>NC_048230.1:56645402-56709943 GCF_002007445.2 Ailuropoda melanoleuca | reverse complement strand
CCACTTCCTATAATACATCTCTTTTTCTCTTTTTTTTAAAGATTTTATTTATTTATTTATTTGAGAGAGAGAGAAAGAAAAAAAATGAACAGTTTTCTGGGGCAGAGGGAGAGGGAGAAGCAGACTCCCTGCTGAGCAGGGAGCCCAAGGCGGGGCTCCATCCCAGGACCCCAGGACCATGACCTGAGCTGAAGGCAGATGCCCAACCGACTGAGCCACCCAGGTGCCCCTACAATGCCTATTTACTTCTATTACTAATTCTTCTTATTCATTTATTTTTTCTTTTTAGAAGCAAGAAAAGTGTTTTTTTTGTTGTTGTTTTTTTTAAGTAGGCTCCATGCCCAGCCCACGGAGCCCAATATGGGGCTTGAACTCACAACCCCGAGATCAAGACCTGAGCTGAGACCAAGAGCCAGATGTTTAACTGACCACTCATGTGCCCTGAGGAGCAAGAAAAGAATTTAGAGGGCTGGTGTCATATAAAAATGATAGTAGACTCCTTAGGAAAGGGTTCTAATCATCATTTAATCCAATTCTTTTTTATTACAGATAGGGAAACTGAGGCTCAAAGAGGCAATACAGCTTGCTTGGCGTCTTATGACCAAGTTCTGTTAGAATCAAAATTAGAGGCCAGATTGAGAATGCACAATCTGAATCTGATCCTGAGAAACTATCAGACAATTCCAAAAGAAGAAATATTATTTTTTAAAAAAGATAAGGGGTGGGGGAGAATATTATTCAAAAATGTCAATGTAATAAAAGACAAAGAAAGACTGTGAAGGTTCCAGATTAAAGGAAACTAAAGAGCCGTGACAAGTAAATGCAATATCTGACCCAAAACTGACTGGATCTTGTGCTGGAGGAAAAAAAAAAAAACACTTCAGGACATTAGTGGATCAATTAGCAAAATTGGTATGCAGTTGGTAAAATTTGTATTTTATGGTAATATAAATAGTAGAAGAGTAGATTAAAGAATTTTATCAATGTTAAAGTATCAAGTTGGGGGGGGCGCCTGGCTGGCTCAGTTGGTGGAGTGTCCGACCCTTGATTTCAGCTCACGTCATGATCCCAGGGTCCTGGGATCAAGGCCCATGTGGGGCTCCCCACTCAGCAGGGAGTTTGCTTGTCTCCCTCTCCCTCTCCCCCTCCCCCTGCTCACACACTCTCTCTGTCTCTCTCAAATAAATAAATAAATCTTTTTAAAAAAATACAATCTTGAAAAAAAAAAGTATCAAGATTGATAACTGTACTGGGGTCCTCTAAGGAATTTTCCTGTTCTTAGCAAATACACACTAAAAGTATTTAATGGTAAGGGGCCGTGATATATGCCACTTCTGCTCAAATGGTTCAAAAAGTTATGTCAACGGAGAGAGAGAGCAAGAGCGAGCATACATGATAGAGAACAGAAAGTAAAATATTAACAATGGGTACGCTGAGGTGAAGGGTATATAGGTGTTCTTTGTCCTATTTTTATTCATCTAACTCTTCCGTAGCTTTAATATTTTTTTAAAGATTTTTTATTTATTTATTTGACAGAGACAGAGTCAGCCAGCGAGAGAGGGAACACAAGCGGGGGGAGTGGGAGAGGAAGAAGCAGGCTCATAGCAGAGGAGCCTGATGTGGGGCTCGATCCCACAATGCCGGGATCACGCCCTGAGCCGAAGGCAGACGCTCAACAGCTGTGCCACCCAGGCACCCCTCATAGCTTTAATATTATTCACAAATTTAAAAATTCAGAACAAAAATTATAATGTTAGAGGCTGAACTCCTAGGTCAGCCCAGTCTTAATCTCTGCATGGTAAATGCTTACATAGGACTTCAGGCAACTTTTAGACTTACGAGGAAGTTCAAAAAATTCAGTCCAGAGTGGTAGGGTCCTGATGAATTATTAATGCTTATCAGCTGCAAGAGCTTCATAATGGAACGAAGAGCAAAATGGGAGAAGCGTGATCAGCTTTAGAACCAGAATAATCTCAGAGAAGTGGTAGCCTTTTTTGTTCTGCCCTCCTGGCCTTAAACTTTTATAATCTAGAGGTGGACCAGTAGGGAGCTTTGGACTGCCGGTAACTGGACACTCCATCAAGAGAGCCTTAAGTGTCGGTCTTTGTTACCTCAGGTAACGACAAATCAATAGGTAAGATGTTTCAGGATTGCCTATTTCAGCACCTCAGAATTAGGGCAATGGGTCTGCTTCTTGAGGGCTCCTGTCGCCTTTCCCTTATAGCCTCAGAATAACTGCTGTAGCTCTGAAGGTCACATCCTAGCACAACAACGTCCAAAGGACGGAAGAATGTGTGTATGAAAGAAAAGGGGTTGGGGGAGAAAACATCTCCCTTTTAACAGGGAGGAGAATCCTGCCCGGAAGCCCTCAGCAGATACTCCTGCTGCGTCATTGGCCAGAAGTGGGTCCCATGCTTACCCCAAGACTAGGACAAAGGGTTAGACAGGATTGCCATGACTGGCTTAGAACCACCAAAATTCATCCTCTGGGCCTTACATGTTGCTCCTCACCCCAAGGAAATTAGGCTCTGATAACAAGGAGGAAAGGGAATGAAGCCATCAACAGTCTGCTTCATGATTTTGGTTGTTCCCTGAGTGGGTGCCTTGCTTCTCCTCTCATGATCTGCATCAAAGAATGACTTAGGCCCACAAGAGTGCCAAGAAGCCCAGAGCCCTCAAGATACACGGCCTATACCAGGGACTCTACACCTGACACCATCGTCTTGCCTGTCCAGCATTCACTCCCCCATATTTGCTCACAGCACTCAGTATTTCTTTGCGGAACTTCCCCTCCCACGTCCAGTCCCTGTAGTTCGGGTGAGGCTATCTCTACCTCAACAGGCATGTGACTAGGCCTGGACAATCAGGACATTGCCTTCCTGGGGTGACAGTGATTGGTTCAGAGGCAGACCATGACCTAGGTTAGTCCAGTCAGAGTGGATGCTGGAACTACAGAAGAGTTTTCAGGAAAAGACCCTCTTTTTCCCACCAGACTTGTCCCTGACAGAATGTAGGCCTAGAGATACTGGTTGCCATCTTGTCAAGTGGCGTCAGAGAAGGGAGCCAACACACTGGAGAACAGAGGCAAGAGATGGCAAGAGACTGTGTCTGGCAACCTCATTTGAGTTCATAGATCCAGCCAGGCCTAAAGCCAGAGCTCTAAAGTTACTTCAGCCAGTCCTTTTTCAGTTACTTGAGCCAATGCATTGCCTCTTTTGCGGAAAGCCATTTCAAATAGGGTTTATTTGTTTGTTTCTTTTGGTTTTTGTTTGTTTGGTTTTTTTTGGTTTGGTTTGGTTTTGTCATTTACAAATAAAAGAATCCCAATTTTCTCAACCTTTGAAGAAGCATGTTTGAAAGGTCAGTTCCCTGGTCTGGTCCCCAAAGATCTGGGGCTGGGGCCTGAGACTCCACTTTGGAACAAGCTCCTCCAAGCCCCCCAATGGAGGTGGTCCTGCTCACCCCAATCTGAGCCTCTAGGACCTTGGGGAAGGACGGTCTGTTATCCTAACTAGGGGTAAAAGAAATCCAGACCTTTCGATCACAAAGTCCAGTTACCTTCTTGGCAAAGAGCAGGGGAAATACCTTTCATTCTTTCCCCATGACTCTGGAGTTGAGGAAATGAAAAGTAGTTGACTTCTCAATCGGGGTATTCCGCCACCGTAAACTTTGGTAACTCCCCTTGCTCCACAGCGTTGCTAAATCAACACACAAGTCAGGCAAGAACTATTTCCCAGCCAAACCCAGGCACTGCAATCCCTGTCACTTGAGGGGCGACAGGGAGAGCATGTCTGTGAAGCAACGGGAAACGGGCCTGCCTGTGGGGAACAGGAGCGCTCAGGATGTCCCACGCTAATAAACGACATGCAAAATTATGTCTACACTGCACTAGAACCAGGGATGCACAGATGGCCACCAGGATCCGACTTCTCTTCCTCATCTCAGCACCACTGTCCTCTGAGGTGGCTTCATCGTCAGAGAACGCTAGCCCCCAAGCCAGTACCCTAACAGTTTAGGAACCACAGCAGAAAGATGTTCTCGTTCTCAATTGTTTCACCAGAAGTCCAGGAAGAGGCTGCCACTGGCCCGGCTTGGGGGTCACAAGGGGATCCCTGAACCAGTCACCATAGCCAAAGAGGTATGGTGGTGTGATTGGTCAGATGCGACTCGTGGGTCCACCCTGGAGTTGCGGGGTGGGGTCAATCTCACTTCCACCGTGAACAGACCCGGGAATGGGGAAGATAGTTGCATCCCTTTAGCTTGGGCTCCCCCGCAAGGGGACCCCAAGATGAGGATTTCAAGTGCAAGTAGATTCTTTGGGAGATGATCCCAGATAGCACCATGAGGGGCTTGAGAGAATGAGACAGGGAAAGGAAGACAGTCGGTGTGTTTTTGAAGGAATTACCACTGTGGGCAATTGGAGCTTAATCCCATCGGGGAACTCTGGGAGCCAGTATAGAACACGCATCTCAGAGTTATCCCATCGTAGGGCTGAGGACAGCGAGGGGTTTATCTGCCAACTCCTGTTAATCCTTGTCTGAGAGCTACTCCCAGGAGCGTTAACTGCCCATAATTTTAAGTAGGCAAATACAAATTGGTCCCTGGTGACCTAAGAAAGTCCTCAAACAAAAAGATAAAGTCTGGGCCAGAGTCCATGGAAGGTTCGGACAATAGCCAGGTCAGGAGATTGGAAATGGGCAGTTGGAGCAGGGTGACCAACCATCCCAGTTTGGGACAAACGGGTTCTGGTTAATGCTGCCATCCCCATGTCACTCGAGACCCTAACTCCAGTTTGAGAAGTGTAACCTTTACAGTCACCTCCTCCTAACAAGCTTCTCTTTCCCTTAATCACTTCTTCTTTGACTAAAAGGTGGCCAGGCCTTCTGCCCACTCTGTCCTCATTGTTGGACCTCCTTGGTCCTCCACTTGGAACCCCAGTGATGCCAGAACCTCTGTCCAGCTTCCAGAATCCCCCATGTCCTACCATCTTGTTTCTTGATCATCTCAGCACCGGGAGTCCAGGGCTTGCGGAGCGAGAAATTAAGGACCAGAGTAGAGAAGGTACTTGCTGGTCTCACAGAAACAAAGTCAGGACCCTGTACCCCTCAAAATCCTTAGTGTCTGTCATTTGGTTAACAGGACATTTCTCCAGAGCTGAGATAAAGTCCCTCTAATACACCCTTGTGGTCAGCAGAGGGCAGAAGACATGTCATGTCATGTGGTCTCAAGAAACACTCAGCGAAATCCCTCTAGGGCCCCCTTCTAGCTCCCAAATGATCTCCGAGACTGCTTGACGTGTCCGAACACAAGTTATCACTTCCATCCCCCAAACCTGTCCCCCATCACCCTCTGACAGCTGGGGATGGCTTTTAGACCTCAATAACAACAGTATCCTGGTATAAACTGGGGTTTCTCAACATCTACACTATTGATATTTTAGGCCAAATAATACTGGGGGGGGGGTCCTGTCCTGTGCACTGTCAGATGTTCAGCAGTGTCCTTTAGCCTTTACCCACTCGATGCCAGCAGCCTCCCCCACTGTTGTGACGATCACGAATGCCTCTGGCACTGGACAAATATCCCCTAGGAGATAAAATCGCCCCTGGTTGAGGACCACTGATGTCGGCCATCGATGTTTGCTTAATATTATATAAAGCATAGCAATAAGCAACTTAGAAAATACAGTCAGTTTCATTGAGCTGTAGATACCATCTACAGGAAAACCTCAAGCTTGTCGCACACGTGCAGCTTGCAGTGAGGGCCCTGGCATCCCCTGCCTGCCAGGTGGCTTCTCCCCGTGAGTCATGCACAGATTCCGGCACCACTGCCCCTATCCCCTCCACGCCCCCGCCATACACAAACCATACACAGAACAATGGAGCTCTCTTTGGCTCTCCAACCTTCTCCACACACCCACTTAACTCTGTTTTCCTGCACTGGAGAAGGCCTTTATGTTGTGGGCAACTGTGTTTATGCTGAGGCAATAAAATGGTCTCCTTGGCCTCCAACCTCATGGCACATTAATTCATTTAACCTGAGTTTCTTGACCTTGGCACTATTAATACTTAGGCGGGATAATTCTCTGTTGCAGGGGCTATCCTGTGCCCTGAAGGATGCTTGGCAACATCCCTGGCTGGGACCCACTAGATGCCAGTAGCGCCCTCACCCAATTGTGACAACCAACAATGTTTCTAGACATCGCTGCATGTCCTTTGGGGTACGAAATCACCCGGTTGAGAACCATTGTTAATCTCCTACAAACCACTAAGGTTGATAATATCACCATCATTTTATAGATGAGGAAACCAGGGTATGGACATAGGGGGACTGGTCTACATGGTAAAGGGCGAAGTCAGGGGTTAGAGTTAATGTCCAAAACCAGTGATTCATAGCTGGGTGGCTCAGTCAGTTAAGCGTCTGGCTCTTAATTTCAGCTCAGGTCATGATCTCAGGGCCATGAGATCCAGGCCCATGTCCGGCTCTATGCTCAGCAGGGAGTCTGTTTGAGATTCTCTCTCTCCCTCTCCCTCTGCCCCTCCCACCTCTAAAATAATAAATAAACAAATCTTCTTTAAAAAACACAGAAAAATAGTAAGTACCAAATTCTCCAGCTGATAAAACCCTCGTTAACAGAGGTCCCAGCCCCATCCTGGACCCACCACATCGGAACTTCAGGGATGGAGCCAACAGCTGCGTATTTCCCACAAGGTGGCTTTCCGGTTATCAACAATTTCCAGACACCAGCAGCTCACCATATTTCATGGCTCCCATCCTCTGTCCTTATAGCTTTTCGCCTCATATGCACTCCCAACGTTTTGCAATTACTTTGCTTATCAAACAAAATCTGCTTTTATTGTAATAATTCATACATTTTCCAGATGGGATCAGCTGGATTAGCAGACTGAGTTAATAACTATCACTCACTGAGTACCTATGAAAAAATCCAAGGTGTCCTCAAACAGAAAATGAAGCCAACAGTGCGCCTAAGAACTGTTACTCTAATTTCTGCTGTACCTGGGGCCTTTTAGCTGGGTTATTTTTAAGGCCCACAGCGAACATTGGCATGTAAGAACCATTATCATTTTAAAGGAGAAACCAAGGCAAAAAGAGTTTAAGTGAGGTTAAGCCCAAAGCTGCGTAGAAGTGAGAAGAACGTTGTTACATGCTTAAACCCATTACTGGTAAGTAGATGTTATGACGTTATTGCAATTCACTTAGGCTATGTAAGATTTGCATGTGTGTGCACCCAGATCCAGAAAATTAGGGCCCAGCCTTCCCCTTAAACACATGGCCCTCTAGGGCTCCCCACCGTCCAACTGAGGTCCTGTAAGCAAGGAAGAGGGGCAGGATGGTGATCAGATAGGTACCCAGTAGCATCTGCCACATACCTCCCTCATTTTATAGATGGGAAAGGCCCCACAGCAAGTTAATTGGCAAGACTGGACCTTGAGCCCGCAGTTTGGGCCAGCGGACTCTCTACGCTGTTACAACTGGGGATTGAGCGTCTGCTAGAGACTGTTTCCTGGGGAACAGCAGTCAGCCACTGGCCAGGCAGACACACAGGAGCGCCCCCCGCTTCCCCTAATAACCTACCCCCTGGAGACTGTACTCAGAATCCACCTGCTTAAGGAACAGAAGGTGACCCTCCAGTCACTAGGGGACTCCTTGTCCACGCAAAACCCTGTGAGTCATTCTCCTGAGGCTCCAGGGAGAGAGGACTCCCAGACAGGGGCCCTCCCAGAAAGAAATAAAACGTTGGCACAAGGCCCAGACTTTCAGGGAAACCAGCTGGCCCACTGGGCTGGGGGCAAGGGGGGTCATCTTGAACTGAAGCCTATCTGGGCAGAGCTGTTTTCTTATTCAATCATTTATTCATCAACTCTGTATAGTTATGCCTTTTATTCCTTTATTCAACAAATATTATTGGGAGGGGCAAGGTAACTCTTTAACGATACCCTTTTGAATTGTATGCATTCGATATTACAAACAGCACACACTCCTTTGTTCAGCTTTGTTTTTAACAAATTTTTAATAACAAGTGATACCTAAGTACGGTCTCCTTGTAACCACCAAGATGCAAGGTAACTCGCACTGTGACTCATGGGTGGTCTCTTTCTGGACTTCTTTGGTACGTATCCATGCAGTGCCACAGAAAAGTTTTGAATTGTTTTGGGTGTATTTGAATGTATGCCATCGTGAACTAGTTTGCAATTTTTAAAAAAGGAATTAAAATCCATTTTACTGAGATGCTCTTATGTGCCAGGCACGGCTAGGTGCTAGCGAAACAGCAGTGAACGCGGGACAGCTGCCCCTTACCTGTCGTGGAGGCCGCAACCAAACAAAGAGATCATTATAACACAACCTGATAAGCGCAATGAAAATGAAGAAACGGGCGCTGTCTTGAAAATCCAAAAGGGTACCCACTCCATCCCAGGGGGTATGGAGGGCCAGGGAGTACTAGTCAGGTGTATTTAGCTTTTAAGTGACAGAATACCACTAACTAGTGAAACAAATGAAGAAGGGAAGAGTGATTCATTGGTTTATGAAAAATCCTGATGTAAAGCTGCCTTCACGTGTGACTGAATCCAGGGGCTCAAATGATGTCAAAATATACATCCCTCCGTCTCTCCTCTTTCATCTCTCTCCTCTCTCATCAGCTCTGCGCTCTGCTTTCCTCTGTTTTGGATTTACTTTCAGACAGGCTTTCTGCACCTGTTGGCAAAATGGCCAGCGGGCAACTCCAAGAGTCCTTCCTCGCAAGAATGACGTGCCCACCGAGGAGCCAATCAGGGGGTGGGGGGAGCGGATGGAAAATGCTGATTGGCCAGGCTCACCCATTGAGCCGGGGCTCCTACTTGAACCCCATGGATAAGCGTGGAGGAGGGAGTGGTTCCCCAACAGGAAATTGAGATGCTGTTTTCTGATCCAGAGAAAACCTATGTTGTCCAGGCAAGATAAAAGGTCCCCAGTATAGAAAGCTTCCTGGAGACATTGACCTCTAAGCTGAAAACTCAGGAAGGAGTTGGACTATGCCAGATGACAGGGAGAAAAGGAGCAGAAAGGGTGCACCTGGCAGAGGGAACAGCACTTACAAAGGTCTGGAGAACATTGCTTGTTCCAGAAAATGTGAGTGATTTAGTCTGACCCACCGGTACTGTGGGGGGAGGGAGAGGAAGTGATGAGGTCAGGGAGAAAGGAGGGTTGCCTTCAGGGAATTGCAATTTTAGCCAAGCCCCTCCCTACCCACCCCGCACTTCCCACCCCCATATCTGTCCCGGGATCATGACTCAGTCATGGGGTTTTCACACCCTCTGGCTTCAAGCCTGGCACAGTTTCTTTATCCAGCAAATGTGTCATTCATCAGCAGACCATGTCACCCCACTGATCCACTCTGTGGATTCCTGAATGTCAGCTGATCGTTCCAGATTGGACAACAATTCTTCCAGAGTTTCATAAGGCAAAGGAATTACAACTTGAAAATCAAGGGAGCATTAATACATATGATACAAGCCGGGTGCATACCACACAGATGTTCAGGCAAATTTTGTTCTACTGGAAAGAGGGGAATCCCATTATAACCAGGTCTACTCTTATTGAGTGTGTCCTGTCCCTAGCAGTTGAGTCTCCTTTCCTCATGAGAAGAACACTATGAGGAAAATTCTTTGGCTATCCCCATTTCACAGATGAGAACTGAGGCCCAGAATTTAGGAGACTTGCTCCAAACCTCATATGCACGATCTCTCTTTCATCCTCACTACAGTGCATCCCTGTTTCACAAATGGGGAAACTGAAGCCCAGAGAAACGACACAACTTGCCAGAGTCACACAGCAGAAGTGAGTCACACAGCGAGAGTCTGTTGCTGTGTGGGCAGGTGAAATTGTGCAGTCTCTTTAGGAAACACTTTGGCATTTCCTCCAAAGGGTGATATAGCATTACCAGCCATAGCACCCAGCAATTCCACTCTCAGGAATAGACCCAAGAATGGAAAACCTACGTCCACACGAACACATGCACAGGTGGGTTTATAACGGCATAATTTATTATAGCCCGAAGTAGAAACAACGCGAATGTTCAATAGCTGATGGATGGTTTTTTTAAAAAAAAATGTGGTCTATTTGTACAATGGGGGTCTTATTCCTCCACGAAAAGGAAGGAAATTGTGATGCAAGCTACACCATGGATGGACCCCGAAAACATGCAAAGTGAAAGAAAGCCCCAAAGAAACACATATTCTATAATTCCATGTATACGAAATGTCCAGAATGGGCAAATCCATAGAAACAGAAAGTAAACTAGTGAGTGCCAGGGGCTGGGATGGAGTCAGGGGTGGGAGGGAAATGGAGAGTGACCGATAATGGGTACAAGGTTTCTCTTTAGGATGATGAAAATATTCTTCTTAGGGTGATGGTTGCACAGCTCTGAATTTAGGAAAAACCACTGAATCGTACACTTGAAATGGATGCATTATATTGTATGTGAATTATATCGCAATAAAACTGTTAAAAAAAAGTTTTTTAAAAAAAGTAAGAGGGCAGGCTGAATATCTGCTATTCTGTGCTTAACTAGCCTGAACCAACAAAGGGGGAAGAGGCAGAAATGGAAAAGCTCACGGACATTTCAGGTATGGCTGGATCCAGGAGCTCCAGAGATATCAATGGGCTTTATCATGCTCAGATTTGCCGGTGTTGCCTTTTCAAGCAGGTGACAAAGATGGCCTTGGCAGCTCCAGGCTGCCTCACTCTTAAACATCCACGCTGCCCCGGGGAGTTCTGCATAGTATCAGTAAAGGCTTGGGGGAGGGTCCTCCCTGACCTGCCCGGATCACCTTGCACTACTCATTGTGGCCAGAACTATTTGTGGCTCTGATGGTCCAGAACTGGGTGACATAATACACCCTAGAGCCAAAAAGTATGGTCAGAAGTGGGGGCCAGTGGGTCCCCACAAGATAATCGGGATTCCGGGCAGGTGCAAGCCCCAGATGCCCATAGTATTGGGCAACCGTGGACCCACTGCCCAGATTTGACTCCTGCTTTCTCCACTTGCTAGCTCTGTGACCTTGGCAAAGTACTACACCTTTCCACGGCTTAATCCCCGTAAAACCTCTGTTTTACACATATCACAATAGCATTCCTATGTCCCTCGCAGGACTGGTCCCTGATGTAAATGCAATTTGGGCAAGGGCTTAGAGGGGTGCCGAGCACACCATGAGCAGTGATTACATTATCTACTTTTATCACACACGTGCTGCTGAGCCGTCTTGTTTGCCACGTCACTTTGGGGACAGCAGGAAAACAGATAACAAACTGATCAATCGCTGGTCAAACCGTGAAGAAAGAGGAAGAGACAGCCCTGGGTCTTTCTGGGTGACTGGCTCAGAGCCATCTGTTCACGGTGACTCTACTTCCCCCAGCAGACCATCACTGAGCTCCCTCTCTGACTCTTGATGGTTATGGGTCCTGAAGTTCATGCAATTTTAGAAAAACAATACAAAGCTGTAAATATTAAATAAGTAAGAAAGTATTTATTGACAAAGGAAAAAAATAGCTCATCTCAAATTACTGGATGCTTGGAGAGTCAGGACCCTTTCTTCTGAGATCTTGTTAGGCAATTTACATAGAAATGCTTCCCGATGGTACCCTAGCTGCCCCTCACGGACCCCGAAACACTCTAGAACTCCTAGTACCTCCCAGTACTGGTAAATTATGGTAAACCTGCCTGTGGACCCAATAAAGATTTTCAATAAATGTCTGCTGAATGACTCATTGGTCAAATCGCTACGCCCCAAATTAATAATCTTCACAGTGGACAGTGCACAGCACGGGGCTAAAAGTCATGTGCTTTTTTATTTCCTTTAAACAATGAAGAAGGTTTTGAAAAATCTCCTCTCCTTAAAGGCAACGATCCCACCCCACTGATTTTGAGGCCTCTGAAATGAGACTGACCTGGGTTAATTTCTGGTTCTGGTTGAATCACCTCCCTTCTCTGAGCCTCAGCTTCCTCCTTCACGCAATGGGCATAATGGAAAGGAATAAAGAGAATCATCTCAAGCATGTAAGTGACTTCACACAAGACCTAGAATATGTATTTAATACATGAACTTCTGTTATTTTTCACTTTTTACTTATTTATTGGGCTAGGTCATAACTGTAAAAATTATAAAAGTTTGAAAAGTCAGTCTCTCTTCTTCCTTGTTCCTTTCCCCACCTACTGCTCCTCCCCCAGACACACCACAACCGTGGGTTGCAAGATAGTTTTAAATTTACAGAAATGTTGCAAGAATAATTCTAAGAATTCTAGTGTACCCATTACCCAGATTCACCAATTTTTTAAATATTTTGCCATGTTTATTTTTATCACTCTCTCTTTCTGTGAATATATGTATTCATTATTAATGTTTATTTTTCAGGGGGGCACCTGGGTGGCTCAGTCAGTTAGGCGTCTGACTCTTGATTTTGGCTCAGGTCATGATCTCAGGGTGGAGGGGTCGAGCCCTGCAACAGGCTCTGTGCTCAGTGGGGAGTCTGCTTGTCCCACTCCCTCTGCTCCTCCTCCCACTCATTCTCTCTCTCAAATAAATAAACAAAATCTTTAAAAAATATATTTATTTTTCTGAACCATTTGAGAATAGATTACATACATCATGCACCATTTACCTCTTAAAATTTCAGCATATACTTCCTAAGAATAGGATATTATTTTATACAACCAAGCATAGTTAACAAATTCAGGAAATTTACCTTGATACAATACTGTAATCTACCAGCCATATTCCAGTTTTGTCAACTGTTGCAATAATGCCCTTTAACCATTATTTCCCTCCAGGACAGGATCCAGCCCAAGACCATGTTCTGCACTTAGTTATTATGTCTCTAGTTTTCTTTAATCTGGAACGATTCCTCAGCTTTTCTTTGTCTTTTATGACATTAACATTTAAAAAAAATTTTTAAAGATTTTATTTATTTCTTTGAGAGAAAGAGAGAGAGAGAGAGAGAGAGCTAGCATGAGCCGCGGGGAGGCTGAGGGAGAGGGAGAAGCAGACTCCCCGCTGAGCAGGGAGCTTGGTGTGGGATTCAATCCCAGGACTCTGAGATCATGACCTCAGCCGAAGGCAGACACTTAACTGACTGAGCCACCCAGGCACCCCAACATGAACATCTTTAAAGAACACAGCCTGATTATTGCATAGAATGTTCCTCATTTAGGATTTGTCTGCTTAATATTGCTGAAATTTACCCCAAATTTCTACAGAACAAGGATTCAGAAAGGGCATAGTGGAGAAACCTGTACTATATCGGGCTTACTCATTCACTTATCTGGCTGGTGATGCTGGCTGCTGGCTGGGGTTTAGCTGAGCTCTTGGTCTGAACGCCCATGTATCTCCATGTGTCCTGAGCTTCCTCACAATATGGTGGCTGGGATGGAAAGGCAAGCAGCCAAGTAAGAGAGAGAATGAAGGAAGTGATATTGCCTTTTATGACCTAGCCAGGAGGTCATGTCCTGGCACTTTGACTGCATTCTGTCAGTTGAGGATATTTATTGTGTTCTGCCCAAGTTCAGGGCAGGGAACATGGACCGCACTTCCAGAGAAGGCATGTCATAAGAAAAGCACCTGGGATGGGATAAATATTGGTGTGACCATCTTTGGAAAATACAATCTGCTCCAGTTTGGTTCAGGTTTTGTATCCGCAGCTGAAATATGACTTAAGGCGTGTATCTTTCTCGGGGAGTGCATTTGGAGAGACACAATGTCGCTCTCCTCTCCTTGATGATGTTGATTTTGGTCTCCTGGTAAAGGTATAGTTCTCCTTAAAACTGATACGTAATCTGTCGGGGCGACATGTGAAGACCAATGAAATATTTTGTTCCTCCTAAATTTCTCTGAGCTTTTAGATTAAGCATTCATCGTTAAAATTTTGCCTGAATTGGTCTTTGATGGTTTTAAAATACATATGTGTTTTTTGGGCACCTTGGTGGCTCAGTCGGTTAAGCATCTGACTTCGGCTCAGGTTATGATCTCAGGATCCTGGGATCAAGCTCCTTGTTGGGCTCCCTGCTTAATGGGGAGTCTGCTTGTCCCTCTGCCCCTCACCCCACTCGTGCTTGTGCTCTCCCTAAAATAAATAAATAAAATTAAAAAAAAATATTCATTTTTGTTCACAGAAACAGACACATTTGTTTGTTTTGTTTTCTTGTAAAGGTGTATCTTGGGGTGCATCCCAACTCAGTACAATCTTTTCCGGAGTCAGCTTTTATTTTCCTAATGATGGGTCAGTATAATTTTAGTGATGGCGGCTCCTGCTCACGTTCCTTTGCTGCTTCTCCTCCTCTCTCTGACCTTGATCATGTTGGATGTGTCCCACAGCTCCGTCCGCAGACATCTTCTCCCAGCCAGACTCCTGGCTTGAAATAGCATCTCAACACTGACATCCCCAGATGTATGTCTTCAGCCAAGATCTCTCTCGAACTTCAGTAGCAGATTTCCATCCACCTCTGCCACATCGCCACTTAGATATCTAGCAGCCATCTCAAAAGAAACACAGCCCAAATCCAAATTCTGACCTTCTCCTCACCTAACCAGCCCCATCTTAGTTAACGGCTCTTTCTTTTTGCTGGGTGTGGAGCCTACTTAAGATTCTCTCTCTCCTTCTACCTCTCCCCCCCAAAAAAATAAATAAATAAAATAAAATACATCCAGAACCAACACTTCTCCGCTGACACCGTTTCAGGCCAAACCACCATCATTTCTCATTGAGATTATTCCAGCAGCCTCCTCACTAGGCTTGTTGCTTTTTTTCTCAATAACTTCCTCTCAAATCGAAAGCCAAAGTTAAGGTAGAATCAGGCCACGTCCCTTTCCTGCTCAAATCCCTCTCATAGCTGCCGTCACATTCAGAGGAAAAGCCAAAATCCTCACCCTAGCCCACGAGGACTTGAGAGATCTGGTGCCCTTCAAGTTCTCTGACCTCAGCTCCCCACTCTGCCCTCTGGCTGGAATGTTCTCTCCTACACGGCCCATATCCTCTCCTTCTTCGAGTCATGGCTTAAATGTCCCCTCCTCAGGGAGGCATTCCCTGAACAAAAATTGCAACCTCCCCGAACGTGTCTTGCATTCCATACCCTCCTCTCTGCTTCATTTTTCTCCATAGCACTGGTCACCATCTAAACCTCCACTAACAGTCCGAGAGAGCAGGGACCATGTCTGTTTGTACACAGAGGCACCCCCAGTACCTAGCACCATGCCTGGGAGGTGCTCAGTTAATATTTATTGCATGAATGAATAAATGAATGCGTGAAGCATCTTTGTACCAAACACAAACTTGCCTAGAGCTACATGCATAATGGGCACCCAGTAAGGGCTTGAATTCATGAAATAAAGAATGAACAGCATGAATCCCACTTGTGAGATCAGTGATTTGAGGCTGCTTGTTCATACTGACTTACTGAAATTTCCCTGTCTAAACAAGTCTGTCCCACAGTCCAGGAGCTGATAACGTGGGCAGTCAGGCTGGCTGGCACCACACTGGCCCCGGATGTGGCAATCAGGCCACATCACAGGGGGAAGGGGAATTTTGTGGCCAGAGGCTGCAGGGGTAGAGCATTTGGGGAAGCTGATGCCTGTACCTCGCGTCGAAATAGAAACTGTAGTGGCTCGTAAGGAGGGATGCCCCCACCTGTGCCCCTCGGCCCTTCAGCCACTGACGGCTTCCAATAGACCACTACGGCTTCCAACAGACCACAGATACTTTTTGGAGGAAACTTTTCACTGAAATGTAACATACGTACAGAAAAATGCACATGTAAGTGACAGCTCAATACATTTTCACAAAGGCAACGCACTAGGGTAACCAGCCCCTAGACCAAGGAACAGAACATTCCTGGTCCCTGAGAAGACCCTTTCCAGTCTCTACCACCATCCTCAACAGTAACTATGACCCTGATTTCCAACACCAATGATTATTTTTGCCTGTTTTTGCAGTTCATGTAATGGCATCATACAGCACTCATTCTTTTGTTGATTACTTCTTTGCACGATGTTGTTTGCTGCAATGGCCTTTTGACCTCACCTTTTCCTCCCCAAGCTCAAAGTGGGAATAGGAACCTAATAACTCTGCTTGGCGGGTTTCAATGTACCAGCCATTTCTTGGAGACTCAAAGCCATTCCTTTGCCTGCAATTGTTATTGGTTCCATATCAGAGATGAGAGGACTAAGGCACAGAGAGCTTAAATAATTCGTTCAGCTATGAAGCGAAGAGTCTGCATTTGAACCCAGGTCTGTCTGATCTCCGAGTCATTTTCTTAGCCACCACACGCGTTTCTTACTGATAAGATGACCACTTATAGAACACTCTCTTTGAGCTGAACATTGTGTTTGAGCTTTATTTGATTTTTCAAGCCCCTGAATGAGGAATATACCTTTATTCCTGCTTGACGGGTGATGAAGGCAGGATTAAGGGAGGTTAAGTAACTTATCCAAGGTTGCATAGCCTCGGAAGGCATGAGAATAGATTTAACCTTTACTGTATTGACTCCAAAGTCCAGTGTAGGGTGGTATCAGTACCTAGCACTTATGTGCATCTTTCAAATATATCTCCAAAGGGGGCACCTGGGTGGCTCAGTTGGTTAAGTGTCTGACTCTTGATTAAGGCTCAGGTCATGATTTCGGCGTCCTGGGATTGAGCCCTGCATCGGGCTCCATGCTGAGCAGGGAGTCTGCTTGTCTCTCCCTCACCCTCTGGCCCTCCTCCTGCTTGCACATGCTCTCTCTCTCCCAAAATAAAATAAAATAACAGTAACAATAACAATGACAGGTATCTTTTGTAGAGCTTCTCTGAGTCAGATGCTTTGGGTCAAGATTATGAATGACCCCCCCCCATATATGTTCCGGCCTTCTCTCTGCTATTGAGAGAACAAATGATTTTTAGCTGGACCCACGGCTTTCCAGGGCTTCACCACATATCCCACCCTTCTTTGCATTCAGGTGGAGCCACGTTTAGGCTAAGTGACAGCCAATGGAGAGCTTTTCTCCCACATCCCCAAAGGACCAACTTCTGGGTCCTGCCCTTCCCAAGGAATGGGCAAATGCTTTTTCTCCACTTGACCCCTTCCCTCTGGCTGAAATGACAGCCGTAGAGTTGAGAAGCCATCCTGACCCCGGAGGACTGACACCCACACAGTTCCAAGAAAGATTAAAAAAAGAAAGAAAAAAACATCTCTTTTCATTAGATTGTCTATTTGTAAGTGGTTAAAGCGGTGACTTGTATGTTATGTAAATTTTATCTCGGTGTTTAAGAAGACAAAAAACTTTTCCCTTGTTAAGTGATAGTTATTTTGGGTCTCGTTTGTAGCCTAATATATAACACCTTAGATTCATAACCTTTATTTCTCGGGTCCACCTCATGAGAGAGGAAGATGGTGGCCTCTTCACAGTTGAGGGGCTGAACAGATGCTCTATTCCACACAGCTGGGAAGCACCAGAGCCCACCCTCTGAAACGCCGAGAGCATGTCCTTCAGTTACAGCTGGGATTGGCAAACGGTGGCCTGGGGGTCCTTGCAGGTAAGGATGGCTGTCACATACTTAAAGGATTGAAGAGAGGAGGAGGAGAGGAATATGCAACAGAGGCTTTCTGTCGTCTCTGCAAAGCCTGAAATATTTACTATTTGACTCTTTACAGAAAAGTTTGCCGACCCCTGTATACATCATTTTTTTTAAGCTCTCAGCATCTCTGCTTGGGGAATGAGGGCTTAGATATGTAACAAAAGCAGGGACATAGGTGTTAGAGTCACAGAAGGCATGACTTAAGAGAGGAGCTGGGATGGGAGGGCGCTAAAGGGTTCATGTTGTTTAAACAGACAGCTGTTTATTGAGAGGCCACTGGCTTCTAGAGGAAAGATGGGTTAAGACAGAAGTGGGGTTGGGGCGCCTAGGTGGCTCAGTCCGTTAAGCGGTTAAGTGTCTGCCTTTGGCTCGGGTCATGATCCCAGGGTCCTGGGATCAAGCCCTGTGTCCTGGGATGGAGCCCCTAATAGGGCTCCCTGCTCAGCGGGGAGTCTGCTTCTCCCTCTCCCTCTGCCACTTCCCCTGCTTGTGCTCGCTCACTCTCTCAAATAAATTAATTAATTAAAAAAAAAAAAGACAGAATCTGGGTTGCAGCTGTCAGAACAAGTGACCTTGGGTTGGACGACCTCTGTCCTCTTGGTTTTATCTACTCAGTATCAAGTCCCCGATCTCTGGTAACAGCACCCTGATTTTCCCGGGACCCCCCTTCTCTACTCCCTGCCCCTGTGAAGCATATGGTGTAAACGCCATCCGGGGCTCCAGGGCAGGCCAGGTCCCCTGAGCTGGCCAATCAACACCTCTGTCCACAGGGATTGGTTCAGGGATGGGCATGCGCCCCACGTGGACCCATGAGCCAGCCCTCGGGTTTTGGAATCACTGGCATTGCCCTGTTTTCTTTCTGCTTTCTGGAAGAGTGTGACAAGGGCCTGAAGCTCAAAGTGGCCACTAGTGAGAGAGTGAGAGACTCAGCTCTGATAACATGAGCCCCTGAATCTGGCCAGCCGTACCTGAAGCCAGCTATCCTTGGACGTGTTATTCTCCCTGAGCCCAGATGGCTCTGTTTTGACTTGTGTCACCATGGCAGACGCCGTTGGTCCTCTGCCCGGTACCCCTGTGGCACTCATCCTTGTGATCCTGAACAACCTAATGGCTGCCAATCTCCAACCCCTGTGCTCTCTGTCGGAGGCCATTGTTCCCACTTGCTTCCAGCACAAATAGGGGAGAACGCTGGGGGCTCACCCTCCCCTGGGGGCAGCCTTAACTAAAGACTGACAGGAGTTGGTGGATAAATACCCCTACTCCCTTGAGCCTTGGGTGGACGGGACTGAAGACTTTCTACTCTGAGTCCCGGAGTTTCACCGTGGGGTTGAGCCTCAGGTGCCCAGAGTGACGACCTGCTCAGTAACTTACCTCATCTTGCTTCTTTCTCTCCCTGTCTCACTTCCCACTTCCCCCACCAGGGATCCCACCAGCCATCACCTCTTAAATAAATTCCTTGCACACACATCCTTGTCTCAGATCGGCTTCTGTGGTAACCCAACCTAAGCACTTCCTAAGGTCAGCTCTCTGTCACTCAGCCAAAAGTGCTCTGGCTGACACACAGCTCACGCATTCTTTGAACACATTTGCCTCCCAACTGTATTTTTCCCGTCTGCTTTTCAGCTGATAAGCGGCACATGCACTGGCCTACAAAGCAGAAAGGGCCCTGAGATGGCCCAGTGATCTACCCCGCCTGTTCCCTCCTTCTCTCTTCAGCCTTTCCCTGAGCCCATGCATTCAGAGGCTCCTGCCAGCTCCCCTGCCCACCCTGGGAGAGGGCTCCAGCTCCCTCCCCAGCCTCTCTTTCATCTATAAGACCTCACTGCTCTGTCCTGCCAGTGATAAGACATTCTACGTCATCTTCCTGTCCCTGACCTTTGTAGGAACAATACGTATCCAGGGCCTATGACGTTAGCTCTGGGGATAAAAGAAATGGGAAAAAGGAGGTTCCTAAGAGGTCACCATTCATCCATCCATCCATCCATCTACCCATCCAGCAAATATTTATGGAGTGATTGGTCAAGGCGTTTTGAATTGAAAACAGAATCGACTAGAACCAGCCTAAGCAGAATGGGACTTTTTAAAAGCTTCAGGTAGTATCCTGGATGCTAACAGCCATAAATGGCATGAGTAGAAGCACCAGAGCCAGGAGAAATACTCACCCTCACTGTCGCACTGTTCCAGCAGAAATGTCGCTACTGCTGCCGCCCCCTCAGCCTGGGACTTGGGGAGCTAGGGCTTGACTGATGGCACGCCCCTACTCTTCCCTAGAAGGCCCAGATACTCTGACCACTGTGCTTGCCCAAAGATGCAGCCACCTGGTGTCCCACAGCTTGTGTTTGTCTCTAAGGCGTCACCGGGAGAACCTGGATCACATAAGTCACTCCCTGTTTGTTGCAAGGACGTCTGGGAAATGTGTTTTTTCACTTTCTCGACTTTATAGGACAGGAAGCCACATTAGGATGGGACTGGGCTAGAGTTGGAGAGGCAGGTCTGTAATGCTGGTCATAGGCTCACAACAATGATAGAGTCAGAAAAGTTCTCTGCTTTCCAAGAGCTCACAGTTGACAGGGAGAGACCAACACTAATGAGTTAGTTCCAGGAGGGGAAAGCATTCCTCAAGGGAAATATGAAGACATAGACCAGGAGGACTTAACCCATTCCCGCAGGGCCTCCTGAAAGAGGTGTCATTGTACGGGACTTGTGAAGGGGTTTGGAGGCTAACCAGGTAAAAGAAGAGCAGGAGAGAACAGCATTTCAGGCAAGGGGTAATATCACGTGCAAAGGCCCAGGGGCAGGGAAGGTGAGAGTTGTGGGAGCAATTGGGAGAAGGCCAGATGACTGAAGGACAGAGAACAAGGGGAAACAGGGGGAAGGAGGTAGAAGGGTAAGAAGGGAACAGACCCTGACCTTGCAGTCCATGTCTCTGAAGGGCAATGGCGACCCACCAAAGACACAGGAACAGGGTCATAATAACAACCCCTAACATTTATTGAACACTTATTCGGTGGCAGACCTTTTCTAGACTCTAACACATATCACTTAGCATCTATTTGCAACAATCCTATAAATCAGCCTCAACAGACAAGAGCAAATTTCTCAGACCCCTCTCTGTGCCTCAGTGTTCACATATGCACAATGGGGGTAATAACAGAACTTACTACAAAGGGTTATTATGAGGATTATACTGAACGTTTGGCACATGGGAAACCATGTGTTAGCTTTTTCAACTATTATCCTCACTGTACACATGAAAAAGCCGAAGCCCAGAGAGATTAATCAACTTGCCTGATGTCACACAGCTGAGAAGCAACAGAATGCTCAGAACAGGGGTGGAGGATGGGAGGGCTGGTGAGGGCGGAGAAGCCGCATCTTTATCTGAAGAGCAACGGGAACCACGGGTTGCCTCTCAGGTTCCACATGGTCAGCCTCTGTTCTGACTGGCTGGTGCCTGGATTGTGCCAGTTGTTAAATCTTTCGATGTCACCCCTGCTGTTACCATAAACATAAAATGCTGTTTTGTGGCTCTAACGGTTACATAAATAATATAATACTAAGAGTTGACCTCTGAAAGTTTCTTTTCTCACTCAACGTTATAAAGTCCTATTTCAATCTAGATTCTTCATTTTTATTGCTCACTGGAATTCCTTTATGGGAGTATGTCACTGTCTATTCACCCACTGACGCCTATCCAGTTGATCCCACTTTGGCCTATTATGGGTGAAGCTACCACACCCATCTTTGCACATGCTAGAGCTTTTCTAGGGTGGACAGATACCTGGAAGTGGGATGGCTGGTCACAGAGCGCATGCATTTCAATTTGCCAAACTGCAGTGTAGGAGAGTTCCCCTTTCCCCACCTCCTCACCAATAATAATACACCACCATCACATACGGCACTAATTATGTGCCAGACACTTTCTCAACATTTAACATGAAATAACTCATGTAACCCTCCCAAGAAACTTTGAGGTACAATCAATGATCATTCCCAGTTGGTAGATAGAGAAATAGAGGCACAGAGAGGTGGAGTAACTAGACCCAAGTCACTCAGCTAGGAACAGCACAGCGTGATATGAACCCAGAGAGACTGTTAACCACTCTTCTATACTTGGGTATCTTCTGATTTTCTAATTGTTGTCTCTGGCTGTGAAACATCAATAAATATTTGAACTTTCATTGCCTGCTTTGGAGAGACCTTGAGGATCGTTCCATCCATTTGTTGGCAAGTCAGGTGTCCTTTTTGGAAAAAAATGCCCTTTTTTGGCCTTGGCTGCCCCTGAATTTCTGATCTTCAAAGCAGATGCTCCTGGAGTCCAGAACTCCAGGCTGACCCTGGCACAGGGTAGGCGCTTGGTAAAAAGGTACTGGACCGAACTGGCAGAGTCTCTCACCCCCTTCTCCTCCCAGAAGCCTGATGGTGATTAATAACACTTCTGCTTATATTATTGGCCCATCGTCTGTGTGCTGGACACATGAGCAGCTCCCTGGCCCCAAACCCACACTCTCCTCTGTAATCTGACTCTAGTTTATCTCCCTGATCTCCTCTCCTTGTTTCTTGTGAACCCCTCTGGCCATCCTTCTGTTCCTTCAGTCAGCCAACTTCACTCCCGCCTCAGGGCCTTTGCACGTGCTATTCCCTCTACCTGGAACACTCTTTCCATGGCAACTCCATCTCATCCTTCAGGCCTCAGTTCAAATGCGTCCTCCTCAGAGCAGCTTTCCTGACTATCCCGTTTAGAGGAAACAGAGGCTTGAAGAGATTGAGCATCATTGCCAGTAATTACACACCTGGAGTATGGGTAAGATTTTTGAATTTTGTTATCTTATGTGCCTATATTTCCATTTTCTTCTGAAATGGTGATGTATTCCCTACATGTATTTTTTTGTACTCAAATTTAAAATTAAGAGCCAATCTTGAGAGAGGACAAATGAGTTTCTGAGGCTCTATTTTTTTCCAATCCTCCTGGATCAACACTTTAGGAGGGTTGCCATAAGATCGTAGCATTTTGCAACCTCCAGGATTCCCTTACCCTCTGCTCCCACCCCCATCCCCTTGCACCAGGCCATTGTCTGCCCTTGGCTCTGAATCATAAACCTAAAAGCAAAGCCTCAGATCCAAAAGCCTATCTGCTAAACAACGTCCCCTCTCCTACGGATGGTTCTGATCAGCAGAATGGGGATAATAAAAGCACTTACTCTGCAAGGCAGTTATGAGGATTCAGTGTTATGGTGCTTAAAAAGCACCTAGCAGAAGGAAAGCTACCACTGTATGGGAAACTACTGCTTGACGAGTTTGGAATCAGACAAACCCTGGCTCAGAGCCTGCTCGCTGTGTTACCTTGGGCGACTCACTTTGTCTCTCTGAGCCTCAGTTTCCCCATCTGTGAAATAAAGATTTTAAAAATCCATAGTGAGCCCATTAGAATGCCTTTTGCTAGAATGAAGAAGCTAATAAAAGTCAATGTCCTAGCCAGAACAGGCTACCCTGCCCCCCCCCCCCTTGCAGGATATCCTGTTCAGGCCAACCACAAGACAGTGACAGATCTAGCAGCCTAATGCTATCATCAAAGACCTAGGTTCTCTCCATCTCTCTGTTCTGCTGACCCGTGTTGGTTTCACCCTAAGGTTGGTCTTCCTCATGATCACAGGATGACTCGCCAAGGGCTATCAGGGTCTCAGGCATGCCCTTTCTTGCCCAGTTGCCAAATACATTCCCTTCCAGGCCCTTTGCTGTAAGAATGAGGAAGAATTTTCCTGGCAGACGTCTCCTCGCTTCTTATTGGCCAGATTTGGGTCACATGCCCATTTTTGAACCAATCTCTAGCGAAGGGATGCAATTCTATGATTGGCTCAGACTAACTGGGTCCCAGGCTGGGCAAAGGGATGTCAAGGAGTTACCTGCCCAGTCCCCCAAACCTGAAAGCGTGGCAGAGGGAATGAAATGAGATCATGCTTGCAAAACTTAGCGCACACTGGATATTCAATAAACAGTCTTATTACTGTAATTATCAACATCATCATCACCATTTGGGGACTTTGGCATCAGACAGATTTCAGTTAAAGTGTTTCTCCATGTCTTTGCGGCGTGGCCTTATAAAAGCTGCCGACCTTCAATTCTACTATGTAAAATGGAAATGTTAAGAGCCCCTATGCCATGTCACTATTGTGTGGTAAATGGTTGGTGCCCAATCTGTGCTGGGGGTTGGTTGTTGTTGTTGTTGTTTGGTTTGGAGGGGTTGTTTCTTTGTTTGTAGCAGTTTCGGTGACCTTTTCCTTCCAGTAGGTGTGGTCCAAGTGAGGCACCCCTCCTTCTGATTCCAGGAATGGATACATTATCCTCACCTGGCTTCCTGCATCCTACCCCCCCCTCCCCCAACAAGGCCAATGTGGTTGGCCAGGGAACATATGTGATCCAAAAAATATCAATGAGGGGCACCTGGGTGGCTCAGTCAGTTAAGCGTCTGCCTTCAGCTCAGGTCATGATCCCAGTGTCCTGGGATCCAGCCCCGCCTTGGGCTCCCTGCTCAGTGGGAAGCCTGCTTCTCCCTCTTCCTCTGCTGCTCCCCACCCCCCCCCCGCTCTCGCTCTTGCTCTCTCGTTCTATCTCAAATAAATAAAATCTTAAAACATATATAAATAGATAGATGATCGGCAGCTCCAAATTTTACTGATCTTGCCAAGGAAAAGGGTGCTCTCTTTTGTCTCTAGGCTTGCTGAGCTAGAACAGAAGCTAAGAGCTGCCGGAAACTCCTGGTCACCTCTTGGGAAGAGCTGCCTGAAAGTGAAACCAACAGAAGGGGAAGCAGAGATGGGAGATGAGAGAGGCAGGCCCGTTGTCCCTCTGGAGCTCCTGGATCCAACCATGCCTGAACTAGTTATTATACCACTTCTCCTTTAAACTGGGTTGAGGTTCTGTTACTTGCGGTGATGAGTTTATAGTGCAGCCTAGCCCTGCTAAGTTGGAGAATCAGAGAAGGAGGTAGTCCTCTGAGGACCATGTCTGCCATATCTGCTTAGTGTCCTGAGAATTTTGTTCAGGCCAATGCACAGAATAGAACTCTAGAAGTAACTGGAGTTAAAAACCCAAACAGTCTGGTGAGTATCCCTCCAGATTTTTTTCTATGCTTTAATAAACAGACATATACACACACATAGAGGAATATTTTTACAAAGATGGAATCACATTGTCATTTTCCGTTCAAATGCCACCTCCTCAGAGAGGCCTTCCATGATCACCCCATCTAAGTAGCTCCACCTTCGTCCTGCTTTCTTGCATCACAGCATTTTCCATTACCCAAATTAACTTACTTTGTTTACTTGTTCACTGTTTTTCTCTTCTTGAAGAATGTCAGCTCTCTGAGGGCAGGGACTTTCCTCTTCTTGCCATTACCATGTCCCCCATGCCTTGAACAGAGTGGCTAGATATTCAATACCTATTTGTTGAATAAATACTCTGTAGTTGGCTCATTTAGGACCAGTATGACAAAGACCTTTTCAGGGTAATAGGTATGGATCTGCCTCAATCTTTGATTCAAATGCGTGGAATACTCTTGATTGGTTGGGCCATGTTTGTCTTCCCAAGCCCTGTTGAATAACTGTGAATGAAATAAAAAAGCCAAATGGGGGCTCCTGGGTGGCTTAGTTGGGTTAAGCATCTGACTTCGGCTCAGGTCAGGAGCTCAGGGTCCTGGAGTTGAGCCCCGGGTCGAGCCTGGGTTGGGCTCCTGGCTCAGAGGGGAGTCTGCTTGTCCCTCTCCCTCTCCCTGTGCCCCTCGCCCCACTCGTGCTCTCTCTGTCTATCTAGTAAATAAATAAATAAAATCTTTAACTAGAAAGAAGGAAAGGAAGGAAGGGAGGGAGGGAGGGAGGAGAGGGGGAAGAAAGCGAGCCAAAAAAACCAGGGGTTGGGTGGGTCAATACCTTCTTCCCTGCGACATAGAGTAGGGCATGGGGAAGGAGAACCCTCCCAGCACTTAACAGGCTCATCCCGATTCACAGAGAGAGGATATGAGCAGACATGGGTGACTTCATGTTCAAGCAAGAATTTCCCAGGCAAAACAGTCCTCAAACGTACAAAGGCAAGGACAAACAAATAATCCAGTGATCACCTCAACATTGAGAGGCAGAGTTGTTTATTAAGCCCTCCACTCCCAAATGGAATTACTTTTAAAAAGTGTTTCTAGGGGCGCCTGGGTGGCACAGCGGTTAAGCCTCTGCCTTTGGCTCAGGGCGTGATCCTGGTGTTACAGGATCGAGCCCCACATCAGACTCCTCTGCTGGGAGCCTGCTTCTTCCTCTCCCACTCCATCTGCTTGTGTTCCCTCTCCGCTGGCTGTCTCTCTGTCAAATAAATAAATAAAATCTTTTAAAAAAAAAAGAAAGAAAAAATAAAAAGTGTTTCTAATTACAAAAGTCGTATTGGATTGTTATTATTTTACAAATTTCAGACAATACAGAAAAACACAGAGAGTGCAACACACTCTCATCTTATAAATTATCTCATAGATTTTTTTCAATTCATCAACACGTATTTCAAACTAAAGCGAATTTGTGCTATTTTTTATTCCATAGTAATCACTAAAGTTTACTACTGAGTATCTACAATGTGTGTTTTCATTGTTCTTTGTATATTAACTCATGTTACCCTGACAATAGTTCTGTGTGACAAGCACTACGATGAACCCCATTTTACAGATGGGGAAACTCAGACACAGAGAAATTAAGTGATTTAGCCAAGCTCACACAGCTGTAGGTGACCAAGCTGGGGTCTGGCTTCAAGGCCTGTGAACCTAACTACTCCATTATACAGCCAAGACAGAGCACGGGCTTCTTTCAACATCATCACTGATGGGAATATGAGTCACCCTTTTCAATATCTGCATTTATTCTTCTATTAAGGGATAAATGGGATTTTTCTAATTTTCCCCTGTTAGGAAATAGAGAAGAACTTCCCTTTTGGTTTTCAAATGAGGTGAGAAAACTGGGTAGATGTCACCACAACCAGTATTTCTTTCTTTTTTTCCTTTTCTTTTTTTAAAGATTTATTTATTTATTTTGAGAGAAAAAGTGTGCGAGCAGGGGGAGGGGCAGAGGGAGAGGGAGAGAGAGAATCTCAAGCAGGCTCTCCACTGAGCACAGAGCCTGACGTGGGTTCGATCTCGTGACCCTGAGATTATGACCTGAGCTGAAATCAAGAGTCAGAGGCTTAACCGACTGAGCCACCCAGGCACCCCTGCCAACCAGTATTTTTTTTTTAAGATTTTATTTATTTATTCGACAGAGATAGAGACAGCCAGCGAGAGAGGGAACACAAGCAGGGGGAGTGGGAGAGGAAGAAGCAAGCTCATAGCAGAGGAGCCTGAGGTCTGAGCCTGAGGTCTGAGCCTGAGTCCCAACTCAGTTCCATAACGCTGGGATCACGCCCTGAGCCGAAGGCAGACGCTTAACCGCTGTGCCACCCAGGCGCCCCCCAACCAGTATTTCTAATTAAAAAGAAGCAAAAAGGATTTCAGCACCACTTGGTGGTGTACACATACATTGGTCTGGGGGGGTTACTTCTATTTGCAAAACATCCGTAAAGTACTTATCGTGTGCCAGGCATGGGTCTAAACACTTCAAGAATATGCATTTGTTTGATCCAAAAAGAATATCCTGAAATACATGCTGGGGAAACTGAGGCACTGGGGAGCTAACTTGCCCAAGATGACAAGATGAGGTCATAAGCCCCAGTGCTGGGATTTGAGCCCTGGAAGTTTGGCTGCACTGTCTGGGTTCTGAACTCCTATTCTAATGGTCCTCTGTGTCTACCCATTGGCCCAGCTGAGCCAGCCAGCCCTGGGGTCCTCAAAGCAAGCCTGACTTCAGCTGGGAACTGAAAGCACAAGGCAAATTTTTTCCTCAAACAACATCCAGCTCAGAGTTCTTAGGTACTAAGCACGTGCAGGCTCTGCTGTGTTCTATTTGCCCCGGGTGTCCCAGGCTGAGGTCAAGATGGCAGCCTGTCTGCTTTCTCATTTGGAAGCTCTGGGAAGAATCCACTTCCAGATTCATTCAGGTTGTTGGCAGGATTCAGTTCCCTGTGGTCATAGGACTGAGGTCCCAGTTTCCTTTCTTGCTGTTAGTGGAGGCTATTCTCCCTGCGACTAGAGGCATCCCATACTCCCTGCCCCATGGTTCTTCCACGTTTTACTTAAGGTGAATATCTTAACTGACCCACAGGTTTGTCTTGAATAAGAACCAAAAGGACAGGGAACCCCCTTAGAAACAGGTACTCAATGGGACTTTTCTTTTGTTTCAGTGTTGGTGGGGACCACTGTGCTGGTGTGAAGTGTTGTTTTCTAGAAGAGTTGAACCATGTCTCCTGAGCCAGGAAAGGGTAGACTTCCCCAAATCAGCCCACAAACACTTAGCCCATCACCCATCCTAGGGATGTACAAGGGGAGACTTGAAGATTACTGGGGGAGAAACAGAGGTTAGAGAAGATTTTCCTAAAGAAGGTTTTTTGTGCTGCTCTGTGTATAGCACATGAGAGATGCTTAATCCATATTTAATGACTTATGCTGGGCACTATTCTAGGTATTGGAGCTCGTGAGAGTTTAATAGAGATGAAT
Source organism: Ailuropoda melanoleuca (assembly GCF_002007445.2). NCBI lineage: Eukaryota > Metazoa > Chordata > Mammalia > Carnivora > Ursidae > Ailuropoda > Ailuropoda melanoleuca. The sequence continues at coordinate 56,681,733 of NC_048230.1, read as the reverse complement.
AAGGAAGTACGTTTTTTAAAAAGAAGCAGAATATTATGCTAGGAGAGAGAAGCCAGACACAAAAATGCCATACACATGATTCCATTTCTATGGACTGTTCAGACAGGAAAATCCATAGAGACAGAAAGTAGATTAGTGCTTGCCACAGGATAAGGGAGACAGAATGACTGCTGATGGGCACAGGGTTTCTTGTGGGGTGGTGGAAATGTTTGGGAATCAGGTATCCTTGATGGCCTCACAACATAACAAATATGCTAAATGCCATTGAATTGTATACTTGGAAATGGTGACGTTTTGTGCTATGTGAATTACATCTCAATAATAATTTAGAAAGCATTAAAAAAGAGAAACAGCATATATAATGCACAGTGCTATGTACAATGAGGCCAAGAGAGTAAAATGTTGGAAGAGATAATAACTGGAGCAAGGGGGCAGGGTGGCCCCTCTGAGGGAGTGACAGTGACGATGGGGCCTGAATTATGACTAGGAGGCAGTTATAAAAATATCTGGAAGAAGGTAGGTGAAGGATCAGTATGTGCAAAAGTCCTGAGGTGGGGACAAGTTTGGCATGTGCAAGGAGCAGATAAGATAGGGGAGCTGGAGCCCAGTGAGATGGGTGTGATAGAAAAGGTGTAAGAGGGGGTCAGAGACTCCCATGGGGGCAGGAAGCAGCCCAAACCAGGCCCTGCAGAACACTAAGAAGAGTTTGGGTTTTGTTCTCAGTAAAATGAGGAGCCATGGAATGGTCTGAGCAGGAGAGCAACTTGATCTGATAAATGCTTCAAAAGGGCGGCTTGGACTGCCACGTAAAGCAAATAGCAGGCAAGTGAGAATAGAGGCAGAAAATATAAGCAAGCCCTTTGACACTGTGCCCGAGACTGGAAACACTCAGGAACTGCCAGTCAGCTTTCATAAATTAGCATTATGCCAGCTTGTCGTATTTATTTAAAAACAAGAAGTCAAGGCCATGGTTATTTGATACTTCGTATTTGACACTGCCTAACCTCCCTCCTCCGTGAGTCACCAAGCTCTGTCAATTCTTCCTCCCCCGCCCCTCACCCCTTCACTCTTGTATCTTTCCAACTGTCCCCACTTTGCGACCTGGTGACAGATGGAAACACTAGTTTCCAGGCTGCCCCCGGGCATGCCTTTTTTCTCTCTCCCTTTTAAAAATATCTTCTTTTCTCTCCTATTTTTTTCACACTGTATATCATTTGCAGAACAAAACTGTTAAAAAATAACAAATAAGCAAAAGGAAAGAAAAATACCCACGATCCACAATTCAGAGATAACCATTATTAAAACAACATTTTGATACATATTATTCCTGTCCCTTTTTATTATTTGGCTTTAGATTTTATTTGTATCAAGATTATATAGTCACATAAATTGAAGAGTCACATTGTCTAAAAACAGAAATCTTCACTTTGCACCCTCCTCTCATTTCCCCCTCCCCAGAGACAATCACTTTGACCACTTTTACCTGACTTTTTGATGTTTAATTCCATATCTCTCAATAACATGCTTCTATTTCCACTTCTAATTTTTTTTTTCAGTTTTCGGTATAATCTACTTTCCCACTATAGGATGTGAGGGTTTTGCTGTCTTTCCCTCCCCACACTTGGCCCCAGCGGATGGGCACATCCTTCCCATCCCCGCCATCCTCTCAAGATGGCTATATGGTAATTTTGCCGAGATCAATATTCACTATTTACGTAATTGTGACTATGTAAATGCCATTCACAGCTGAGCTCCACAGTAAACTAGGATGTCCTTTACTTTCCTGCACAACTTTTCATTTTTCCTTGAGTTAATAATTGTCTTATTCCCTATTCCCACCCCAAGCTGATCTAATTTTCTCAGTATTTGTTATCAGTCCAATTCTGAACTCTTTGCCAGGGTCCAAAGTATCCTCTCAACACCTTCCAATGCATCAGAAATTCTATCGATTTATCTTCTGGAAGAAATCTCTCTGGAGCCTTCAGTCCTACTGGTATCTGAACTGGTACCCATTGGTACCCAGCTGTCATCTGGGATCTCCATCATCTTCTGGGAATGCTGTTTGTTTCTCTTTTGTGCTGGGTCTCTGTTTCCTGGGTCACGTGTCTTATTCTTCCTTGTCTGATTTCCCCCCTTTTGGTAGCACAGCCTTCTGCAGCTTCCTGAGAAAGGGTGTTGAGAAACAGAAATTTTGTGACTTTCCATGTCTGAAAATGTATTTATTCTATTTGCTCCCTTGATGATTGTTTGGCTGGGTATGGAATTCTAGGTTGGAAATCCTTTTCCTTCAGAATTTTGAAGGTATTATTCCATCATCTTCTTGCCTCCAAGTTTTGGTTTAGAAGTCCAAAATTGTTCTGCTCTCAATGTTTTACATGTGACCTATCCCCACCCCCTTCTGGAAATTTGTTCTTGGCATTTTGAAATTTCATGATAATGTCCTTGCTATGCATTTATTTTTAGCCAACATGCTGGGCACTCAGTAAACTCCTTCAGTCTGAAAACTCATGTCCTTTAGTTCTGGAGAATTTTTGTGAATTATTTTATCCGTGATTCCTCCCCTTCTGTTTCTCTTCTTTCTTGATAAAATGCCTATTTTTCAGCTGTGGGATTTCTTTTTTATCCTTATCCTAAACATCTTACCCTTTCTCTCCTATTTGCTATCTTTGTCTGTTTGTCCTACTTTCTGAGACAAACTCTCAAACTTATCTTCCAACCCTTTTATTAAATTTTAAAAATTTCTACTGTCATGATTTAATTCCCGTGAGCCCCTCTTTGTTCCTAAAATATTTCTTTTTTTTTTATAGCATCCTGTCCTTCCTTCAGGGCCGCCTTCTGAAAACTTGTGGGTTTTTTTCCTCTTACATGGTTTGTGTTTCCTCTAGTTGTTTTTCTCTATTTGTTTTAGTCTCAAATTTTCACAAAAGAGTGTATCCTCAGGTGTCTGATATTTCTTCATTTTCTGCTCATGTTTAAGTACAGAGAACCAAGAAGGGGATTATTGGGTATGTTGGAAAGGGGGCTGTTGACTTTGAGCTATAACTGTGAGCTTTGTTAGGGACCCCTGATGTCAAAATATCTTTAGGTGATTCCTCTGTGTCTTGTCAGATTTGCCAGAGAAGACCCTCCCAGTCTCCTGCCTGGAATGGAATGAATGGCCTGGTTGGCCTTGTTCTGGAGCCATGTGGGTAGGGACACTGTATCCGATTTGCCTGGCTCCTCTGGATGTGAGCGAAGGGGCCAGCCCTGCAGGTATAGGGAAAAACTAGAATAGGGTATCCCAGCCCGCAGGCCGGAAAACAGCCCACAAAAAGATATCCACATCAAATCCATGGAATGTGGGAATGCTCTCTATCTTTGCGGCTAAGTTAAGGCCCTTAAGATGAGATAATCCTGGATTATCCAAGTGGGCCCTAAGCACCATCACAGGCATCCTCATAAAAGAAAGGCATCCTCAAAAGAGAAAGAGATCAGAGACATGGAGGAGAAGACAATTTGAAGATGGAGCAAAAAGAGATATGACCACAAGCCAAGGAATGCCAACAGCCACCAAAAACTGGAATCAACAAGGAATGGATTCTTTCTTAGAGCCTCTGGAAGGAGCACAGCCCTGTTGACACTTCGATTTCAGACTTCCAGGACTGTGACAGAATATGTTTCTATTTGACACCCCACAGTTTGTGGTAATTCCTTACAGCAGCCCAAGGAAGCTGCTGTCGTTACTAGTGTTCAGGGAATCCCCAACTTTGAATGTCGTGCTTCTGCACGCTAGGGTCCACAAGTCCAGACACTCTCCCGTTTTATTGTCTCCACAGACTAGACCTCCAACCTCTTACCCGAGTACGTGCCCAGTTGCCTAGAATTGAGCGGGGGGCTGGGAGCATATGAAAATCTGCTTCTTTTTAGCCAATTTCCTTTATTTCACACCCTCCTCTCCTCCGCCCACCTCCCACTCCCATTTCAATTTTACTTTCAAAGGCACCTGGTGTCACCAATTCTGAGCCTTCTGGAGGATTTTCTGGGGCAGGAGTGTAAATCAGGCTGGCCTGTGGCTTTCCCCTCCGCTGCCTGAGCAATGGATTTTCTCCATTCTGTTGAGCCATTTAAACTCGCTGGCTTTCTCTTCCGCCAGATGTTCTTACTGTTGTCTCCTTTCCTGTTCTCTAGTCCTTGAGGACTTATGCTTTTAAAAAATGAATCCCTTCGGGGCGCCTGGGTGGCACAGCAGTTAAGCGTCTGCCTTCGGCTCAGGGCGTGATCCCGGCGTTGTGGGATCGAGCCCCACGTCAGGCTCCTCCGCTATGAGCCTGTTTCTTCCTCTCCCACTCCCCCTGCTTGTGTTCCCTCTCTCATTGGCTGTCTCTATCTCTGTCGAATAAATAAATAAAATCTTAAAAAAAAAAAATGAATCCCTTCATTGCCAACCTAGTGGGGCCTAGAAGTGTAACAGAGGAGACGCACATCTAGGCGGCCCTCTTCTCCCAAGCCTCAGTGGGCTCATCTTAAAATGGCGCTCCCCTGCCTCTGCTGAAATCCCACTTCCTCCTTCCCTAGAGCTCCAGATCTGACTCAGCTCGCTGTTCCCCACGCCAAGAGTGAGACCTGCACACACACAGGAAGCATGGGAATGTTTTTTAATGGATCATCTTTAGCAGTGTTTACCAAGTGTGTTTATCATAAGCAATTGTTGAGGGGAGTGTCCTAGTTTGGTTTGACCAGACATGGGACTGGAGAATTCAGACGCCCAAGAAAGAGAAGTCAATATAGGTGTGTTGTCTGTCAATAGATCTTAATTAAAATGATATGTATTAACATAATATATATATAATATATGTGTATTTATATAATATATAAAATTGAATATTATATATTATCATACATATAAAATCTGTGTGGAGAGCATAAAAATTCTTTTTTCAAAAATTTTATAGTTAAATTCAATTTAGTTTCAGGGGTAGAATTTAGTGATTCATCTGTGAGCATAAAGATTCTTAAATTCATAGATTTCAGAGTCCTGGTATCTATATGATGTCAACTTGTTCAGCGTTTCATTTGTAAGCTGTATTTTCAGAGTATGTGTTTTTGATTAAAATATAAATAAGAAGAAAGTTATTTTTGGCATTTTTTATTATGAAAAATGTTAATGCTTATGTTTGTCAAAGGTATTCTTTCATTTCCTATGCATTCAGTCTTCTACAGTCTAAAAAAATGAATATAGAATTTAAAGAATATAATTAATAACAGGTGCTATATAGATATCAATATTTACACTCTAATAACAAAAAATTTAACTTTTCCATTTCTCCCTGTACCTTAAAAAAATTATTCATGAATTAGATGATGAAATAAATCTCTGTGAAGTCATGGGGTGCCTGGGTGGCTCAGTCAGTTAAACATCCGACTTCAGCTGAGGTCATGATCTCAGGGTCCTGGGATCGAGCTCTGCATCAGGCTCCCTACTTGGTGGGAAGTCTGCTTTTCCCTCTTCCTCTGCCCCTACCCCCTGCTTGTGCTGTCTCTCTCTCAAATAAATAAATAGAATCTGTAAAAGAAAATAAAAATCTCTGTGAAGTCATAAAAGCAGAAAAATGTTAGTTTATATCACCTGGCAAAAATATAACAAAATTGGAAAGGGATAAAAAATTTACATAAACACTCAATAAGTAGGAGATTCTAAAACACTCCCTAAGTAAATCCTGTCTCAATGCAGAAACTATGGGGGTGCCTGGCTGGCTCAAATGGTAGAGCATGTGACTCTTGATCATAAGTCATGAGTTCAAGCCCCACATTGGTCATAGAAATTACTTTTAAAAAAAAGAAAAGAACAGAAAAAGAAACTATAATGAGAGCATCATGGGTCAAAACTCATGAGATACCCTCAAAGCAGATTTTCAAAACAAAATAATACACCTGGATGTTTATATCAGCTATATGTAGGTATGCTGTCAAGCAGGTCACCTCTGCAGGCAGCTTGAGCTTAACCCCATTGGGGAGCTGTGTTTAGAACACACACTTCAGACTTGCCCCACCCACTGGGTGAGGGAGTGGGGGCGTTTATCCTCCACTTGTACCAATCGTTGATTGAGGGCTGTTCTGGGAGCATTCACTCCCCAGCACAGCTGGCTTGTGCTGTGTTGAGAGGAAGCCTGTGGGCAGCAGTAGGACCCTCCAAGGGGTTATGAGAAGTCACCAGCAGAGTCTGTTATGGGAGAGATCCAAAAAGAAACTCGAATTCTCAAGCCCCACACCCGAGATCCATGAGGTCAGTGATAGGCCTGGAATCTGTATTTTTTCACAAATTCTCTCAGAAGTATCTGCTGCACCTGATTCCACTGAATTCTACAAGCCCAACCTTTTCATTGCTGCTGAGTAATTCTAGTACCTCTCATGCGCTATGTGGCCAGGGCCAGATTAAAATACTAAAGTTCATAGGCATTGAAAATTTACCCCAACTCATACATAAATCCATGTGAAACAATACTAAACAGTAAACATAAAGGGAAGGTCAACACAGGTTTTCTTTCTCCCATGGAGCGTTAAGAAGAATAATGGCCTCCCAAGACAGACATCCATGTGCTAATCCCTGGATTCTGCAATAGGTTGTGTTACAATGACAAGGGGGAATTAAGGTTGCTAATCGGTTGACCTTGAGTTGGGGAGATCATTCTGGATTATATGGATGCGCTCAATGTAATCACAAAGCTCCTTATCAAGGAATGAAGGAAGGAGAGTCGAGCCAGAGAAGAAGAAATGCCCAAAGCAGCGGTTGGAGTGATGTCATCATTGGCTTTGAAGATGGTGGAAGGGCTGCAAGCCGTGGGATGGGGGCAGCCTCTAGAAGCTGGAAAAGGCAAGAAAGCAGATTCTCTCCTAGTGCCTCTAGGAGGACTCTTTGAGTTTAGCCCCACTCTACTTCTAGCCTACAGAACACAAAGATAATAAATTTGTGTCATTTTAGGAAAATTCCCTCCAATATGTCTCTTGATATATATTTCCTACTTTTCTGATTGAACCCTCAGTGACATACATGGTAACCCCTTTGAGTCCCTTTTAAAAATACATGAATATCAAATTCATTAAAAGTTTTCACTGGGGCTCCTGTTTTGTTGACAGCTTCAGTGTTTTCTAAGCTCTGGGACAAGAGTGATGAACAAGACATCAAGTTTCCACATCTGTAAAACTGGGCTAATCAGAGTACCTCCTGGGGTTATTATACAGATTAAATAAGTCACTGAGCATAATGGGCTTGGAGCTATGCCTGGTACAGAGTAAGGGTTCAAGAAATGTTAGGGGGCACCTAGGTGGTGCAGTTGGTTAAGTGTCCAACTCTTGGTTTGGGCTCTGGTCATGACCTTGGGGTCGTAGGACCGAGCCCAGCATCGTGCTCCACGCTTAGCCCAGAGTCTGCTTGTCCCTCTCACTCCTCCTCTCCTCCCCCCCCAACTCGTGCTCATGCTCACGCTTTTTCTCTAAATTAAACAAATAATATCGTAAAAAAAAAAAAAAAGAAATGTTAGAAGAGATAAGGAATGGAAGAAAAGCAGAAGAGAGAGACACTTTCCCTGCTTCCAGGGGGCTTAGATCTAACGGGAGGAAACAGGATAAAAAACTCAGGAAGAAAAAAGAAGGAGAAAGGAAAGAAAGGAGGGAGGAAAGGAAGGGGGAAAATATCTGACCATGATAAGTGCCTCAGAAACACTTACGTTTAAGACTTCATACGGGGATCAGCAGCCCCCCAGCAGGGGGCAAGTCCAGCCTGCCACCTGCTATTGAATGGCTGTGAACTAGGAATAGTTTCCATGTTTTTAAATGGTTGAAAACAAGTATTACGAAAATTACAAGGAGCTCAAATCTCAATATCCATAAAATTTTATTGGAACAAAGCACTCTTATTTAAATCATCTATGGTTGCTTTCCCACTGCAACGACAGAGTTGACTTGTTGCAACGGAGATCGGAATGCCCACAAAACCTAAAATATTTACAGTCTGGCTCTTTACAGAAAAAGTTTGCTGGCCCTTGCTTTAGACTGAGTGGTCAGGGAGGTCCTCCCTGAGGAGGTAACATTTAAGCTGAGACTGGAATGGCAAGAAAGAGGAAGGTTGGGGGCAGGAAGGCAGAGAAAACAGAGAACTGAGGTAAGAGCTTCTCTCTAACCCTATAACAGCCTTCCAAAGAGGAGCTCTGTCAAAAATTATGATGGGACTCTGAGGTTATGAAGGTGCAGCGGTGCCCCAGGATCCCAGAGCCATGGATCCTGAGTTGAGATAGGGAACCAGGACTGAATGCTGTGTTCGGCCTGGCACAGCACAGCCCAGGAGCAGGAACTGCATGTTGAATGGCTTTATTTGCCTTCTTGGGGGTAATGACCTGGGATTTTAGATTCTTTCCCAGGAATGGGTGAGAAGGGCCTGGGACTTGCCCTCAGGCCTGAGGGCAGGTGTTCTATGGACTCCTCCTTGGCAGCAGGCCTATGACCGTCACGAAACGGGCCCTGATAACAGGATCTGTGGCAAGGGCAGTGGGTGGAATGCCAGGTAAAATGGCGTGGCCCTCAGAGAATTCAGGAAGCAGCTTTCATCCTGAGTGGCCCACAGCTGGCACCTTGATAGAAAAGGTCCCAGCTCCCAGGGGCCCAACTCCAGCCAGGGTCTTCTGAGTCTGGAAGGAGACTGACTCAGAGAGAACCCCACTCTGAATCTTCTACAAGCCAGTTCGTTTCCGCCAGGCTCTGTGATAAAGGAGAGAAGTAGGCTGTTGGCCCCATTTTAGAGCCCCAGAAACTGAGGCAGTGGAGAGCAACAGGGGGTACTTGGTAAAAACACAGACTCTGCGTCTGAATCCCAACCTCAACATTTCCCAGTGTGTGATTTCAGGCAAGTGGCTTAACTTCTCTGTGCTTCAGTTTATAGATATGATAGTATCAGCCTCAAAAAAAAAAAAAAAAAAGAAAAGAAAAAAGTAAAGAATTAAGGAAACAAAAGCTCACCACCACGCCTACAGGAAGAGCTCAGTAAACATTGGCTGACCCTAAGCACATTCTCTGTTAGCTTTGACAACAGCCCCAAGAGATTCTTGAGTGGCAGAGGATTCTGGGTATGAGCCAGACAGATCTCTCCTCCACCCAGTTCTTCAGAGCCAAAACCTTGAAATCATCCTTGACTCCTCTCTTTCCTTTACACACCACAGTCCCTCAGCAAATCCTGCCTTCAGCATACACCCAGAAGCCAATCATTCCTGTCATCTTCACGATATCACCTTAATCCAAACTGCCATCATTTCTCACCCAGGTTAGTGCAAAAGCTCCTAGCTCCCCACATGCAGGCAAAGGGGTCCTGATAAAAAGTCAGGTCAGAGCACTCCTCTTCTCAAAACCTTTGTGTTTCCTAACACTCTAGAGTTAACTCACTCCTTTATTTATTTCATGATCACTTATTTTTGAGTCCCTACTACGTGCTAAGTGCTGCTCTAGGCACTGGAGTTAGAACAAAACAGACAAAAACCTCTGCACTCAGGAGGGAGGACAGTAAGCAAATGTGGAAGTAAAACATACAATATGTTAGGTGTTACGGAGAAAAATAACTCCGGGAAGATTTTGGAGGTTGTTTTTATTTATTTATTTTTATTTCAAAATTTTTATTTATTCATGTGAGAGAGAGAATGAACTGGGAGAGGCGCAGAAGGAGAGGGAGAAGCAGGCTCCCCACTGAGCAGGCAGCCCAACATGGGGCTCCATCGCAGAACCCCTGAGGCTGGGATTCAGCTCTAAAATGGGGCTAACCACTGAACCACCCAGGTGTCCCGCCAGGTTTTAATTTAGGCAGGGGAATGACTGGAGTTTTAAAGGATCACTGCACCGAGAACGTGACTGGCTCAGTCTGAAGAGCGTGCAACTCTTGATCTCAAGGTCTTGAGTTCAAGGCCCATGTTGGGTGTAGAGATTACTTAAATAAACAAAAAACTTTAAAAAAATTTTTTTAAGGATCACTGGGGGTCAACTGTGTGAAAGACCACAAGGAACAGCGGCAGAGCCAGTGAGACAGTTACAGTTTAGACAGTTACAACAGCTGTTACAGGGATGATGGCTTGGACCAGGAAGGAGGTCGAAAAACCTTGTTCCTTCCTGTATCCCGAACCCCACAGACCACAGCTAGGCACATACAGGTGTCTGAGTATTTATTGACTCAATGAACGAATGAATGATCCAGGCCCATGTCATTATCACCTATTTTATTTTCAAAAAATTTATTTATTTTAGAGAAAGAATGAGCAGGGGGAAGGACAGAGGGAGAGAGAGAGGGAGAGAAGCAGATTGGCAGGTAAAGGCAGAGGATGGGGGGTAGGCTAGATCCCACGACCCTGAGATCAGGACCTGAGCGGAAATCCAGAGTCTGAGGCGTATCTCTCTGAGCCCCCCAGGCGCCTATTTTATTTATTTATTATTTAAAAGATTTTATTTATTTATTCGACAGAGATAGAGACAGCCAGCGAGAGAGGGAACACAAGCAGGGGGAGTGAGAGGAAGAAGCAGGCTCGTACGTAGTAGAGGAGCCTGATGTGGGGCTCGATCCCATAATGCCGGGATCACGCCCTGAGCCGAAGGCAGCCGCTTAACCGCTGTGCCACCCAGGGGCCCCCCAGGCGCCTATTTTAACTACAGGCACATAGTCAGAATTCGGTAAGTGTTTACAAATAGAATACTGCACAATTCTGCAAGGCCAGGTGGGCTAGTACTCTTTACAGCGAGGAAAACTGGGGCTCAGACTGGGGAAATATCCCCTGGGGCTCCCTCTGCACGGCCTAGGCTAGAAGCTTCCTTCCCAACTTTCGGTGTCAAGTCCTGGACATTGGGTGGAGAGCGCTTGCTCTCAGGGTGAGTCACAGTGACCTTACAGGAGTTTCCCTCAAAGTTTCCCCGCCCTGGGATGAAGAAGAGTCGAAACTTCATGGGGCCAGGACGTCACCAGGCCCAAACTGGCCAAGCGTCCTCAGAGTGTCCCGGCCGGGTCCGCCCACCTTCAGGCCACAGAGACGAAGGGACAGAAGGGCCGCCCTCTCACGGCTGAGGCCCCGCCCCCCGCTTGTCGGCCAGCCTGCGCCTCCAGCGGAAGCCGGAAGCAAAAGCAGTCCCTGCTAGCCCCTGGCTCCGAACTCGGTGGTCTTGGAGGCTCTGCAGGATGGGGGAGAAGATGGCGGAAGAGGAGTGAGTGGGCTTTTCCCGGGCGGCGGAGGCGGCAGGGCTGGGCCCCGGCGGGTGACAGCGAGCGCCTCAGGCCGCCCTCTGGCCCTGAAAGGCGGAGCTCTTTGTGCCGGTTGGCCAGGACTGACCATGCCGGCGCCAGCGAGGAGGGCGGGAGGGACGGGCCTGGGCCCATCCGGCCCTGTAGCCTCCTTGAGGTCGGATCCTCGTGCAGGGAATCGACGGCCCAGGGCAGGCCTCGAAAGCCGTCTGGCGGAAACCGAAACCCAAATTCCACTTTCCCATTTTCGGTCTTCTGATGATCAGGGAGAGCTCCGCCGCCTTCTCCAGGAAGTCCCCCAACCCCTGTTTAGCCAGTCTCCTTTTCCACTGTAACGGTCATTTTTCGCATCTGTCTCCTCCACCGAGTTTCATTCATTCGTTAATTGTTGGCCATTTACTCTATTCCAGGCCCTGGGCACATAGTAGTGAAGGAGGCCGACCAGGAGCCGCCCTCAGGTAGTTTCCATTCTAGTGGGGAAAGACCGTAAATAGGCAAGATGATTTCAGAGTGCTAAAAGAAAATGGAAGTATTAAGATGGGAGAGTCCTGTTAGAAAGAAGTGAGGGGCCCGCTGAAACTTTAATGACGAGAAAGAGGGGTAAGAGAGGGAACAACCAAATGCAAAAGGCTACAATCAAAGAACTTAGCGTCTTCGAGGGACCGAAAAAAAGGCAGGATGGCTGGAATATAGAGCAAAGGGGCTAGCTGTACAAGATGAAATAGAGAGTGGGGGGGGTGTCTTGTGTCCTCTAGGTACTTATAAGGAAGGACCACTCTTTAGTCCATCTCCATATCTGCTGGGCACAACCTATTGCATGTTATAGTTGCCCTATCTTTGTGAACTGGTTTGTAAAAATTAGAAGAAGCCCCCATGGTTGAAATCCGACTCTCTCACCTGACATCTTTTCAGATATGTCTTGGCGAGCTGGGTGGTCATTTCATTTCGTCTGCTTATTTACTCAGCATATGCTGTATCGTGGACACCAAACTGGGCCTCAGCAACACAAAGCAGAAGAGGTGGTATGGCCCAGTGATTTCAAGTTTAGTCTCAAACTTGGTTAGCTGAGATATTGGCCAGGTTATGCAAACTCTGAGCTTCAGTTATTCATGGGTAAAAAATGGAAAGGAATAGTCCCCACCTCAAGCCTGGTATGCCTATTAAATCAGAGGTGGTATGTTATCTAGTCCCTGGAGTGAAGCATTTACTCAATAAACATGAGCTGTTATAATCACACTTGCAATGATTATTATATGAATATTGCACTGGTTTACAGTCCCACCCCAAAGTGAGGAGAGAGCGCTGTGAAGAACATAAGAAGTGGGGTGGGTGCAGTATTACAGAGGAGGTTACATTTGAGCCTTTAAAATCTGAGAGGGATTTTGTAAAGCGGGTGGGGTGTTCCAACCAGATCAACAGTTGGGTAAATTCGGGTGGCTTCTTCAACTTGCTGCTATAATTCAAGGAAAAGATTGTAAACAGGAGAAGTAATGGCGCCAATTAAATAACATTGGATTTTGGAATGTGATGAGACTTCAGTTTGTCTCCATTTAAATCCACCATTAAATGCCAAAGAGCAGGAAGCATTTTGTTTCTACACTGGCCCTGATTCTCCCCTTGTTCCTGTCCTCTGAGTGGCTGTGTTCAGAGCACCTGAAGCCACTAGTACTCTCATGCCGTGGCAGGCAGGAATTTTCCTGAATCAGTGTCTCTGAGGCCTGCCTGGTGGTTGTAAGACTTGTGAATCCCATCATCCTCTGTGCCAGGTTCTCCTTCTGTTTGTGTATGTGTGTTGATGATACTCAGGGCCCTTTTCCCTTTATCTAATCCTGTTGCTTTTTATGTCCAGCAGGTTCCCCAACACAACTCACGAAGGTTTCAATGTCACCCTCCACACTACCCTGGTTGTCACCACGAAACTGGTGCTGCCGACCCCTGCCAAGCCCATTCTCCCTGTGCAAACAGGGGAGCAGGCTCAGCAGGAGGAACAGTCAAGCGGCATGACCATCTTCTTCAGCCTCCTCGTCCTAGGTGAATGTGGAGACACCCTCATCTGCCATCTTGAGTGTCCGTGTGTGCTGTCTATAAGGTCAACCCTGTCTAAGCCACCATTTACTTAATGTCAGGTCTTCCTTCCATTTGGTTTGATGTAAACACTGAGGGACAATGATCAGTTCATAACATAACAGGGTACTCCTTTTTCTTTGTAAAATCATCGAGCCTAGCAATTTTGAAGAGCTTTTTATATAATATCTTAGATGTCATTTGGAAGAAAGAAGGGATTTTTGACCTAGAAAGAACCTTGAACGTCTTCTACTTTAGTGGATTTCCAACCCTGCTCATGGGAGTGTGTGTGTTGGTGGTGGTGGGAACAGGAGGTGGGCTAAGTCAAATAGGTGGGCATCTGACTTTCTGACCAGAGCAGCGTTTTGTCTCCTATCTATTAGGCTTCTGTGTAAATTTTATGTAGTTAAAGGTTTTGTTGCTGAGTAAAAGACCAAACACCCTTTTCCTTACCCTCTGTCTCCCATTAACCATGGTTATAACTTTTGCCATATCTGTGTACCACCTATGTTGTTGTTCACTTATGTAATATTTTTCTTTGAACAGATTCACTCTCAAAAGTCTCGTTTTGTTAAACCTCCTCCAGTAATGGATGAGAAAATTTAGGTCCAGAGAGATTAAGCAATTGACATGCCTGGTTTTGGGGAGACTAGAGGTTAATATTTGGGTTGCCAGACATCAGTCGAGAAGTTTAGGTAAAAGGCGATAACTTAGATGCCTCCTAGAGACTGTACGATTGTTTTAGACCAAAAAAAAAGAAAAAAAAATCCAGTTGAAACTGCATAACCACTTTGGACTAGCTGACTAAGGAAGAAATAGTTTCAAATTTGACCCAAATCCAAACTTTTATTGGAAGAGTAAAGTTGGCATATTTACATTTTCTGTTCTTTCATGATACTGGGCCATATATCTAATTAGAATAGGTCTTTTCAGAGGAATGGGAAGTACAACTGGTTTGAAAGGTACAGAGCATTTTGCTGATGTCATTGAGGACTTTTTTTTAAGAAAACTAGAACTTCTTTCACGTTTATATTCGGATTCTGTTAATGGTCAAATAATTTTAACAATCTCATTTGATTTAAAATCCCAGGACGCAGCCTTATCTCTCACAGATTCTAAAAAACTTTCAAATTGGGGGCACCTATGTGGCTTAATCAGTTGAACATCCGACTCTTGGCCTCAGGTCCTGAGCTCATGGTTGTGAGTTTGAGCCCCGTGTTGGGCTCCGCACTGGTTGAGGAGCCTACTTAAAACAAACAAACAAACAACTTTTAAATCGAATACTGAAAAAATACACAGACCGCAAGCATGTGGTGTCCTGTATGGACCTGATATGCTCAAGTAATTGTGTACCTAGTGAATGTAGTTGAATTCTGCTCCTAGGGTATTACTTCAACAATCAGGGACTCTTTTTTTTTTTTTTTAAGATTTTATTTATTTATTTGACAGAGATAGAGACAGCCAGCGAGAGAGGGAACACAAGCAGGGGGAGTGGGAGAGGAAGAAGCAGGCTCCTAGTGGAGGAGCCTGATGTGGGGCTCGATCCCATAACGCCGGGATCACGCCCTGAGCCGAAGGCAGACGCTTAACGACTGTGCCACCCAGGCGCCCCAACAATCAGGGACTCTTGTTTTTTCTTTTTCCTTTGTGATAGTCGTTGAACATAAAGAAAAGCATTTTTTTTCTTGATTGAGAAGTCTTTAGTACCTGAATCCTTAATCCTGAAGGATGAGTACTGTTAACCTCTTTACATTGTTGTTGGCTTGATATGGTCGACAGCATACAAGGCAGGCCTGGAAGAAAACTTTGGTTTGCAGTCACTTTGTTTGATGGGAAGATAATAAGGGTAAGTCAGACTTTCAAAGTAATTTTCAGGGTGTGGAGCAGTGAAGGTTAGTTTGTGCCAGAAACCACAAAACAGGTTGTTATGGTGCTGTTTAATCCTGACAAAACCTGAGCAGTGGTGACATGTCTTTGGGGCCAGAAAGGTCTGAACTGTATTTATTAGTGCTACATATTTTACTTGGATTGTCTTTTCAAACAGATCATAAACGTAGACTCTGGAGTCACACTAGTGTCAGGTGGGTTTTGCTTTCACCTCATCAGACTGTTGGCAGTCTATGAATTGGTATCTCCACTTTTTATGTGTAGGTCAGCATGCATTAGCAGAATGGAGTGCTTTCCTTTTCAATAAATTTGAAGGCATTTTTACTCTTTTCTTTTATATTATCAACAGAATATTATATATCTTATATATTAGATGTCCAAACAATATACATCTGATAAAGCAAAAAAAAAAAAAATTACAGTTAGTAGATATCTTGCTAACTCGCTGAATACATGAACTGCAGTAAATTGAGGGAAATATTAGTCCATAGTTTATTCTAGACTTCAGGAACTCCTAACCTGGAACACATTTAACCGCTTTTGTTTACTGTTTTATTTTTTTAAAGATTTTTTTATTGGGGCGCCTTGGTGGCTCAGTCTGTTGGGTGTCTGCCTTCGGCTCATGTCATGAAATCAGGGTCCGGGAATCAAGCCCCATGTTGGGCTCCCTGCTCAGCGGGGAGCCTGCTTCTCCCTCTCCCTTTGCCTGCTACTCCCCCTGCTTGTTTTCTGTCTCTATAATAAATAAATAATATTTATTTATCTTTATTTTATATATTTTTATCTCTCAAAGAAATAATTCTTTATTAATAAACTTTATTTGAGAGAGACAGACAGAGCACAAGTGGGGGGAGCGGCAGAGGAAGAGGGACAGGCAGACTCCCTGCTGAGCAGGGACCCTCCAGTGTGGAGCTCTATCTCAGGACCCACGAGATCATGACATGGGCCGATGTCAGACACTTAACTGAGCCCCTCAGATGCCACTTTTGTTTACTATTTTATTTTATTTTTTTAAATTTATTTTTAAAGATTTTATTTATATATTTAATAGAGAGAGAGGCAGCAAGAGAGAGGGAACACAAGCAGGGGGAGTGGAAGAGGGAGAAGCAGATTTCCCGCTGAGCAGGGAGCCCGACAACGTGGGGCTCAATCCCAGAACACTGGGAGCATGACCTGAGCTGAAGGCAGACGCTTAATGACTGAGCCACCCAGGCGCCCCTACTATTTTAGTCAAGTCAAATGAAAATGTAACTTTTATGTCCTGTAAGCTTGTCAGAGGATTACAGTGTGTTCCCCTTTTTTGAGGAGGGATGCTAAAACTCTAGTTACTTTTGACTTTAGAGGCTTGAAATCAGTTGATTTACACTTAACCCTTGCTGATCTTTGACTCTGCAGAAACAATGGTGAGTCATTTTTATTGACTTACATTAGAGTTAACAATTAGCATCATTTGACACGTTTTATGGGCCATTAAATTTAATGGAGTTATTAAAATTGATATGCCTATGTTTTAATATAGTTTCCATAATTATTACTTTGGGCATGAACATTTAGAAGCCTGTTAACTTGTGCTATACCTGTCCTCCAAAAACCACACAGAAGTTTTTATCTTTTCTTATTTTTTTCCAAGTATACTTGAAACCATGTACTTACATGTGTATATGCACATATATGATCATAAGCATATTCTCGTGTACGGGCACATCTAGCTTGGGTTTTGTTTTAATATAAATAGGATCCTATAACTTGCTTTTTCATCTCACAGAATGTCTTGGAGGTCTTTTTATGTTACTACTCTTTTTTGTGTATACTTCATCTTTTTTTTTTTTTCATTTAAAGAATGTGTATATGTTAAAAGAAGCATAAAATATATCCCATTTTAACCATTTTAGAGTGTACGATTCAGTGGCATTTGGTACACTCACAATGTTGTGCAACTGCCACCATTAGTCTAGTTCCAGAATGTTCTCATCACCTCAAAGGGAAACCCAGTTCCCTTTAAAAGCTGTCACTCCCCATCCTCCCCTACCCTCAGGCTTTAGTAAACACTATTTTGCTTTCTATTCCTAGGAATTTGCGTAATTCATTTCAGGCAAATAGAATCATACAATATGTGACGTTTTGTGTCTGGCTTCTTTCACTTAGCGTTGTATCTTCAAGGTTCATCCGTGTTGTAGCATGTGTTAGAAGTGCGTTCATTATTATGGGTGAATCATAATCTTGTATAGATATTCCACATCATGTGTATCCATTCATCAGCTGATGGACATTTGGCTTGTTTCTACATTTTGGCTATTGTGAATAGTGCTGCTGTCGGCATTTATGTACAGGGTTTTCTATTTCTTTTGGATACATACCCAGAAGTGGAGCTGCTGGGTTAAATGCCTAATCTATGTATAACTTTCTTAGGAACTCCCAAACTTCCTACAGAGGCCATACCATTTTATGTCCCCACCAGCAGTGCCCTCCTGTCCCAGCGGCTCCATGTCCTTACCAACACTTGTTATTTTCCATTGTGTTGTGTTTTTTTTTTGTTTTTTTTGTTTTTTAAATATTTTATTTATTTATTCGACAGAGATAGAGACAGCCAGCGAGAGAGGGAACAAAAGCAGGGGGAGTGGGAGAGGAAGAAGCAGGCGCCCAGCCGAGGAGCCCGATGTGGGACTCGATCCCAGAACGCCGGGATCACGCCCTGAGCCAAAGGCAGCCGCTTAACAACTGCGCTACCCAGGCGCCCCTGTGTTTTGTTTTTTAATTATGGCCATCTTAGTGGGTGTGACGTTGTACCTCATGGTCTTGATGCATTTGTCTAATGACCAGTGACGTTGGGTATCTTTTCATGTGCTTATTGGCCATTGGAGAGGTGTCTTTTCTGGTTCTTGGGCCATTTTTTAAATTGTATTGTTTGTCTTTTTGTTGTTAAGTTGTAAGAGTTCTTTATGTATTCTAGTTACTAGACCCTTATCAGATAAATGATATACAAATACTCTCGTCCATTATGTGGGTCGTCTTTTCAGACCCCATTCTTTTAAGTGGCTGAAGACCATTCCCTGGCATTGATAAGCCTCATATTTAGCTCTTTCTGTTGATAGACAGTTTTTTCCCCTTTGCTCTTTTTTTTTTTTAAGAGAGACGGGGAAGGGAGGCACAAAAGGAGAAAGAGAGAGATGCTGGGCTGGATTTCATGACCCTGAGAGCCAGGGTTCTGACTGAGCCACCCAGACGCCCCTCCCCTTTGCTCTTAAAGGTACAAATTGATGTTTGATTTATTAGAATAAACTTTTTAAATTAATTTTTTCATCTAGCTTGGTGCAAAAAAAGATCAGAAACTGAGTGAGCTCCCTAGATGTATATTCGGTCTACTTATGTGCCTGCCTTTATAGACAGTAAGCGTGCTCACTGGTCACGTGTTGTACTTACGCATTAGAACATTTTTTCTTGCTCTTAGTATTTAATGTAGGATTTTTCTAACAAGGTTAAATATTTATAATAAACTAACACCATAGATTGATAGTTTAAAGCACAGAATGAAAGGAAGACACAATTTCTCTATGTACAACTGTTTCCTTTTTCTGGCCACCTGGTGCTTTTTGGTGGGCCTAAAGATATCTAGTTTGTCAGTGTGGGCTCTGAGGGTGGCCATTTAACCGCCCTGCAGATTGTTTAAACATTTTCTTTTACAAAAAAAGCAACAATTATTTTTAGTGCCGTTAAGATAATACTGTGATTAATGAGGTGGTATACCGTCCAGGTGCATAATAAAGAGACATGCACACTTGCATTTGGACCATGAAATTACATTTAGGAATTATTTATGTGAGAGTATGCTTTGAGGGAGTCTCCAGAAATACTTCTTTCTTTCAAAGAGTTTTACCTCCTTTTGTTTCTTTTCTTTCGTGGCAGCACCCTTGTGAGAAAAGTCAGACATTATTCTTATTTTGGCAACTGAGGAACGAAGGCAGTTGGGAGGAAGGTCGTGGGTACCAATGGTTAAGGGCACGGTTGGAATTGGGCTCAACCCTGTAGCACCTACCAGTGACATGACCTCTTGAAGCCTCTGTTTTTGCATCTCTAATCAAAGGAGATTATGATAATAATAGCTAGTTAAGAGGGGCGTTGGGGACCAAATGAGACGGTGTTTAGGAAGTGTTCAGTGCTCAATGCAGCACCAGCCTAGTGGGGAGCCCTCAACCAGAGAGAGCCCTAGTACCCAGCTGAGGAGCAGGCACCCCATCTTTTGGTCTCTGATGTTCTCATCACCAGACCAAAGTATTTACTTTGTCCTCTTTGTACAATACTCTCATTTCCTTCTCTATTCAAAGAGAACCTATCACATGGTGGCAAAATACTGTGTTTCAACATCTTCTGTTGCAGTTATATTTGCTTAAAGGGATTGATTTCATTGACTTCCTGATTCTCACCATTTCAAGTTTTCCAGTTGATTATTTCAAAAAAGTTGAAGACTTCTCTGAGTCAGAGAGATTTGAGTAAATGATCGTATGAGGCTTAACAGGTTGGAAAAACATTAGCTGTCTGTTGCTCTTTCAGCAATCCTTGGAAAACGAACTAGTCCAGACATATAAAGAAATATGGAGACAATGTTATAAACACTGTGAGTCTGTTTCCAGGTTAAGAAATAAGAGCTTGAAAACTGCAGTTTATTGTGTCTTTGTCCCTTGTACATTTTCCTGGCAGCACCCCCAGAAGTAACCATGGCTTTGAACTTGGTGTTTATTATTTAAAATTGTGCTGTTTTAACAATGTCTTATTTTTCCCCACAGCTATCTGCATCATATTGGTGCATTTACTGATCCGATACAGATTACATTTCTTGCCAGAGAGCGTTGCTGTTGTTTCTTTAGGTAAGTGCTTGTCAGTGATCCTATAATAAAAGCAGTAACAATACCATTTTTTGAGTGGCTTCCTAGTGCCAGGAACCACATGAGATGTGGTATGTTCCTGATTTCATTTAATCTTCACTGCTACCTGCCACGAGGGTGTTATGATCCCATTTTACAGATGAGGGCACTGTGGCTCAGAAAGGGGCAGTGACCTAAAGGTCATGTGGAAGCCCCTCCCTTTATATAGCTTGAAGACCTTTCTGCTTCTAGAATTACCCTTAGGGCACATTGACCCTCTTACTAGGCTGTGCAAACACCCAACTCAACTAAGGTGAGTAACTGATGTGTAATTCATAGGGTCACTGAGTTTTACAGCCAGAAGGGACTCTCACTTTACGGTTTAGGAAGGAGAAATGGCTCACTTCCATGACAGTCAGAGTTAAAGTCTTCAAGAGCATTCCATTCTACCACACTTACATTTCTCTCTTGTTTCCTTTGGCAATTAATTGTTAAGATAATTAGCCTCTGTATGTCAACTGTACTTCAATAATAAATAATAAAAGAGAAAAAGATAATTAGCCTCTATTTAGAGGGAATGAATCGGTGTAATAACAGATGCGAGCTCTCATGAAAGTCAATTGAAATGGTTAATTTAAGAAGATGCAGGGACCTTACTTTTCAGTAAATAATAAAATCAAGACTAAAATGTGGGTGGGGGTGCTTAAGGCATAGAATATAAGCTTTCACTAAGATCAGCTGAGGTGTTCTTGAGTTTATGATATTGTAGTTACTTTTACTAGTTTCCACTTGCCTACTAATGATATTTAATTTTTCCTTATCACCGCTGATGCTCTGAATGTTAATTTTCCTTGCCTTGTAGGTCTTGTTTAGCATATGTAGTAATACTTTTACAGCACAGCAGTGGTTTAGGTCAGCTTTGGAGATGAACATTCAGACTTTGATTCACCTTCCCCCGTACCATCTGCATTCCTACTACCCTGGTTCAGCCCCTCCTGTGTTTTCCCCGGGGCCTCATATTACTACTGTCAGGTTCTCGCCTGTAAGCGTTTGCATTGCCACCTCATGTAAGCCTCATAACCCCCCAGTGATGCTCTATCTTAAGGATGAGACACCACTGGGTCGTACTGATCTTCAGTAAAGAGATGGAAAACAATTTTCTTCAGAGTTCCCCTTCTTTATTTAGCAAGCTGTAGAGCGGCGCTTCCCGGCAGATTGAAACCACCATAGCTAACGAGAGTCTTCGAGCTCTCAGAATGGGATGATCATTTATTAACATCCCTTTTTTGCTACCAGGCATCCTGAAAATAACCTACACAACTAATACCTATTCTGGGACAGTCAGTAAAGACTTCCAACATGACACCAAGGAATATACAGTTTTGTGCTCAGTTTTCATAGTTTCTTAGAGTAAGAACTGTGGTTGGTATGTATTTAGGTATTGTGCACATATGGCAACAGTGGTTCTTATAATTTGGTTTGGAATGTCATGTTCTTTGCTCTTTGAATGTTTGGATAACTGCAGGTCAGTGAACACCAGTGCTTGTGTTAGGAGTTACAGCAGACGTTGTTGGTTGCCTACCCAAGAGCCATTTGCCCCTTCGTCCTTGAAAATACCCTAATTTTGATAGGTATCTTGCCACAGTGCACTCAGAGAAGAGGGGCTCCTGCAGGTCATGACTGGTCTTTATACCGTCATGATAGTTCCACTCTCCTTTGCCATTGGTTTGTTGATCAGGGTGAAGGCAGCAAGGCAGTATGAAACCCCATTCTGGCCGGTGAGACCACAGGGAAGAGCTGAGGTGGAGTGCACTCTATCCTCTCTGATTAAAAAAAATCTCCCCTACCTTCGATACTGTCCTGTGAGGATGTGTTGCCTGGCGCAGGTGGATGTCTTGCAATCACTGTGGCTCAGGGACAAAAGCCGGAATGCTAAGGATTGCCAAGGAGACAGATGGGAAACCCGGATTCTTGACTGCGTTGTTGTTTTGTTGAATTGATAGTTCTAGAGCTGTCTGTTATATGAAATAACAAACATTTGTGGTTGAAGCCATTTTTAGGTGGGTGTTCTTTTACTTGCAGCTAAAAGCATCTTAACTGATACAGGACTCTTTCCATTTAAGGGACAAAATCAGTTCAAATTGATTCAAAGCAAACACATTGGTGGGGGAGAAGTTGCACACCCACTGGCCCATGGAACCAAAAAACCTACAGGGGCGCTAGCTTCAGACTTACCTGGATCAAGTCTCCTGGACTCCATTTTTCTTCATTTCTCAACCGTGTTTTGTTTTGGCTTCACTCTCAGGCAGACTCTCTCCTGAAACTTTCTAGCTTCAGGCCTACTATCCTTATAGTAGCAATCCCAGTGGGAAAAGTGGCCTCCTCTTCTCCCTGTTTCTACTAGAAGTTGTAGGATGAACTCTGACCTCATGGCCTCCCCAGCCTGGACAGGGAGTGGAATGGTATTGGGGATTGGCTAAGGCTCTCCATCCACAGGGTTCATTTCTTCACTGATGTAGCAGAAATAACTGTAGCCTGAACAGCCAGGTCATGGGAGGGTTGATGGAAAGTAAGTCTTGCTTTCAAAACTTCCGTTAGCTAACTCAGGTGATTGGAACGCTGAGAGCAGTTCCAGGGAGAGTGCTAAGGTCCAGAAAGTATTTTTTATTATGTTAGAGGACATTTGGTTAGAATTTAGAAATGCTGGGGTGCCTGGGTGGCAGAGCGGTTAAGCGCCTGCCTTCGACTCAGGGCGTGATCCCGGCGTTACGGGTTCGAGCCCCACATCAGGCTCCTCCGCTATGGGCCTGCTTCTTCCTCTCCCACTCCCCTGCTTGTGTTCCCTCTCGCTGGCTGTCTCTTTCTCTGTCGAATAAATAAATAAAATCTTTAAAAAAAAAAAAAAAAAAAAAAAGAATTTAGAAATGCTGACAAAGCTATCAAAATAGTTCTGTATTTCATAAAGCTATGTAAATTGAAGGAAAACTTTTTTTCTTTTACTGGGGCAAAGTGTAACAAAATATTGAGATATCCACCATTTCAAGAATTTCTAAGTTTTGTGCCAACAAAGAATCTAGATGAAGCTGCCAGAGAAAATGGGGTTTTGCTTCTTTCAGGGATAAACCCTCCCAGCCTATCTCTTCCAGCCCAGAGTTGCTTTTCAGTTTGCTGTCATTTAGAGATACGATTGGCCTTTGATGTTAAACATTCGGAATTTGTAAGAAATTATTGACATAGAAAAGGACTCTCTGCCCTTTAAAAGCACATTTTCCCCCTCTATTTTACTGTATTTTCAGATAAATCTCCACACTTTTCTCATTCTTTGTAAAAAAGCATCAACATGAAATTCTAAAGATATTTCTTTGATCCTTCAGAGCTTTCGGATACTTTCTGTACATAGGAATTCTGTAACTTAGGCCTTTAAAAAAACTTTTTTTTCTCTTTATTGCACAAAGAGCTATACAGAAAAAGAAAAATCCTTTTCATTGACAACTTCAGCTATTTTTATTATGCTTCATTTTTTCCCAAACCATATGTAGGCATATACATGGAGATTAGAGGACTTTACTTGGTTTGAGTTTATATCATTTTTTTGTGTTCTTTCCTTTTTACTACTCTTTCCATATATTAAGTTTATATATTTACTTTTATTGGTGCTGATTCACTATATATTTTGGGCTGAAATTTAAAAGGTATAAAAATGAAATAATTGTACTGCCTACCATACACTATTATATGTAGCAAATTAGATTCTCCCCCACAATCATACTTTATTTTAGAGAGAGGAAAGTCAGAAGGGGTTAAGTAAGGACTGGAATTTGCCCAATCCAATGCCAATACTACTGATAATTAGAAAACCCAGATTTGATTGAATCATTGACTGTGATACACCGCAGTGCTCCCTTGTCATAACCTTCTTAACTATGTGCCGTTAGTTTTATTAGCTCATTCTTGTTTTCACTAAAGGATTTTAATTTTTTTAATTTAGTGTTCTTTGTGTCAGTGGGGGTTTTGAGTGGAAAGTGATGAAAAATCGCTCTGTTCCCGAGTTATTGTCTAAAGGTAATTCAGGAAAAAGCAGATGTAGTAATGATATTCTAATTGTACTTAAGTTCTAAAAAAAAAAAAAAAAAAGTGGGAATCCTAGCTGAAACTGTAGCAGCTTTCATTCCTGTTTAGACTATTAAAGTCTAACTAATACTGACGCAGCTTCCAGCGTCTCAAGGGGAATGCTCCCTGAATCTCCCTGAATCTAAGGTGCTTTGATTTTTATTAGAGAAGAAACAGGCATTCATTTGTTGGTGTTAGAGTCGCTGTTTTAGAGGCAGAAGCCACAACTGGTTGTCAGATTGACAAAATGATCACATTAGATTCAGGATTTTCAAGGCCATCGCATTCCAAGGAAGGGTGCACACTCTTAGTTTCTGGATGCAGGTCAGAGGTGACGAGGTCTTCTTGGAACACCTGTTGCTCTTTTACTGCCGTGAACTAAATGTGTTCTTGGTGTGGAATAACGTCCTCCTTTTTCCTGGAGTCTTGGACTTTCCTAGTTTTATGGTCATCTTCTCTTAGTTGAGCATTTTATCATCCGTAGGTTGTATTTTATTCTTAAATCTTCTAGTTACGCCAGAGTAGGGAGATAGGCTAAATTTTAAAATAAGAGAGGTTGGGGCGCCTGGGTAGCGCAGTCGTTAGGCGTCTGCCTTCAGCTCAGGGCGTGATCCTGGCGTTATGGGATCGAACCCCACATCAGGCTCCTCCGCTGGAAGCCTGCTTCTTCCTCTCCCACTCCCCCTGCTTGTGTTCCCTATCTGGCTGGCTGTCTCTCTGTCAAATAAATAAATAAAATCTTTAAAAAAATAAAATAAGAGAGGTTGTTCTGAAAGCTGCTGTTTGGGCTGATTTCTCGAAATTCCTCTTTCATCACCTAAATGTTCCCCTCAGTGGTGGAAAAAGGAATACCATTCCTCTGAAAATGTGAGCTACTTTAAAAACAAAACATATAAAACAGGCTTTCCCCAGAAAACAAACAGCCCCCTGATTTACAGATTCTCGTCTTAACTGGCGAGACTTCTTTAGAGTATCTTTTAGGTATCTGCTTTAGAATAGGTAGCATAATTAAGGATTGGATTTTCAAAATTACCTTATAACTTGATTCTATAATTACAGCTGACAAAATGTGCTAAAAATATTTTGAAAAAATCATTTGTGGCTAAAAGAGTATTACATAAGTAATTGTATTCCTTTTTGCCTCATTATATAGTAGCTGACCTATCTCTTCAGGATGCTCAGGGTCAATTATCCCTGCCAGTATGGTAGCCTGTTTCTAGGCATGCTGGTCTGTTGGCTCAAGGAGCCCAAAGGGACCAGGCAGCAGCCATTGTAACTCTTACTATGTGAACCCTGGGGTAAATGTCACCTTCTGGGAGCCAGGACCTTTTGAAAAGCCCTGAGCCTAAAGTTTTAGCCTAAGGAAGCAGTAATTCCCCAAGTAGGAATCACCACTCCCAAGTGAGTCCCTGAGAATGTCGTTGAGTGGGGCAACTCCTACTTTTACCCACTGTGTGCTCTCTGTACCCATGCTTACTCTTGGGGAGGTACCGCCCTATGATGGCCATTGGTGTTTTGTTTCCTTTTTCTTAAAAGTTTTTTTTTAATTTGAGAGCACGCATGCGTATAAAGCAGGTGAAGAGGGGGAGAGGCAGACTCCCCGCTGAGCAAGGAGCCTGATGTGGGCTCAGTCCCAGGACCCTGGGATCACAGCCTGAGCTGAATGCAGACGCTTAACCAACTGGGCCACCCAGGTGCCCCTGGCCTTTGGTTTAAGGAGTAAATTGCATCGGGCGCACGGGGGGGGGCCGGGGGGGGTTCCATTCTTCACAGGATGTCATTTCCAAGCTGGTGCCTCAGCTTCTTTGAGAGACCCTCTACCACTCTGGCTGGCCGGCAGCTTCTGGATGGGGTAGTATGTGGTATAAGACCATGTGGAGTCCATGGTCATACGCCCACTGCTGCACCTTCTTTGCCATAAAGGGAGTCTCTTGGTTTGACGCATTGTTAATGCAGTATCCCACTTTGGTGGATCAGACCCTTGTGGGCCCTTGGACAGTGGTGCTAGCCGAAAGACATTCAGCCAGCTCACATGTCACTCTCAATCAGGATGAGCTCCCACTCTTACCGGGACGGAAGGGGTCTGACAATCAACTTGCTGTCATGTAGCTAACTGGTCTTCACAAGGGATGGGACCACATCAGGTGATAGGTGTTGGTCTCTGTGGCTGTCCAGTCGTCCATTCAGCAATGGTAGTAGCTAGAGCAGCCGTGGTGAGAGGGAGTTCATGCTGTTGCACCCCTGCACAGCTCCCATCCCTGCCCTCGTAGCTTTTGTGTTCACGAGCCCGTTGCACAAACACTGAAGTGGCCAAGCTGAGAGGTGGGCTGAATCCTCCATGAACCAAGCTTGGGTTTTTCCTCTTCTGTCACCTGGTCATGAAGAACTCCCAATGAGGCCGTGTGTAGGAACTGAGGGAGAGGTGTTGACATAACAGCTCTAGGGGACACAGAGGCCTGCAGTGCCTGTTCACACAGCATGCTTGTGCCCTCTAGACCCGCACAAGCCTATCTGTAATGTAACGCTTTCATCTTACAACACATTGCGGCTGGGCCCACCTGGCCCTAGAGCTGGGTGGTTATGGCAACCCCACTTAGAAAGGACAGTTCTGAGCACATGAGTACTTGATGTCCTATGCTCAGATACTGTCTCTGCCAGGGCCCCAGAGCATGCCAGGAGCTCTTTGGGTTTTTTCCTCAGGTGTTTTTCAAATGGTGTATAGTTTTCTGCAAATGCAAGACCTTGCTTCAGAACCCTAGGGATCTGTGCTGAGCAGCCCTCCTACTGCGACTTGCCTGAGACATCACACACCATCCCTTTCTACCATAGATACTTCTAGTTCCGTGAGGTCTTCCAGCTGGTATGGCAAAAGCAGTAGAGCTGCTTGAACTGCAGCCTGACCTACTGCAGGGCCCTGTCTTCTGGGCCCCACTCAAAACTGTCGGCCTCCTAAACCAGCAAATGGGTCAAAGTAGTTGTCTCCAAACCTGGAGGAGGCCTACCGGGCCTTGCGCTTCTTTCTTAGTGGTGGGAGGTGGAAGGTGCAAATCTTGTCCTTTACTTGGAGTCAATATCCTGTCATGCCCCAGACCACTTGACCCCTAACAGCTTCCCAGGTGGGCAGGCCCCTGAAACTTTCTGAAGCCTCTGTGTCTCACCAAGACATCTACTCGGCACTTCTTGCTTGTCATTTCAGATTAACGTGATGTCCACAGTCTAGTGGACCAGTGTGTTGTCCCGGGGAACGTCCATATGGTCTGGGCCCTTTGGGACTAGGTTATGACAGAAAGCAGGAGTTAACATAAGGCGTTTGACTTAGTTGGTGCTTCTGTGTAACCTCAGAATAGCCTGGAGAGCTCTGTATTCCAGCAGGAGGAGGGGGCACTTCTGTCAGCCCAGAGGATCCACAGGAATCTGGAGGTTTTCAAGGTGCTCTTGCGCGTCTCCCCAAGATAACCCCCCCGTGTCTGAGTCCCACTCCTTCCTTAGCAGGCCTGACAGGAGAAGGCATAGATAGAGCGTCTTGAGTTCCACTTTCTCAGAAGATCTGCCACTCTTGCAGTTTAGTCCTGTGCCTGATCTTCAGCTCTAGAAGCCCTCCAGCTGCAGGAGATAAGGGTCTCCTTACATGTTGCCAAGGAAACCCTCTGACTCTCACCCTTTGCTTTTAAGTTAGCGATTACCTGAGCCTATCATCTTCTCTTTCCAAACTTCAGTGGCCCCCGGCAACCCCCACACAATTCCACTGTTCTTATTTCCCTCACACCTCTCCAACCCCACAGATACTGCCTGAGCCACTGCCTCCCACCCAGTGTTCCTAGCTCGGTCCGCCATGAAGGAGTCCTAGTAGTCCAGGGCAGTCCCAAGCAAGGGACCGTCAGGACTTTACCACCGTGTGGGGGTCCTCATTGCCAGCTGGCTGCTCAGTGATCCAAGTCCAGAAGCCCAGCACCTTTCAAATTTACTCCCTGGGACCTCTCCACTCCTGGAACCGGTGCTCTTAAGTTGTCTGCCTAAGAGCAGAGTAGGAGACAGGGTTGGGGACAGATAATTTACAGAAAGGTGCTCTTCATTAATTAATTTGTGAGGAAGGGAGGAAACCAGACTAGGGGAGGAGAAAGAACCAAACGCCGGGCCAGATCTCAATTTCAGCCCAGCCTGAGCTTCACTAGGAGGGCTCTGGGGCAAGAACCCATGCTGTGCTTGTCCCTCTTTAAAGCCAGGGGGTTGGACTCCTACTGCAGGCTCAGTCATTGGCTGTGAACTGATGCAGGGTAGGCACAACTGCCTGATAAGGTGCCTCTGGGCAGCTGAGGGCACTTTTCTGGAGTAGGGGACAGCTGTGAGCACTTAGCAGCCAGCGTTCTCAGCAGCTCACACAGATGGGCCCAGTGAAGGGAGCTGGTCAGGCCTCACGGCGTGAGAATGAAAAATCCCTGTACTCTTGACCCAGCAATCCCTCTTTCATGGGTTTTTGCTTTGGATACCCCACCCATGGGGCATCATGTATTTACTCAGATGGGAATGGCAGTGATAGCAAAAGCCTGAAAAAAAGCCCAGATGCTCAGATTTTCACTTCTACTTTTTAAATTTTGAACCATGTGCATCTGTTATATAACCAAATAGAGATAAAATAACTCATTTTTAAACAATGCTGAATCTGCTATCTACTAGGTAAATGATGCTGGGCTTTGGCCTTGGTTTCTTTATAAAGTGCAGGCAACAGGGCCTTCACTTCCTAGAACTGCAGATACTGAGCAGGGTAATGCATAGAATTCACTTAGTGTAATGCCTACCTGCTAAGTAATCATTAACTGTTAGCTGCTGCTATTAATATTATCATCTATATTATTATGGTTTATTGCCTTGCAGGTTAGTGGTGAGAATGAACTAAAATCCTATGTATTGTATACATCAGCACCGTGCCTGGACGTAAAGGGTGTCTGTTTCTTTTTAACATGGGGCAAATATATATATGTACATATGTATCTATTTTTTAAGGGAATTAAGATCATGTTCTACATACTGTTTGGCGACCTGATTGTCATCTTTAAGACATCTTAAGCATCTTTCCTGTAACATGAATTATCAGGAACATTGCACAGTGATGGTGGTAGAGCAGTATGGCACTCTGGGAGGGAGATGAGCTTCTCAGGCTGTAACAGCTGCGCAGACGGGCTGGGGCAGTGCAGTCTGCCTGTCTCAGCATCATGCAGTGGGAGGATGTCCAGTGTCACTTGCCGGTGCCACTTCAACTCTCTGAGCTTTCCTATCTGAAGCATTCTCTTAAGGGTTAGAAATAATGTAAAGTGACAAATCCTAAGAGAAGGAGCTCAACAAATAATTATTAATTGCTCCCGATGTTTTGAATTAAAATCTGGTGGTGTCCATAATGAGGTGTATGCACCAAGATCCACTGGGGGCAGAAGAAAATGTTAGAACTTGAGTTCCTATTTATTTTTAATCTCACTCTTTAACAATCGCTATTTTGTGTGTACATTTTCTAATATATTAATACAGTAGCACTGTTTTTTAATAAGATAAAAATTTATAACTCGAAAGTACATGCTTGTATTCTTTGTATTGTTAAGAATGTACAAAATTGTGTGTAGGGTGTTATTTCTATCTGGTGGCTAGTTGTGCGGGAGGAATTCCTCTGGTAGAGTAGATTGATTTGACCTAACTTGGAACCTTAGTCTCAAAGGGAAAGCAGTGGTTTGCCAGTCTCACGCTGCACTGTTTAGCCCTCGGACATCTAGAAAGGATCGCTCAAGTAGTAATAGTAACAGGAGTAATAATAAGATCACATCGTATCTTACAAAGCTTTCTAGTGCCTCCTAAATAATAATATAGAAACAAGCTTGGACAGTAGAATAATTATGATTACAATCAATAGATATAATAATAATTATGAATAATGATTTCCAAATGCAGCTGCTGCATATGTAATTACAAAACATCAACCATGGTATTGTACATTTACAAGGGAAAGAGAAAGTTGAGGTTTTAGTAGAGCAGGAAAACACTAGCTTTAAAAATGAAATCTGAAACCCTGAAAAGATGTTCAACTTCCCTAGTAATCAGGAATGATTACCGAATGCACGTTAACTGCGAATGCAGAGTGAACAAAGTACAACTTCTTGCCCACCATATGAGGCAGAAATGCTAGTCTGATGGTTATCCAGGGTTGGTGAGGATGTGGGAATGCTCTGGGGCGGCGGTATAAATCGGTGCAGCCACTTTGGAGGACAGTTTGGCAGCATCCTCAAGAGATAAAAATGTTCATGCCATTCACTGTCTCTGGATCTGCCCTCGGGAAACTCTCTTACACAAAGAGGTATACCAGCATGTTCATTGCGGGACCGCTGTTAACAGGAAATGGTTGGCGACAACTGTCATTTGCAAAATGGTTAAAAAAAAATTGTGACTTTTTAAAAAAAAGTATAATTCACATACCATAAACTTCACAGTTTTAAGGTGTACAATTAAGTGCTTTTCAGTATATTCACAGGACTGTGCAACCATCACCACTATCCAATTACAAAACATTTTCATCAGTGCAAAAAGTAACCCTCTACCTATTAGCAGTCACTCCCCATTCCCTCCTTCCCCCCTCCCTTGGCAACCACCAACCTACTTCCTGTCTCTGTAGACTTGCCTATTCCACGCATTTTGTATAAATGGAATTGTACAATCTTCAGCTTTTTTTTTTTTTAAAGATTTTATTTATTTATTTGACAGAGATAGAGCCAGCGAGAGAGGGAACACAAGCAGGGTGAGTGGGAGAGGAAGAAGCAGGCTCATAGCAGAGGAGCTTAATGTGGGGCTCGATCCCATAACACCGGGATCACGCCCTGAGCCGAAGGCAGACGCTTAACACTGTGCCACCCAGGCGCCCCTGCAGCCTTTTTTTTTTTTATAACAGATTTATTGAGATATAATTCACATATGATACAAGTTACCCATTTTAAATGTACTATTCAGTGGGTTTTAGTATATTCACAGAGTTGTACAACTATCCTAACAGTTGATTTTAGAAAATTTTCATCACCCCAAAAAGGAACCCCATTCCCTTTAGCTATCATCCCCAAACCCCTCCTCCCCAGTCCAAGGCAACCATTTCTGTCTGTATGGATTGGCCTATCCTGCATCTTTCGTACATATGGATCACAAAATATGTGTGTTTTGTGCCTGGCTCCCTTCACTTAGCACGTTTTCAAGATTCATCCACATTGTAGCATAGATCAGTGTTCTGTTTGGTTTTTTTTTTATTTGCCAGATAATATTCCATTGTGTGAATACACATTTTGTTTCGACATTCATCAGTTGATGAACATTTGCATCACTCCCACCTTTGGACTACTGTGAGTAATACTGCTAATGGACATCCGTGTAGAAATTTCTGTTATGAGCATTTGTTTTCCGTGCTCTTGGGTGGTGTTGCTGGGTCATAGGGTAACTCTTGTTTTACTTTTTCAGGAACTGCCAAACTATTTTCTCACAGTGACCGCACCATTTTACATTCCTACCAGCAATGTATGAATGAAGGCCCCTGTTTGTCCCTTGCCAGCCACTTGCTTTCCTGTCTTTTTATTCTAGCCATCCTAGGGAGTGTGAAGAGCTATCTCATTGTGGTTTTGATTTGCATTCTCCTAATGATTTTAAGCATCTTTTCATGTGCGAGTTGGCCATCTATATATCTTCTTTGGAGAAATTCAGTGTGTGGCATTTTTATACTATGCTGCAGAGCTGTTCAAAGGAATGAGGTATATCTATCTGTAATAATCCCTGAGTGCATCTACCAAGATTTAACACCGAGCAAAATAGCAAGTGGTAGAATGATACATTACAGTACTGTAAAGTTTATATAAATACACAGGTGTGCTGTATGTGCATACACTCAGGATTGTATGGTTAAACATAAACATGTAAGAGGATAGAGAATGATCTGGTAGAATATTTCCCAAACTTATCAAGATGTTTAGTAACCTGGGGGCAGGAAGAGAAAGAACTAAGGTGGGAGTGGGGGGTGGGATCTCATCAAAAGGGACTTTTGTCTTATTTATAACATTTTACAAAGTATTCCTGAGCTATTTGGTTAAGAAAAAATTTTATTAAGAAGTCCTTAAAATGTATACACCATTTGAAAAGATAAGAAAAAAGAAGCAACTGGGGAAACCCTATCTGGAGAGGTTAGAATCAGTGCTTTCATGCCACCTGGCAAGTGAATAGATAACTTCTATTCCGAAAATATGTTTACTGACTCCCTTTATAGCCCAGATCTCTTTTGTCTTGGTCTCTTTTTCAAAGTAATTTTTTTATTGTTTTAAATATATATAACAGTTCAAATAGTATAGAGGTTTATAAAGTTAAACTTACCTCCTCTCTTCACCTGAAACTCCCTCCCCCACAGAAGTGAGTGTTCATGCGCTTCCTTTTCCTATTTATTTATTTATTTGATAGAGAGCACAAGCAAGGGGAGCCGCAGAGAGAGAGGGAGAAGCAGGCTCCCCATTGATGCGGAGCTTGATCCCAGGACCCCGGGCTTATGACCTGAGCCAAAGGCAGACGCTTTACTGACTGAGCCACTCAGGTGCACTCGTGCACTTCCTTTTCCTGAAAGACTTCTGTGTTCTAGTATTCTCTCCTCACCCCACCCAACAAAATGTGTTTCTTCAGCTTTCTGTTGATGGGAAGACGCTTCTTCCTCTGTAGGGGGAAGGGAAGTCTTTGTCTTTAAGTGGCTATGATCGTGGCCTTCAGGCTTGCTTCGTGTCACCCCCTACCAGAGATTGTGATTTAGTAGGTCTGGAGTGCCGCTCAGGTGTCTTTATTTTATAAAAAGCTCCCATGGTAATTCTGATGAGTCAACAGGGTTAAAAATCATTTATCTAGTGAGTAACAGAGCCATCATAAACTGTCCCCGTGATGCTTCTTGGAGAATTATTTTTGGTAGGTTCTTTATGAGAGAGTAATGAGCCTGTCAGCCTTAAGGAAACATGCCTGAACTTAGATGGTCTGTTTTGTTCCAGGAATTTTACAGAATTTTTACTTTAGGTTATTTTTAGCATTGAGGTTTTATCTCTAACTGAATACTCTGCATAGAGCTGCCATCTGAATCTAAGAAAGCGATCTTGGATTCTTTTTTGAAAATGGTAGGATTATGCAGTATAGGATGAACTTAGCCCATGAACTTTCTGTCATTTCACATTGAAAATGGGTGGATGTAGCAAAACTGACAGGGGTACATCTTCTGTTCCCAGCAGACTCTCCTTCGGTCTTGTTTTGTCAGGCTTTTTGTTCCCCAGCCGCTCCCCGTCCCATTGTTGTTGTTGATTTCATTATAGTATGTTTGCCTGAGATGCGACTCAGAACTTCACATTGATTTCCATTCTTACGTTTTCAGACATAAAACTTCCACAAATCCTTAAAGGTATCTAAAGACATAATAGTTTCTCTGGAATAATAAACCTGAGTAATCTTTCTCGTATCTTAAATTATGTTCAACTTTATATTTTCTCTTCTAGGTATTCTCATGGGAGCAGTTATAAAAATTATAGAGTTCAAGAAATTGGCAAATTGGAAGGTAGGTTTGCCCAACTGTTGATTTTTGAACATACTTACAATTTTTATTGACTGTCCTTAATTTTATAACATTGATGGTTAGTTATGGTGGCTTATCGTTACTTGATTATCAGTAAAGTTTATATTGCCCCGTTAATTTTTTAACATTCTGCTGGATTAAGGTTGATATCTTTACATCTGACTTTTTTTGAAAAAGCGTAAGTCTCACTCTGCTTCAAGTTAATATGGGAGCACTCCGTGTCATGTTTTGTAATTTATTTGCATTTGTATAATCTTAGCACGACCTGCTGCTGTCTGGGGGGAAAGTCTCTCATTAGCATCAAACATCTGTCTGTGGTTATTGCTGACATCGGAAGATGAAACGGATTTGTCCAGCACCATAGAGCTTACAGAATGCTTTCTACACTGTAGCTCCTGTGGTCCTCATGACAACCACATGAGGTAGATTGACCACATATTATCATCACTGTGTTTTTACAGATGAAGAAAGTGACCACAGAGAGGTTGAGACATGTCCAGCATCACAGAGCTAGAAGGTGGCTGAGTTGAGCCTTAGGGCCAGATGCGCTGTATTCTCTCCACTATACCATGCTGTCCTCGGTGCGTGGGCGCTCGTACCCTCGTGTTCACACAATAGTCCGCATGTGAGCATCTCTTGTGGTACGAGGACTAACTGAAACTTGAATTTCCACTTAAACTTGCCCACCCATATTGAGTACAGAGATTTAAAAAGTGTATAACAAAATTGATTGTGTGAGGTCAATAAGGTTCATTTCAAAATATTAAAGAATATTTTGTAGCTAAAATTTAGCACATTCAAACCCCTCCTGTTTTGATTCAGCTCCTAGGTGCTAGGATTAATTTACCCATGAAACCATAGAGTATAAAATTTGCAAAACAAGCCACAGAGTCTGATCTAACACACAATTTGAACTGTTATAAAGAATTTTCAGGAAATATTGTATGTATTAAGTGGATTCTCAGAATACACATTGAGGGGCGCCTGGGTGGCATAACGGTTGAGCGTCTGCCTTCGGCTCAGGGCGTGATCCCGGCGTTGTGGGGTCGAGTCCCACATCAGGCTCCTCCGCTATGAGCCTGCTTCTTCCTCTCCCACTCCCCCTGCTTTTGTTCCCTCTCTCGCTGGCTGTCTCTGTCTCTGTCAAATAAATAAGTAGAATCTTTAAAAAAAAAAAAACAACACACATTGAATTCCTCCTATGATAGACCTCCCCCCTCAGCTGGGAAAGGGACTGGGCAGGCTCCACGGGGGCACACTGAGTGATCTCTCTGCCCTACTACAACCTGTTCAATTTCATCCCCCTCACAGTGGCTAGTTGTAGGGCGGGGGACATGGACTGCAACCCTTTCTCTACTGCGTACAGCCTGGGATGTAGATCCAGCCTGCTAACACATTTTGTTTGATTTAAAATCAATCGCTCAGGGGCGCCTGGGTGGCACAGCGGTTAAGCGTCTGCCTTCGGCTCAGGGCGTGATCCCGGCGTTATGGGATCGAGCCCCACATCAGGCTCCTCTGCTAGGAGCCTGCTTCTTCCTCTCCCACTCCCCCTGCTTGTGTTCCCTCTCTCGCTGGCTGTCTCTATCTCTGTCGAATAAATAAATAAAATCTTAAAAAAAATAAAATAAAATCAGTTGCTCAAAATTGGACCTGATTTTAAACAAGTGAAAATTGTTTTATTTTAAATTATTGTCAATCTATACAAAATGCTGGAAATGTCACATAAAAATCTGAACTTCTGGCTTCCCTTGAGGAAGCAGAAACTCTTTTCACTTCAGGCTGTCCCGCAGAGATCCAGCAGCTGCTCCTCTGGGGAATGCTGTGTGGCCTGGGGAGCCTGTGAGTTGATGACCCCTGTTCTGAGCAGTGGGGATAGGGGGAGGGAGGGAAGTTGTCCTCCACTTCGAGTTTTATATGCTTCAGTTTTGTTGAATTTATTTTTCAGTGGACGTTACTTTCCAAGTTAAATAATAGTATATTTAATGGTATAGGCAAGTGAAGCAGAGTTGGGTGGTGAATGGAATTGAGTGCCCAAAGCGTCATTCAGGCAGTCTGGGCCTGACCTCAGAGAAGGGGGAGGTTTCTAGGCAGGGATAGCTGGGTCAGGCTTCCTGGAGGAACAGGTGTTTGTGGAAAGCCGAAGCAGGAAGCAGGACACCTGTTTAGAAACCAGGTGCTGCAGGAAGCGAGGGGAGATCAGAAAAACAGGGAGCGGTGTTCTTTCTGTGTAGTTGTGCTGCCAGACTGTCCTGCTGGGCCCGCCTTCCACCTGTATGGTCATATACTTACTTATTTATTTCTTGAAAGCAACTTG
The DNA here is from genome assembly GCF_002007445.2 of Ailuropoda melanoleuca. Lineage (NCBI taxonomy): Eukaryota > Metazoa > Chordata > Mammalia > Carnivora > Ursidae > Ailuropoda > Ailuropoda melanoleuca. The sequence continues at coordinate 56,645,656 of NC_048230.1, read as the reverse complement.
CTTTTTTATGTATATGTATTTTTTGTAGAAGTTTTTTTTAAAGCTTTTGTTGTGGTAAAATATATACATAACATAAAATATCATTTTAGCTATTTTTAGGTGTACATTTCAGTGGCTAAATACGTTTACAATGTTGTATAATCATCACATTATCTATTTCCAGAACTGTTTCATCATCCCAGACAGAAACTCTACCTAGTAAACAACTCCCCAGTCCCCCCTCCCCACAGTCTATTTTGCTTTTTTTTTTTTTT
>NC_048230.1:56638031-56645372 GCF_002007445.2 Ailuropoda melanoleuca | reverse complement strand
AGCACATTCAAACCCCTCCTGTTTTGATTCAGCTCCTAGGTGCTAGGATTAATTTACCCATGAAACCATAGAGTATAAAATTTGCAAAACAAGCCACAGAGTCTGATCTAACACACAATTTGAACTGTTATAAAGAATTTTCAGGAAATATTGTATGTATTAAGTGGATTCTCAGAATACACATTGAGGGGCGCCTGGGTGGCATAACGGTTGAGCGTCTGCCTTCGGCTCAGGGCGTGATCCCGGCGTTGTGGGGTCGAGTCCCACATCAGGCTCCTCCGCTATGAGCCTGCTTCTTCCTCTCCCACTCCCCCTGCTTTTGTTCCCTCTCTCGCTGGCTGTCTCTGTCTCTGTCAAATAAATAAGTAGAATCTTTAAAAAAAAAAAAACAACACACATTGAATTCCTCCTATGATAGACCTCCCCCCTCAGCTGGGAAAGGGACTGGGCAGGCTCCACGGGGGCACAATGAGTGATCTCTCTGCCCTACTACAACCTGTTCAATTTCATCCCCCTCACAGTGGCTAGTTGTAGGGCGGGGGACATGGACTGCAACCCTTTCTCTACTGCGTACAGCCTGGGATGTAGATCCAGCCTGCTAACACATTTTGTTTGATTTAAAATCAATCGCTCAGGGGCGCCTGGGTGGCACAGCGGTTAAGCGTCTGCCTTCGGCTCAGGGCGTGATCCCGGCGTTATGGGATCGAGCCCCACATCAGGCTCCTCTGCTAGGAGCCTGCTTCTTCCTCTCCCACTCCCCCCTGCTTGTGTTCCCTCTCTCGCTGGCTGTCTCTATCTCTGTCGAATAAATAAATAAAATCTTAAAAAAAATAAAATAAAATCAGTTGCTCAAAATTGGACCTGATTTTAAACAAGTGAAAATTGTTTTATTTTAAATTATTGTCAATCTATACAAAATGCTGGAAATGTCACATAAAAATCTGAACTTCTGGCTTCCCTTGAGGAAGCAGAAACTCTTTTCACTTCAGGCTGTCCCGCAGAGATCCAGCAGCTGCTCCTCTGGGGAATGCTGTGTGGCCTGGGGAGCCTGTGAGTTGATGACCCCTGTTCTGAGCAGTGGGGATAGGGGGAGGGAGGGAAGTTGTCCTCCACTTCGAGTTTTATATGCTTCAGTTTTGTTGAATTTATTTTTCAGTGGACGTTACTTTCCAAGTTAAATAATAGTATATTTAATGGTATAGGCAAGTGAAGCAGAGTTGGGTGGTGAATGGAATTGAGTGCCCAAAGCGTCATTCAGGCAGTCTGGGCCTGACCTCAGAGAAGGGGGAGGTTTCTAGGCAGGGATAGCTGGGTCAGGCTTCCTGGAGGAACAGGTGTTTGTGGAAAGCCGAAGCAGGAAGCAGGACACCTGTTTAGAAACCAGGTGCTGCAGGAAGCGAGGGGAGATCAGAAAAACAGGGAGCGGTGTTCTTTCTGTGTAGTTGTGCTGCCAGACTGTCCTGCTGGGCCCGCCTTCCACCTGTATGGTCATATACTTACTTATTTATTTCTTGAAAGCAACTTGCTTTTTTATGTATATGTATTTTTTGTAGAAGTTTTTTTAAAGGCTTTTGTTGTGGTAAAATATATACATAACATAAAATATCATTTTAGCTATTTTTAGGTGTACATTTCAGTGGCTAAATACGTTTACAATGTTGTATAATCATCACATTATCTATTTCCAGAACTGTTTCATCATCCCAGACAGAAACTCTACCTAGTAAACAACTCCCCAGTCCCCCCTCCCCACAGTCTATTTTGCTTTTTTTTTTTTTTTAGTATTTTCTATTTTTTTTAGCAGCCCTCTATTCTTTCTGTTTTTATGAATTTACCTTATTTTAGCTACCTTATGTAAGTGGAATCATACAACTTTTGTCCTTTTGTGTCTGGTTTATTTTACTCAGCGTGATGTTTTTAAGGTTCATTCATACTGTAGCATGTGTCACAATTTCCATCCTTTTTGTTGCTGAATAATAAATACCCTTTTGTAGGCATATACCACACTTTGTTTATCCATTCTTCTCTTGATGGACCGTTGGGGTGTTTCTGCCTTTTGGCTATTGTGGATAATGCTGCTGTGAACACTGGTATACTATGTATGTTTATTTTAAAGGAGACATTATAATACTAGGCTATAATACTATGGGAAACCAATACTGTTTTTATAAATAAATATAATAAAAACAAAGTAGTACAGAGGCCTCCTGAAGCCTCTGAGGTCAAGCTTGTTCTGTTGAAAAGGGAGATCAGCACGTTGGAGAGAGGCTTTACATGCCCTCACACCTACCTACAGTGTCTTTGACTTAATTGGGACTGGAAAAGAATCAAAAGGGGCTGACTGTCTCAGTTGGGGGGGGGGGTTCAGTGGTATATGACATACACTGCTCATGTACCATCTAAAATCACCTCACACCATTTTGGGGATGATGTCGCCAAAAGGAACCTAGGATCTTTCTGTAGTACTGTTTGCTCACTATAAAGTGGGACATGTATTTCCTGTGGCTGCCACAACAAATTACTAAAACTGGGGGGCTTAAGACCACAGAGACTATTCTTCCGTAGTTCTAGAGGCCAGAAATCTGAAATCAAGGTGTTGATAGGGCAGTGTTCCCTCTGGGGAGCAAATCCAGGCTCTAGGGAAGAATCTGTCATTGACTTTTGCTGCTTCTGATGGTCCCAAGTGTTGCTTGGCTGTGGCAGCGTAACCCCTTTCTCATCTCTGTCTTCACATGTCCTCCTCCTTGTGTGTGTCCTTTCCTGTCTCTTGTAAGGACACTGTCATTGGCTTTAGGGCCCAGCCTAACCTAGTATGATCTCATCTGGATTCTTCCCTTAATTACATCTGCAAAGACCCTATTATCAAAGAAGGTCACATCTGGGGTTCCAGGTGGACATGAATTAAGCCTGGAGGACACCATGCAACCCACTGCAGGTGGGTTCTCTTTTTTTCTCGGGGCGGGGTGGGGGTTAGTTTCTGAAACTCCAAAAGAATCAATACAGTGGTCCCACTGCACAAATCCTGAGAATAGGTTGCCCCACAAAACAGAGATTGGCCCATTTCTTTTCACATAGTCCCAGTCTGAGTCATGAGCTTGTTGCACGGGTAGCTATTTTAAGACTTAATAAGGCATTTTCAGAAGTCATCATTTGCTTTCTATTTTGAGCCTTTGAATTTATTTTAGTCTTTATGGTAACAGCTGTACATTCGTAAGAATACACTTAGCCATTCTTTTGAATAGGGATTTTGACAAGAAATCTGACTGTCAAGACTGTGGCATGAAAACTTTCATATGAAAAAGGGCCTATTTTTGCTGTATTAAGTAGGCTTAGTATTACATGCGGTCATTTTGGATTTGAGGACCAGTATGAATTTTCCCCCCCAATACACCAACAATTAGAGATATTAATATAGAAAATGAAATTATTATTTTGTCCCTCCAAAGATGGCCATAGTCTAGAAATACCTTTCCTAATGGTACTTAATACTTGAATCTGAAAGCGTGGCAAGGGGCTTGCTTGATTGCCATGTCCCAAGTCACAAGGGCATCAGATGGAGACTATTCCATCATAGTCCCAGATTTAGGAAAATGGCACAGTTGTCTGTGGCAGGCAGAGAAAAGGCAGGGCTGTTTTAAACATGTATAGGGTTTACTCTTCCTCCAAGTGGATTGTTTTAGGGCTTACCATTAGCTTTTTCCCAGAAGATTTCGATTTGTGGACTTATTTTTCAAAGTGTTCTATTTTAATTGAAATTTTTTTCTGTATTAAAATTAACCTTCTTTCCTTAGTAAAGAATAAAAAGCAGGGTTGCCTGGGTGGCTCAGTGGGTTAAGCGTCTGACTCTTCTTGATTTTGGCTCAGGTCATGATATCAGGGTTGTGAGATCGAGCCCCATGTCTGGCTCCATGCTGGGTGGAGCCTGCTTAAGGTTCTCTCTCCCTCTCCCTCTCCCCCTCCCCTCCTTCCTTTCTATAAAAATAATTTAAAAAAAAAGTAATGAAAAGCGTATACTGTGTGTTTGGAAGCAGTTCATCCTGTTGTTTCTTTTGCAGGTCACCTTTTAAAATCACTTGTCCTACATTTTTAAATGCAGGTTTTATTGTGTTTTTTGGTTTCTTTTTCTGCTTGGTTTTATCATCAGGTACTCTTTTCCTGATGTATCATCAGGTACATCAGAAACATTACATGTTTCTTCGGGGCCTCAGAGAACAATTACTGTGGCTCTTCACTGATGGATTTATTTCTTAACTTCACCAATTCCCTGCTTCTGAAAATACCTATTTTATATTTACAGGAAGAAGAAATGTTTCGTCCAAATATGTTTTTCCTCCTCTTGCTTCCTCCTATTATATTTGAGTCAGGATATTCATTACACAAGGTAAGACTCAGGCATGCATTGGTGCTTTTGGCCTAGGTGGTTGCCCATGTTAGTAAGGCAGGCTCCCAAAAAGCTTGGGTGTGGACCTAGCAGTGGTGGCTTTGCGCCGATGCTCCGGGGGTGCTGGGTAGAAGCTGGACTACACTGACTGACTTAGGGAGAGGAGCAGACCTACCTGCTCCGTGGGCTACTGTAATGGTTTCAGGCAGTGTGGCTTATTAACTAGTGTTTCCATAGAGGGTTACTTTGCCTAGGAAGTGATGGCTAAGGTGGTTTTAAGTGGTGTACAGACAATCCATTGATTCCTCTTGTTGGACACAGACTGACACACGTAGGAGCACAGACTGTCCAGGGACAGCAGGGACACGTGCCTCAGGCCTTTTGATTCTCTCAGCTCACCGTGTTGGACCTTTCTCTTTCCTCAGGCCTCTGCCTCCTTCAGTGGGTCCCCTCTTAGTGTCTTGCCCTGGGCCTCAGCTCCCAGCTGATAGCCCTTCACCCCCCTTTCTTCCTGCCCTCTCCCTGGCCCAGCTTCTCCTTACCAGACTGGAGCCTCATCCTTGTTCCCAGTCCTCATCCTTGCTCCCAGTCCTCCAGCTCTTTCTGGCCCATCACCTAGTCCCGCAGTTACTCTGCCTATTCTTGGCTCCTCGGCCTGGAGAGCGGCCTCACTGGCCCCTGTCCACATCCCTGCTTTGCCCCAGCATTTCTGGTCTCTGTCCTCCAGCTACCAGTGGGACCCTTTCTGCCTGGGTGGAAGCTTCTTGCTTTTAAGCCAGTTTGTATGTATGTATGTGTGTGTGTTTTGGGGGCGAGGGGGGTTGGGGATGTCTTTCTATTGTCTATGAGTTTTCTATAAGTGTATTTAAGTCTTAAAATAAAGAAGTGTGGGGCACCTGGGTGGCCCAGTTGGTTAAGCGTCTGCCTTCCGCTCAGGTCATGACCTCTACGTTGTCATGGGGCTCCCAGTTCAGTGGGGAGTCTGCTTCTCCCTCTCCCTATGCCTTTCCCCCTGCTTGTGCTCACTCTCTCTCAAATAAATAAATCTTTAAAAAAAGGTAAAAATAAAAAGGTGATTCAACTTAAAATATTAGTAATACATCAGTTATTTTGTGAATGTGATTAAAAATTGTGAAGGTTGGAAGGTTTGGCCTAGCCTCAGGGAGAGCCTGGACTTTCAGAGAGATGTAGGTCTAATCCTGCGCTGCCCCCTACAGGTGTGTTTTGGGCAAAGTCAAAATTAAAAACAAAACAAAAAAAACCCCTGAAAATCCTACCTCTCAGATTGTTTGAAGGTTTGCACTAGATGAAAGAATGTTTCTAAAACATCACCCACCACAGTAAATAACTGGTGGTGCTTCTTGTTATTGATATTATATATTATTAGTATGACCAGTGTTGCTTTCAATAGCTTATTCAACTTGAGAGTTTAATTTGTCATGAGAGTTTTGGTTAAAACATACTAATTAAATCTTTAATTTTCCACCTGGATACTAAAGCATAAATATTCTAAAATGTTCAGTCCAGATTTTGTTTAAACTGTTATTTTATTGTGCATCTACCCAAAGAGAAAGTGAAAAGGAAGTTTAATGTAAAAAAAAAAAAAAATTCCCAAATCTTATAAGTTATTACTGACCTCAGATAATTTAAAAAGAAATGGGCAAGAAGAAATGAAAAGTCAGTGTCTTTCACTCTTTCCATTTAATAAACGAATATTAAACTATAAGCAGATTATGAAAATATTTCAAAACAATGCTGAGGAGATTGGTTTTTACTTAAAAATATCACACTTTGATTATTGTATTAGAGCATATAAAATTTTTATTTCCTAATTTTTCCAAAATTTGAGGAAAATAATAGTTTCTTAGAAAAACATATGTTTGAAAATGGCCTTCTAGCAGAAAATGTGACAGTTTATGTGAAAGGGACTAATGTGAGTTAAAAATGTGAATACAGAAACTTCTGTCCATTTCTTACCCTCCCCAAAGAAGATAGGAAGTCAACTCTGGATGTCTTTAATACTGCTGTATTTGTTGATGTAAATTTGGACTTGGAATAAAAATTTCAGTAACATTACCATCAGTTAATATGCATTAGATAGGCGACTATTGGTTCTTTAAAATTATTAATATAATGTAAAGAATAGGCCATTAGTTATGTCAAAGAGAAATGGATAAATTTGCTTTATGTAACAAAAGGAGGTTCTGGAATGTGGTAACTTGAATTTGGGTAAATTTTCAACATCCAAATTATTAACCAACTCCATAAATTTTATCAGCATTAGATTCCTATAAACAGATCAAGACTTAATCTATTTTTAACAACAAAATAAATCAGCTCCTTGCAAAGAAAAGCTCATAGATGAAAGCCTTTGGTTTAGAAAAAACCAAATCATTGTGTTTGCCCTGAGTTATTTTAAAGTTCTTCGGGTGTGGAAGATTGATACACCAAACAAAGTAATTGGATATCGGATTATGGGCGGCCAAATCAGATTGCAGTGAATGAAGCAAAGCGCCCTCCTGAACAAGATGGGCTTGGTGGGGGCCCTAGTGTTGAGCTGAGGACATGCTTTTGAAGTGAGCTTTAAAATAATACTTTCTGGGGCACCTGGTCAGCTCAGTGGAAGGAGCATCTGACTCTTGGTTTCGGCTTGGGTTGTGATCTTGGGGTCATAAGTTCGAGCCCCACGTCTGGCTCCACACTCAGTGCAGAGTCTGCTTGAGATTCTTTCTCCCTTTCCAACCCCCACCGCTTGTGCATGTGCACCCTCTCTCTCTCTGTCTCAAATAAATAAATCTTTTTTTAAAATTTTATTTATTTATTTGACATAGAGAGAGATAGCCAGCGAGAGAGGGAACACAAGCAAGGGGAGTGGGAGAGGAAGAAGCAGGCTCCCAGTGGAGGAGCCTGATGTGGGGCTCAATCCTAGGACTCTGGGATCATGCCCTGAGCTGAAGGCA
>NC_048230.1:56516812-56637636 GCF_002007445.2 Ailuropoda melanoleuca | reverse complement strand
TGTCCCCTCTCTCGCTGGCTGTCTCTATCTCTGTCAAATAAATAAATAAAATCTTTAAAAAAATAAATAAATAAAAAAATAAAAAATATTTATATAATAAAATAGCAGTTCCTGTTGTCTGTGATTTGTTACTTAAGCGAAAAGATGGAATTCCTTGTGTCTGCCCACAATCAAGTGTCAGGGGTCCTTGGTATTGTTCCTAAGTGGACCCCACAGGATTCTGATAAATAGCTTTTTAAAATTTTATGGAAATTTGAAAGATTACTATGGTACTAGGACTCAAATATTTTCTCTTAAATGCCATGAAGTATAGATGGAAATATATTTTATCTGTCATATTTGATGAAGATACTAATAGAGTANGGAAATTTGAAAGATTACTATGGTACTAGGACTCAAATATTTTCTCTTAAATGCCATGAAGTATAGATGGAAGTATATTTTATCTGTCATATTTGATGAAGATACTAATAGAGTAAAATAAAATTTTTTTTTAAAGATTTTATTTATTTATTTGACAGAGATAGAGACAGCCAGCGAGAGAGGGAACGCAAGCAGGGGGAGTGGGAGAGGAAGAAGCAGGCTCATAGCAGAGGAGCCTGACGTGGGGCTCAATCCCATAACGCCAGGATCACGCCCTGAGCCGAAGGCAGATGCTTAACCGCTGTGCCACCCAGGCGCCCCAATAAAATTATTTTTAAAAATATTTATTTGAGAGAGAGAACAAGTGGGGGGGAGGGGCAGAGGGAGAGGGAAAAGCAGGCTCCCCATGGAGCAGGGAGCCCAACATGGGGGGCTCAATCCCAGGACCTGAGCCAAAGGCAGATGCTTAACTGACTGAGCCACCCAGGCACCCCTGGAGTAAAATATAATTATTTGAAAGTCCTGCCCAACAAACAGGATTTTCTGATCATATAACCTATTATCTTAACATTCTTTATAATAATGCGCCTTTTCTGGGGCACCTGGCTGGCTCAGTCAGTGGAGCATGTGACTCTTGATCTCAGGGTTGTGAGGTCGAGCCCCACGTTGGGTATAGAGATTGCTTAAAGTCTTTAAAAGAAATCATGTACCTTTTTTAAGTTAAATAAAAAATTATAATTATATAAGCTTTGGCCTTTGATCAGACATGAAACACAACTAATTCCTTCAGTACCTATTCATTGGGCATCTTCCATCTGATGGGCATTATGCCAGTAACTATGTTACGTAAAAGCAGATGAGGTCAGTGTCTGTGTGTGTCCCTGTCGTTGTGTGTCTCCCCCCGCACTCCCCGTTGAGTGTATAGCTTAGTGGGAAAGATAGACATCAAATAGTTATATAAATGAATGTAAGATTTCGGCCCTGTCACGTGCTACCAGGAGAGGGTTATTGTGCACTGAGAGCATAGAAGAGGCTCTGACCTGGCTGAGGGATTTCCCTCGGGAAGAGCCAAACCGCCCTAAGATCTTAGGATGATTCAAGTTCACCAAGCAAGGAGGAAGAAAGAGTGGTCCAAGCCCAGGGAGCATGATATGTTCGAAGAACCAAAAGCTACCAGTGTGGCTAGAACCCAGAGAACAAAGCAGAGGTTAGGGGCCTTCACAGGGGTCCAACCATCCGGGCTTTGGTTTTAGCTGCGTTCTGAGTGGAAGTGGGGGGTCAAAGTGAAGACAGCACAAACCAGGTGGGTGGTCTTTTGCGGAGAATCCAGTGTGTGCAGAGGGCCAGGTGGAGGGGTGCGTGCCATCCCTGACTGGACCAGCTTCCTGAAGCAGTTCTCTTATTTCTGCTCTTTCCAACAGGGTAACTTCTTTCAAAATATTGGTTCCATCACCCTGTTTGCTGTCTTCGGTACGGCAATTTCCGCTTTTGTAGTAGGTGGAGGAATTTATTTTCTGGGTCAGGTAAGAAAAACATCTTTGAAAACTTCTGAAAATCTTACATTCTTAAAGCTAGTGCAGGGAGGTGGGGTAGGGACACTTCGTGGGGCCTGGGTTTCACGTTCAAGGTAAATGCTGTCCTGGAAGGAGATCCAAACTCATACGAGGCACAGTAAAGGCATGCTGAAATTGTTTGTAAGTGTCCTCGAGGAGCGTTGGTGTCTGGAATTGAGTGAATCTTCTCCATAGTCCCTAAAAGTTTTGATCTTATTGGCAAGCCAATAATTTCTTAAGACAGAATGCTAAAAATAAAGCAGAATATATACCACCAAGATCTTCAGATTATAACAGTATCGTTTGTGTTACCAAGTAGACAGAATCGGGATTAAACAGTGTTTCTTAGTAAAAATTTGCATTTTAAAAATCAGACTTGATTTTGAATATGTTCACTCAATTTTAAGCTGTCCACCCGTAGAATTATATACTCCGGATTTTCTCACCATTACTAAACCAGTTCCCAGTGTTCTGTACTTTGAGTTCAAATTAACTTGAATAAATTTAAACCAAATCTACCCAGAAAGGTAATATTCATAGTTTTGCATTCTGCATGTCTATGCATGTCATAGTTCTTTTCCTTTATGGTCACTTGCAGAGAGCTTGCCTGCCCCGGTTCTGTAAACAAAGTTTGAGATTCAGGCCTCTGGGTGACTGGCAGGCTTCTTGTGTGTGTGTCAGACGTGTTTGCTTCTATGGGTAGCTATCAGCCAAAGCCCATCGCACCTGATTGTCACCTGGACTGCCGCCTCAGTGGCACCAGAGTAAATCTATCTGTGGCGCACCCTCCTTCATTGAGCAGCCTCTAGCATCAAATGAAAATAAACTTAAGAGAAGAAAACCATACCTAATTTGGCTTGAAAAATGTAGCATTCTGTTCCATACTTTTGTTGTATAATGATTGAATGCATGCTTAAACTAAAACTTAGGAGTTTTCTTTATTTTTCAAGTGGTTTGGGGACTGAAGATGAATGTCCTTATTAGTTTCTAATAAAGCACTAATGGACATTTTAATCTTCTTGGCTGTTCTCCAGGGGGGTTTTTTTGTGTCTGTGTGTTTGTGTGTTTTATTTTACAGGCTGATGTAATCTCTAAACTCAACATGACAGACAGGTAAATCTTTCATACTGTCACGCCCGGGTGACTACTTTTCAGACTGGGGATAGTTTTCTCCACATTGATTCCTGGGTGTGGTATTTCTCCATTCTGTCTCTCTTTTTGTTTTGCCGATGATTTCTGCTGACTTAACTTGTGGCTCTGAAATGAATCAAAACTATATTGTGGAATTTTGAAGCTCTGTAGTCAGAGCATTGCTGATTGAAAGAACTGATTGTAAGCTTTGGAGAGAATGACTCTGGTCAGTTAACCACACCCTGCATCTTTTATTATCCAGAATCATCTTCAACTAATTTCTGAGTCTTTTCAGTGGCCACAATGAATAGTTGTCCTCCTGATAGAGTAGGGATGGAGTGGGGAGTGAAGTGTAGAGTCTGTGCTCTAGGGTGCCCATGAAGCCAGGCTGGGGGAAGCAGGCAGGGCTAGGGGCTGTCCTGTGGATGTGTTGCTCAGTCCGAAGCTACTCCAGTGAGCACTCAGGGCGGCTGTCTCAGAGCCCAGCCCAGGAATTGCCTAACTGACTTACCAAGAAGCAACCTAGGCCGCTGTCTCCTGGATAGTGCCAGACCCAGTGCTAACGTGCACAAGGAGAGGGAGGCCTGGTTTCCCCTGTCTGAGAAGTCCAGTGCGCGTGCAGTCTTGGTCCGTGTTTCTGCACCGTTGGTGCTTGCTTCTGTGGCCTGACTGGGGGCTGGAAAGCAAGGTGAGCTCTCGGCCCCGGGTCTCCTCGTCAGGCTGGCCAGAGCCTTCAGCCTTCAGCAGCTTGGGGACTAGAATCTTGAAGCCCTTTTCATGGAAAATGTGCCTCTGCTACCAGCCAGTCCAATTCCATCTTTCCATCAGGAACATAAATTTTGGAGTTTTTGTTGTACGATAGTCCTGATATATAAACAAGTAGCAAAAGTCATGTTCCTGTTCCATAAGGAACTGGAAATAAAGCAGAACCGAGGCCCTGCATTTTGTATGCACTTTACAAGTGAAAAGAAATGCCCCATACCCAATCATGTAAAGGAAGACGGCACAGAATTCAGTCCTTCTGCCTGTTGTGGGGCAAGTGGTTAGAGATACAGAAAATGCTTGATAAATTCTTGAGGAATTGAATCGAATCAGTGTTTATTGGGATGTTCAGGGAAAGGGGAGTAAAAGAATTGTCCCTTAGACAAGCAGAATAAGAAGGTAGGGTTTCTCTCTCTATGTGCAGACAGTTCCTTTCCTGTTAGAAAGGGACCATCCCCCACTCGGGGAGTGCTCTGGGGAAAACGAGCCAGCAGTTGCGAACGCACATAGCCACAGGGCCTGGCCACAGGGCCTGGCCGAGCGCTTACCAGAGGGCACTGCCCGTGTGCATCTCAGGGTGGCCACAGTGGGGACCCAAAGAATGCACCCTGTCTGAAGGGGACTTCTCAGCTCCACCTAGTAATCACCATGTGGGAATATGGGCCCAGAATTACTAAATATTAAAAAAATATTGGGGGGCGCCTGGGTGGCTCAGTTGGTGAAGCGTCTGCCTTTAGCGTAGGTCAGGATCCTTCAGGTCCTGGGATTGAGTCCCGCATCAGGCTCCCTGCTCAGTGGGGACTCTGCTGCTCCCTCTCCCCTTCCTCTCCCCCTGCCCATGCTCGCTCGCTCGCTCTCTCATATGAATAAATAAAATCTTTTAAAAACTTTTTTTTTTTTTTACAAGAGGCCAGGTTTCTAGATTTTAATAGTGAATTGTCTAGTTTTTAAATGTTGACAAGTTAGTCAATTTTTCAAAATGCTGTGTAGGTCAAACAGAAGATCCACGGACTTCTATGCAATAGAAAACATAAAAATAACCTTGTTGCACAGAAGATTTTATCGTAGCAGGGTTCTGCTGGAGAGAGATGTTGCTTGTGGGTTCACCTGGGTTACTGCCCCATGCCAGTCTGCTTCCTTTTCACTTTGTTGATGTTGCTATCTTTTGAGATGATGGAATAAATCAGGAAAACACATTTCTAAGTTAAACTTTGAGCGTTTGGCCTTTTAATAATATATATATTTTTTAAAGATTTTTATTTATTTATTTGACAGAGAGGCAGCGAGAGAGGGAACACAAGCAGGGGGAGGGGGAGAGAGAGAAGCAGGCTTCCCACTGAACAGGGAGCCCGATGTGGGGCTCAATCTCAGAATGCTGGGATCATGACCTGAGCCAAAGGCAGACACCCAATGACTTGAGCATTTGGCCTTTTAAAGAACCAGCTACGGAAGTGGAAAGGGGAGCAGCTGACATGACTCCTGAGATTCTGAGCCCTCCGCAAGTCGGGTCGTTCATACTTCAGACTTTACACACTCACTGCCAGGAGGGCTCTGCCCCAGTCTAGATCCCCAGCCCAAGATACATGTGTTCTATGGTTTATGCAAAGCATTTCCCCCCAACTGTTTTTATGAAAATTTCAAACACACAGAAAAGGCAAAGCGTGTACAGTGGATACCCAAATGACCACCACCTGGGTTCTACGATTACTGTTTCAATGTATTTGCCTTTTTTTGAAAATTTAAATTCAACTAGCCAACATATAGTACATCATTATCACTGTATTTTTTGCTTTAACCCAGATCTTTCCATTCATCCATCCCTCTGTCTACTCATCAGTCTGTCTTCTGGTTCCTGCTCTGGTTTCAGTTCAGATTGGTACAGGGACCGTGAAAAAGAACATCAGTCAGGCCTCTTCTGGCACAGATGAAACCCAACACAAGTAGTTTTGGGGAAAAAAATAAAAGGTTGTTGGCTCAGAACTGAAGCCTTCCTGAATGATGGCTTCCAGCATGACAGCCCCCAGGGCCCACGCTGTCCAGGAATTTCTCCTCTCTTTGCATCTCTGTATATTCTTCCCAACTGGCTTCATCCCCAGGCACGCTTGCCCCATGTGGCGGCACTGATGGCTCTGGGCTTACGTCACCCTCACGTTAGCCTCTCTGCCTAAAGGACCAACCTAATTCCTGATGACCTGGTAAAATGCCTGGTGATGGCCCTCTTTGACCAAACTTGGGTCCCCTGCCCACTCCTAGAGCCCCATGCTCTTTCCCCCTCCCTCGCCTCTTTTTGGACATTCCAAAAATGCTTTTTAGATATTCTTTTTCCTTGAGGCCCCTGGTGTTTTGCCCCAGATGAGGAGAGTGGGAATTAAAGACAAGGAGAACAGACAGGCTCTGTGTCTAGGGTGCAGCAGAAGGGCCTCAAGCCCCGATACAGGCAAAACAGGGCCCCCCCAGGTTGGCAGTCCTTTGGTGGTGTTACCTTTCCTTCTCTCCCTCGCCTTCCTCCTCTCCCACCCTCCTGCCTCCCTTCCACAAATACCTCTGGGCCACGCTCAGTACAGATCCTGGGAATCTACGCATGACTAAAGAATAGTGCCCACTCCCTGAGCACTCACACTGAGGGCGAGAGGCGGGTGACCTGTGACAACCTGTGAGGACAGGGCACGTGTGGAATGAGCTCTGAACTGAGACTGTCTTTTGGGGTCTGCTCCTCGGCTTGAGATCCAGAGGCTGTCCTTGAAGTGAACAGGCTGTCTTGCATGGGTTCACATTAATCAAACGCAGGGAGCTGCCTTGGAGACCAGAATGCCAGACTGTTGACTTAGAGAGCGAACTGTAGCTGGCAAGGCAGCTGGGCATCTCCTCCCACTAGCTCTGCTCTCCCTGAGCCCAGACTCACATGATTGTACAGGGCTGCTCGGGGTGGTACAGGGGACAGAGCCCACCCCTGTCCCAGGAGACTAGCTCCCCCCTCCCTCCCAGAGGCCATGAAACAGGTGGCTTGTCTCTGGCTTCCATCTCTACCCAGGTCTGCGCCCTTGGGGGTCCCTGTTTTATCTCCTGTTGTGGAAGGGGGCAGACCTCATCTGTCTGTTGAGCTAGAAAGAAAGCAGTGCCAGGCATGTCATTTGAGGGGATTGGAAGGCCCACAACAACTCTTAGGGGTAAAAAGACAAACAGGTTGAGAGAGTAAATCACCCAGGCTCCCGAGGTGGCCCATGAGGCCCTGCCTCGCTTGCCAGCCTCTGACATCTCCTGCCACTCACCCTCTTGGGGCTGCTGCCACACTCACCTTTCTGTTTCTCAGGCCAGCCAGCTTGCTCCCACCTCAGAGGCAGCTTGCTGCTGCCTCTGTCCCCAGATCCTGGCTTAGCCTGTCTGCTCTTTATCATGTAGATGCTTGTTTAAGTAAGTGTCATCTCTTCAGAGGCCTCTTCTGACCCTCCACTCTTAAGTGACCCACCCCCCTGCCCCCCGCCAGGTCACGCTGATCTTCCATGTAATGCTTGCCATTTTCCAGATTGGCCTTAGTGTCTGGGTGTTGCTATATCCAGCGTAGCGGTCAGGAGCTCTGACTCTGAGCCAGATGGCCTGTGTTTGGATCCTGGCTGTGCCACTTCTTAGCTGTCTGACCTTGCATAAGTTACTTAACCTCGTTGTCCCTCAGTTTTCTCTTATGTAATTGGGGTGGTAATAGTAGCACCCCACATGGGTGCTGTGTGGAGTAGTGAGTTATTACATGTGAAGTGCTCAGAACCGTGCCTGGGACGTGGTAAGTGCCACATAAATGTTGGCTCTCATTATTGGCCTCAGTGCCTGAAACATTTCGAGCAATTCATACCTCTTTCTTGGAGGGAATGGCACTCTTAGTGGGAGCTGCTAGCCTGGTGGGGGGCAGCGCTGGCATGGGGGTCTACCATCCACGCCTCCCATCCCCTTGAAGCACGCCAGAGTTGCTGCTGACTCTTGGCACTTTCTGACATGGTGCACATCTAAGTGGAGGCTCCGGCCACTCACAGGTGGCACTCTGGTGGCAAGGGGAGAAGCAGAGGCCACACCCAGGAGTTCATGGGCCCAGTGGGGGAGGACCCCCTGAGCCACCATGGTTCCGGCTGCTCTGACAAAGGCGGCTGGGATGTCTGATGTGTTTTAAGCAAAAGTCTCCCGTCCGTCATTGGTCAAATAAAGTCTTGGGACTCACGGCGGAAAACCAGGCCGTTCCTAACAATTGCCCGTGGAGAGGGCCTTTCGCTGCCTCACGCGCAGGATCCGCCAGCACGTACTGTAAGCGGGAGAAAAGACGCCGTCTCCTGGAGTTACTTCAGCTCCAGTGTGTACGAACATGGTAGACCAAACACAGTCCCTGGCTTTGCTGTTTTACTGTCTGGGCCAAGCTCTAAGCATCGCAGAGTGACCCCTTCCTTTTCTCTTCCTTACAGCTTTGCGTTTGGCTCCCTGATTTCTGCCGTCGATCCCGTGGCCACTATTGCTATTTTCAACGCGCTTCACGTGGACCCGGTGCTCAACATGCTGGTTTTTGGGGAGAGTATTCTCAACGACGCAGTCTCCATTGTCCTGACCAAGTGAGTGTCCTTTTTTCAAGGACGGCACTAAAGGTCTTGGTATCAGAGGGACAGATGTTCCCAGGCAGCTGCACGGACAGCTGCTTGTCTTCTGGGCAGCCGGGTCACGTGCTTCTCTGTCTTCTGTCCTGCCAAGCCCTGACGCACCCCAGCAATGCTGTCAAGGCCCAGGCTGATCAGAGGCGAGCCCGCCCTTTAGGACCTACCTTTCAGCAGTGGTTTCAAGTCCAGCTTCTTGTCCGCATCCCGGGGTGCTTATTAACCAGAGCAGTCCCAGGCCCCACCCTCGCAGCTTCTGATTCAGTGGTTCTGGGGTGAGTCCCAAGAACTGCGGTTCTTCATTAGCTCCCCGAATGATGAGGGAGCAGGCAGTTGAGGGATCCGTGTGTGGACAGCTTCGGTGCAGACGAAAGCAGTCGACAGAGGCCCTGCTGTCCCACCGAGGGGCTGTCACACAGCACCGTCCTTTCCCCAGCCATAGAGTAAGCCAGTGATACTAACAGGCATCCCAGCTCGAGATGCTATTGTGTGAAAGCTACTTGGACACTGTAAATCTCTTTTAACTGTTCATCGGTATCACTGCCCTTGTTGCTAGGATCTGAGACATGACAGATGAATCCTAAAATGTCAAGAAGCCATTGAGAAAAAGAAGTGAATCTAAGATCATCCCAAATGCATCTGTCTGATGCAGGGCTGTTTCCTTGAACTCTGTCTTTTGTGGTGCTCATTAGCATGTAACGGGCAGGAGATCCAAACAGTTCTAGCAAAACCAGAGAAGGCACAGACAGTCAAAGCAGTTGGAGGAAAGAGCTCTGGACAGTGTTTGACAGATGAGCTAAGAGAATCTTAGGAGCCAGTCTGTGTTCTGCTAGAGAATAGCCTTTCTACTATCTGAATACTGACTTGTTTCCTTTGTTGGGGGATTCCTGGCTAAGCATAGCCCTGTAGTAGATGGCATTTTCTTAACAGCTTTATTATAGACTACATTCAGAATCTTTATGTTGGAATAAAACAATGTTTTATAGTGGAAGGAACCCCAGGTTTTGGAATCAGGCTGACCTGAGTTCAAGTGCCGGTCATTCCACTTACAGCTCTGTGACCCTGGGTCAGCTCCTTTACCTCTCTGAGCCACATGTTTCTCAGCAGTAAAGTGAGAGTGATAATGCCCCAGCCTAGGATTGGGTTTGAGAATTGAAAAAATATGATACTGTGCAAGAACCATTGGATATCAGTTAATGTTAGATCCTCTCTTCTACACCTGTCCCCCAGTTACTGTTTCCTGTTTGTCCTAGTTTTCTCCTACTTTTTCAGGAAGAACTTTACCAAATGTTGCTTAATTGCAAGAGGTGATTGGCAGAACTTAAAACAAAAAAACTTTAAAATATTTTTGTTATTCTAAAAGTAATACATATATTCTTCATATGAAGAATGAAGAGAGAGAGAGAGTACATGCATTATTGCTGCCCAGAGATAATTACAGTTAACAGTTTGGAAGTATACTTGTGTTTTATTTAGCCGGGCTTATACCCCATATACTGTATTGTAAAACTCTTCCATTGAGCAGGGTTGAAAAATAATCTTCCATAACCTCATTTTACTGGTTACAGTGTATTCCCTTCCGTGAACTTACTGTGATCTGTTTAGCAAGTTCCCCATTATCGACTTTTTCACGTTTCTCTTGGCAAAAATTTCTACAGCTTTATTAGGTAGTTATCATACATCATGCTGTAAGACCTTTTACAAATCTGATGGCAGTATTTTTTCTTATCTAAGATCTACCCCGAAAGCCTTTTTGCTTTCAGGTTTTGACTTGATTGTCTCATGTCCCGGTGCCTGTACATACTGAACATTTGTGATAAAGGATTTTGTCCAAATTGGCAGTGACATCATGAGATATTTTTCTACATTAGTAGCTCAGCTCAACAGCTTTGTCTCTAGTTTATTTTGTTTTTAAAAATCTGTCAGGACCTTTTGGTTAAAGATGAGGAGCTGTTTTCTTTTGAAAATGAGAAATGATAGAGTCACTGTAAGCAGCCAAAGTTTCTTCCTGGAAAAGTGCTTTTGAAGGCCAAGATCGTCTGTGATGACAGTTCCCAAAACTGGATCTGTGGGCCGCATGCATACGTAGTGTCCGGCCCCCACCTCCACCACTGCTGGTCTACAGGCTGGGTGCGGCATGCTGAAGGTTGGCCATCCACCCTCAGCGTCAGGCGAGGGCCCTGCACGTGCCAGACATCGCTCAGAGACCAGCTGGACTTGCCAAGGTCAGTCCAGGGTGGGAGAAGGATGCTCCCAGAGGGCTGAGCGAGTGCCTGGGGTACAAGAGGGAGACAGCCGCTGTGAGGGATTGGAGTGAGGCTTCTCAGGCAAGCTGTCTTGTGAGCTAGTAGGCGTTTTCAGGTGGAGAGACCTGGGGGGGGCATGGTAGGCCTGCCTGTTTTGGGTACGGGAGGGGGCTATTGTCAGCTTTCCAAGGCTATTAGGTAGCATCACGTCTTGTTTGAGAGTCTGCTTCGTAAATGATCACTCTCAAAGTGACCCGACGCATTTATCTTTGCAACTGAATATGTGAATGAATTATACCCCTTTTCTGATGTTTTCATTTTCATAAGTGCCAGAAAGCTATGTTCTGTTTCTTCATTAACTTTAATTAGTTTTAGCTTTGATTTGTTAGTATGACAATTTTTTCTTATAATAAGTGCTATAGAGGGAACCTTTTTGTGCTCTCCAGCTGCAGCGTAAGCTCATAAAATGGATCCTGAAGCAGCATTGTCTCATGTTCTTTTGAGTGTGAGAAACAAAAAAATGTAGAAACTTACCAGGACCGGAAGAGTCCAAAATCTACTTTCAGTTATCTTATTTTTTTTTTAAGATTTTTTAAATTTATTTGACAGAGAGAGACACAGCGAGAGAGGGAACACAAGCAGGGGGAGTGGGAGAGGGAGAAGCAGGCTTCCTGCTGAGCAGGGAGCTCAATGCGGGGCTCAATCCCAGGACCCTGAGATCATGACCTGAGCTGAAGGCAGATGCTTAACGACTGAGCCACCCAGGTGCCCCTACTTTCAGTTATCTTGAGTTCAGAAGCCATTGGCCTCTGTCCTGGGTCTGTTATCAACCCTTGATGTGACCTCACCAGTGAGTCACTTCGTGGGACCTCTGCATGAAAAGAAAGCGGTGGCCCCAACCGGCGGACCAGCCGTGGCAGCTTTAAGGGGTGGGGGCTGGGCACTGTGTGCAGGCGGAATTTGGGAACTGGGTGAACTTAGCCTTCAAAAACACTTGCCCAGTGAGAACCCTTGTTGGCTTTCAGCACTCCCCAAGTGGGGTGTTAACCTGTGCTCTGCTGGGAAAGAAAAGAATGGAGGAGGTTGTGCATTCAAGTGAGTTTGGAAAACTTTATGTGAAAAAGGTTAGATTTCTTTTTTTTGCAGGAGTTCTCAGAACCTTTATTGTGTTACACTGTGCTGTGAATCACTGCCGAAAACTTCCTGAGGTTATTTGACCAAGCTACCCTTTTATCAGAGATTATCCTGCTTTAAAAATTATACCAATTCGTGAAACACTGATTAATGAGGCCAAATATTTCTATCGACCATTCTTTGTTTACTGATTCAGCAAAAATGTACTGAGTGTCTTTGTATACTAGGCCCTGCCTTGGGCCTGGACAGGTAGCAGTGAACAAGACGGACACAGGCATGGTCCTCATGAATGACTCATGAGTTGGCACTTGCTGTGAAGAAGTCAGGTACCAGGAGAGCCCAGAATATGTGAAGGGGACAGGGCAGGTGTCCCTAAGGAAGGGACACTGACCCTGGATTCTGAGGAACAAGTGGGGAGTTAGCTGGGGTCGGGGAGCAGTGAAGGATGACCTACAGAGGGGTGCCCATGATGGTGGGGCCCTTCCAGAATGAGGAGGAGATGGGGTGACAAGGTGTGGCAGAGTTGTTGGGTGTTGCTTAGACTGGGCTTCCTCCTGAAAAGCAGTAGGAAACTGTTGATGGGTTTGGACAGGCCAATAACCTGATCAGATTGTGCGTTTTAAAGGGATCATGCAGGCCAGTGAGTGGAAAGAAGGCAAGGATGTCCAGAAAGAGCGATGAGGCCTAAGGCTCGGGACAGAGGGTGGTAAGGAGAGAGAGGGGAGAGTGGGTGGATTTGAGACGAGTCTAAAGGTAGAACCATGAGGAGGGGGATCTTAAAGAGAATAAGTCCACTGTCATGGTGTGATGGTTTTCCCTTTGCGGATAAAACCATTAATTGAATTTAATGGCTTCTGACATTTTACTTTGTTTTGTTATCCTGGAAGGAAAGTTCTTTTTTTCAGTTCTTCTTCCTAATGCGTCCTAAATCTACCCTCTCAGCCCTTACGCGGTGATATTTCTTCTTTAGGTTGCTCCGTTCTCAGATTTCCCACCATCGCTTCAATTCCAGGTTTTATCACAGGATCCCCTCCCGAGACTGGAAGCACTCCCCATGACTCCCTAGGGCCTTCAGGTTGAAATACCAACTCCTTAGCTTGGTGCATTGCCTTTCACAGGTCTGCCGTGGCGGCCTGTCTTGCCTTCTCTCTCGCCACTGTTCTTTGTACCTGTGCCCCCACCCCGTCCCGTTCCTGGGTTCTAGCCATGCTAATCTATGTAACTGAATGCTCCCAGAATGTGCTCTGCATTCTTGGGCTCCCTGCCTCGCCTGTGCTGTTCCCTCTGCCTGGGGCACTTTCCCTCATGTGTTCACCTGTTAACTCCTCTTTTTCTAAAGCCAAACCCAGCCCACATGTCAGGAGGAACCTTCCCTGACCACCACCGGGCTGAGTTAGATGCCCACCCTGTGTGTCTGCAGCCCCTTGCCCTTCCCCCGAGGTGGCCATTTGTTCCTGCCTTGTTTGTCTTCCTTACTAGACAGAGGAGCCCTTGCAGGGCAGGAACTCTGCTCTCTTCTCTGAATCTCCCCCAGCCCCCCGCCAAAGCTAACACAGTAGGTGTTAGTTCACAAACGAAGTGAACAAGTAAGTGACCTAACCCCATGACGGAAGGAATAAAGGAGCGCATAAGCAAAAAAAAAAAAAAAATCAGTTTTGAGTTTTAGTTGATTTCTGATGACTTTGTCTCTAACATTTTAAATTCTTTCTGTTTTTCTTTTATTTCCTAGCACAGCTGAAGGTTTAACAAGGAAAAATATGTCAGATGTCAGTGGGTGGCAAACATTTTTACAAGCCCTTGGCTACTTCCTCAAAATGTTCTTTGGCTCTGCAGCACTCGGCACTCTCACTGGCTTAATCTCTGCATTAATATCCTTTTAATATGATGAACACGTGTGGCTGAGAAGATTTTCTTAATTATATTCATCTCCAGCCATTTCCCCCTCTTCCTTCAGGGGCCAGTTTTAGGCTGCATTTGAAGAAGGACATTTATGTAGTTTTGGTTTGAGGAGCACTTTTACGGAAACCCAAGGACTTTTAGATGTGAAGTGTGCAATTTAGGACGTCACTTTTCAGAGTGTCATGGTCACGCACACCGTTGGCTCTCACATCCCACTGTTGGGGGAGCTTCTCACTTGAGAAGATTTTCAGTTTCCCCTGTCTCACTTTTCACAGTCAGAAAACTGGAAGTTAATATCCTCTGAAACTACCAAATTGTAAAGGTCTTTACCTCACTGAAAGTGATTCTATCTGGAGGACGAGAAAAGAGACTCTCAAAGTGAGTCCATCCAAGGTATTCACGCTGATTGCATTGCTCAACAGCCCATACGCTTTTCTAGCCAGAGGAGGAAAGAAGCTCGGTAAGGCCTATGATACTTTCATTGTGGTAGAAAACTCATCATGTTTAAAATAGGAACAGGCACCAGACCATTTCTGTGGGAGCCCAAGCCCGCGTCTTAGGGAGTCGGCCGCCTGGCCCTCCGCCATGAGCAGTTTGTTCCACAGATGGCCGGAAGAGCCACCCTTGCCCATGGCAGGCGTGTTTGTCTGCCATCCTGTTGAATTTTCCCTTCACCTCCTTTGTCCAGAAATCTAAAGGCTCTATTGTTGGCTGACAGCTTCTCATATTGTAGCAATAAACAGAATGGAAAAGAAAACTTTTTCTAGTTCAGTATTTTCCTCCATATTTATCATTCTCTTGAGGGTGGGGGGAGGGAGAAGCATCGGCTGTGAGGAAGCCAAGTCGATGGGCGCTGCGAGCCCCAGCATGGGTGCGTGGGCTGATTTTGAAGAGAGAGAAGACTCCCCTTTCATAGGAGCATGAGTATAGAAATCTCCAAGAATAGGAAGGAAGGTCCTTCATTGGGGCCCTTTACCCCAGAGTTCTGGACACCCCGTTAGCTGTCTCATCTGATGTTGGAGAAAGCAGGGGGAAGAGTGACATGGGCCTGGAAGGGACCTGGCAGCATGGGCTGTCCTCCTTTGGGCTGCGGCCCCAGCTTTGCCTCCGCAGCCCCGGCACGTTGCTAGCCTTCCAAGTCAGCATTTTTAAATGAGTTGACTTAGGTTGATTTTAATTTCCCCCCACCATTTGTCTCAGGAATTGACAATTGTTAGTGTTTTGTTAGATTCCCTTTCTTAAAACAATAGTCTCCCTACAAAACAACAGAACAAAACAGACAAACAGTGGATTTCCACATGTTACCCTGGGATGTTCCAAAGCCTTTTGTATCTGTTGCCTAGCCTGTGTATTTGAAAGGCAGCAGTTTTGTGACTTTTCTGCATCTCCCATCAACTGTCCCTTGGTTCTTTTTCCTTGACAACTGTTATTTACGTGCTAAAGCATATTGACTTGAGGAAAACGCCTTCCTTGGAGTTTGGCATGATGATCATTTTTGCTTATCTTCCTTATGGGCTCGCAGAAGGAATCTCGCTCTCGGGTAAGTGACAGAAACATTGAACTGCTCGGGTTGGTGGCACATTGTCCTGCCTGGTGAAAGAGGTTATGTCAATGGGGTCATTTTCAGTCACAAGAGACAGTCACAACTTAGAAGAGCTTTAGCAACAAAGGGGATTTACTGGCCCTTTAGGGATACCTCTGAATTTAGACCTGGCTGGATTCAGGGGCTCAGTGTTGCCATGGTCACATTTTCTCTTCACCCACCATCCTGTAGCAGAGATCAAAATATCACTTCCAGTGTTGCCTCTTTCCCAGAACAAGGTCTCGAAAGGGCCTTCACTCAAAGGATGGGGTCAGACCGCCAAGGGGAGTCAGTCCCCTGGCCTGGCCCTGGTCCCCATTCATCTGTGTTCTATCACCATAGTTTTGCCTTTTCCAGAGTGTCCTAGAAATGAAATCATACAGTATGTAGACTTTTGTGTCTCCTGTCTTTAGTTAGCATAATGTTGAGAGACCTCCATGTTTTTGCACGTGTCGGTAACTTCCACATTCTTACAGCACGACACTGTATTCATTCATTTGAAGGACATTTGATTTTTCCAGATTTTAGCTATGAACATGTATGCATATTTTCATTTATCTTGGAAAAATGCCTAAGAGTGAGGTTGCTGGGTCATATGGTAAGTATAAATTTATTAGAAACTGCCAAGTGTTTTCCAAAATGACTGGGCCATTTTGCATCCCCACCAGAATGCATGAGAGAGTTCTAGCTGCTTCCTGTCCTCATCAACACTTATTTTAATTTTTAGAAGTTTAGCCATTCTGATAGGTGTGTGGCAATTTGATTTTGACATACTTTGGTCTAGTTCTCTCTGTATTCCACTCGGGGTTCGTTGAGCTTCTTGGGTTTATAATTTATGAGGTTTTAGCTTTTCGCCAAATTTGGGCAATTTTTACCCATTTTTAAAGCACTTTTTTCTGTTCTCCCATCTCTTCTTCTGTTGGGACTCCAGTTACTGAAATTATGATCAACAGCATTCTCTCATCCCATGATATACGTTGCCTTTTTAATTTTTTTCAGTCTTTTCTGTCTGTGCTTTACTTTGGCTCATTTCTTTTGCTGTGTCTTCATGTTCATGGATCTTTTCTTCTGCCACGCCCACTGTCCTGTTAGTCCCATCCAGTGTATTTTTCACTTCAAATGTGTATTATTACAGGAGTTCCCTTTAGGTCATTTTTATATCATCCATTCCTCTCCTTACCGTGTTCGTGATTGTCTCTACGTTCTTGAGCATCTGGAACATGTTTGTAACAGCTGCTGTAATGTCCTTGTTTGCTAATTCCATCATCTCTGTCAGTTCTAGGTCTTTTTCTGTCAGTTCATTTTTCTTCTGCTTTTAGGTCATATTTGCCTGCTCTTTGCTTGCATATTAACTTTTGTTTGAATGCCAGTCATTGTAAACTTTATTGTGTTTTTGAGTACTATATTTTATTGTATTCTTCGTAGAATTTTGTATTTTCTTCCGTTGTGTATCTAAGTTTCTTGGAATCCATTTAATCCTTTTGAGGTTTACTTTCAAACTTTGTCGGCAGGTCCAGAGTAGCACTAGGAAGTAATGCATGCCCTTCCAAGGACTCCACCTCCTGTCTCCTGTATTACAAGGTCACCCCGCTGTGGCCTGTGGAAACACAAACTTCCCAGCAGACATTTTCCTGTGTCTGCTTCAGGAATGGTTGGCCTGTTCCTTATTAGTGATTGTCTCCTAGCCTCTTGGACTTTCACCCCACACGTGTACAGATCAGTACAATCCAAGATTCAAGGGGACGCTGTTGTAGCTCTCCAGAGCTCTCTTTCTGTGCAGCCCCCCTTCTCTGGTATTCTGGCTGCTTCAGGTCCCTCGGCTCTCATCTGTCTCCTCTTCTCAGCTAGACTGACTCTGCTGGGCTCAGTTTTGGAATTCCCCTCCCTAACCCTCAGCCTGGAAGCTGTCTGGGCAGTAAGCTAGGCTGGGGCCTGGAGCAGGAGTGGCCGCCTTGTTTGTCTCCCTTCTGTTAGGAATGTTTCCCTTCTGACAGCCCTACCCTGCAGTACCCAACATCAGAAGACAGGTTTTTTTTTCGTATCTTTGATCAGGTTTTCTAGTTGTTTATGGCAGGACAGCAGTTTGCATAGCAAAGTGGAAGTTCCCAGTGGTTTTTAATGACTGTTGAGCAGATTCTCCTTCCCCATAGATACCGTCTAGAATTACGCATGGGTACTTGGTGCGCACACCCTGCCAAGGAGGAAGCAGAGAAGAAGACTGGCCATTTTCACTGAAGGACTCTTTGTAAACCTCATGGTTACATGGTTTGTTCTTAATTTGATCTGTTCCCAAGCCAGTTCTCTTGGATAATTTCATCCTGGTATCTGCCATCGAGTTCCTTCTCTTATCTTTCCTGAATTTTGGCACTTACATAAATATTACCTGTAAGTCATTTGGCTCTAGCCTGGCTATTTTTACCTCTGTTTTTCTTTTATCTTTTTTTTTTCTTCTTTTTTTTTAAGATTTTATTTATTTATTTGACAGAGATAGAGACAGCCAACGAGAGAGGGAACACAAGCAGGGGGAGTGGGAGAGGAAGAAGCAGGCTCCCAGTGGAGGAGCCTGATGTGGGGCTCGATGTGGGGGCTCGATCCCATAACGCCGGGATCACGCCCTGAGCCGAAGGCAGACGCTTAATGACTGCGCTACCCAGGCGCCCCAACCCACTGGTGTTTTTGCAGCCTGGGTGGTGGCAGCTACCATGGATGAGGGTGGTCTGGGTGGTAGAGAAGCTGCCTTTGCTGAGGGAGGGCTCTCAGGGCAGACACTTGAGCTGTCCCTCGGGTTTTCACATCCACTGCTGACGCTGCTCTTTCCTTCAGCCCCCAGAACTCTAGAGATGCCCTGACCTCAAACTAGCTCGGGGTAAGGGTGGTGGCTGGCTGTTGCTTTTGCATTAGCCAGAGGGCCCATTTTCATAGGGTCCAGATTCAGCCTTCAGAGGGGGTTTGTTTATCTGTACGGAAAATTTGTTAACATTTGAGTGAGTTGCCTTCATTAAAAGCTGGGAGATTTCCCATAAGAAACAGATTTGTGGGGGCGCCTGGGTGGCTCTGTCCTTAAGCATCTGTCTTCGGCTCAGGGCGTAATCCCAGAGTCCTGGGATCGAGCCCCACATCGGGCTCCCTGCTCCGCAGGGAGCCTGCTTCTTCTTCTCCCACTCCCCCTGCTTGTGTTCCCTGCCTCGCTGCCTGTCTCTCTCTCTCTGTCAAATCGATAAATAAAATCTTAAAAAAAAAAAAAAAAAGAAACATTTCTGGCATCTCTCAAAAAGCTGGAAGGAAGACTAGTCAGCACTTAGGCCTCCCATCCACAGGGCTGCCAGCAGAACTTTATAGATGGGCTTGTGCCTTCTTTGCCCACATGTTGGTCACCGCTTTTTTTTCTTTATTGTCTGGCCCCTGAAGATTCTGAGGTTGCAGCCCTGGCCTAGTGCGCCAGACTGACCCAGCCAGCCACAGCCCTTCCACACTGAGCCTGTCCCTTGCTGCAGAGCGCCGATGCAGGATGGGCCAGAGGGTGGGCAGGAAAGCTCCACGGGGTTCCAACAGTGGACGGTGGTCTTCAGTCCCAGGGCAGCTTTCACTGTCGCCTCTGACTTCCCAGAGCCTTTGGGTTTCCGTAGAAGTCATTTCATGTTGGGACTCCCGGGGGCGGGACAACAGTGTCCATGGAAGGTCACTCGTGTCCCAATTGAAACGTGGCTCAGGCTCCTCGGGGGTTGACTTTTACTTCAAGGTAAGAACTCCAAGGTCTCAGCTTTGCCAGTGAGTTGATAACCCTTCTCAAAGCGAACGAGTGGAACAAAACGCCTTGGCAACGCAGCAGCTAGCAACTTTTCGCCCTGGACGGCGATGCTAAGAATCAAGTCCCTGAAAACGGAAGTGCATCCGTGCCGTGACTGAGCCTCAGCTTGCTCACCTGGACACCAGGACTCACAGGGCCCCTCACAGAACCGTCGGGGTAGTGAGGCTAAGCCACATGTAGTGCCCATCACGGTCCTGGGCTGAGCCGGCGTGAGCTGCCCCACGGCTGTTCCACGGAGTTCCAGCCTTGGGTCCTGGTCTCTCCCCTTCTGTCTCACTTTGCTTTGCCTTCCCTGTTTTCTGTGGCAGTGTCCGGAAGGGTCAGCAGTCCGGAGGGGCCCCCCCAACCCCCACAGGAGCATACTGGGAGAATAGCCCGAGGTCACAGTGTGTGTGTTCTTACCTAGCAGGGCAATGGTTCAGAACGCCTCTTGAGCTGTAGTCTTCTCAGTACCTTCGAGGAGCACGGAAGGCCTGCCCTCTCCTTTCCCTGCCCCATCCTGTCAGGTGTGCCTCTCGGGAAGCATTGCTAGAATGTTCCTGGCCAGCCTCCTTGGCAGGGAAGACTGACAGAGCACAGGAATTTGCCTTTGCTAAGAGGCTTACTAGGAGATGACCTGGCCCCCCGTGGCTCTCCCTCAGGCCCGTAGTTCCTGGTGGGCCGCACAAGGGGGTGGGCCTGACTGGGGGGCGGGTATCGTTGAGACTGCAAGCTGAGCCCTTGAAACGTCTCAGATGCAGTTCAGTGGTTTTCACCCTTTTCCAAATGGAGAGTCAGCCGGGCATCCCTGTCTCCAAAGTGGCAAGAGTGAGCTACAGTTTTGCCTACAAATTTTCACTCATGATCCATACATTTTAGCAGCTTATTTAATGAGTTTATAAAAATCCCAGCTTCCTTACATGAAAATGAGACCCCTTTTCTGCCACCAAGGCAGGGCAGCACCGAGAGGTGACTAACCCAACCATGCAAAGCGCTTTGGGAGTGATGAGGGCAGCGAGCCATGCAGAGATCAATCCCAGTGAGCGACGGGAGGTATAGACTCTCGTGGAGAGCTTGCAGGAAAAGACACATCCTTTTTTAGTCGCTCCTCTCTCTTTTTATAAGAGTAACTCGTGGTGATTAAGGAAAAATTAAAAGTACAAAAAAATAAATAAAAATCCACCCGTTCTCCACATCCAGATTCTTCCGCTTCCTTTCTGCCCCAAGAGTGGTTCACCTGCACCCCTTCCATCCGTGGGTGACAGTGACAGCTCGCACCTCCTCAGCCCGGGGACTATGGTGGGCACTGTACATGGCCTATCCCCATTACCTTCCTGACAGGTCCAGAGAGGGTGCTGTTAGTCCCACTGCCCAGATGAGAAAGCTGAGGCTTGGAGAGGGGAGGAAGCTTGGCCCAAGGTCACCCAGCCGGTAAGGACGTTGCCAGAGACAGTGGGTCTGTAGCATTTCTCTGCAGACTCTGGGAGGCCTCAGGTAGTACTTCCTTCCCCTTTTCTTTTCCTTTTTCTGAACACATGTAACGCTGTAGGGCCCAGTGACTCGTAGAAAATGTGCGATATTATTTGTGTATCACATAGCAGGTGCTCTTCTGCTCTGTTCATGTCTGTGGGCTCTGCCTCTTTGTACCTCTCTAGGCATCATGGCCATCCTGTTCTCAGGCATCGTGATGTCCCACTACACGCACCATAACCTGTCTCCAGTCACCCAGATCCTCATGCAGCAGACCCTCCGGACCGTGGCCTTCCTGTGCGGTGAGTTCTGCCCGCGGCCCGTCGTCAGCCACACCCTCTTTTCCTGGGCAGGAGAGGCAGCACAGTTCCTCAGAGCCAGACGTGTACTCCCTTATCTTTTGTTTATTACTCTGGCTTGCAAATTCCCTAAGGTAAACCTAACTCCTAGTAACTTTCTGGAACATTTGATGCCTATAATTTTAAGACCAAAAATGAGAACTACTGATAATGAACATTGGAGACTGATACGTTTATAATGTTGTATAGTGACATTTCCAAAACTGTGTCCCCTGGCACTGGCATCGGTGCGGGTTGGGTGAGACAAACCCCACAGTCAAACGAGAGTCTGGAAAATCCTGGGGGATATACACTTTCAGTTTGCGGGCTGCACGACCATCGTGAGCTGACGCACGTTGTGAGTTTCTGAGAAGGGGACACAGGCCCCTTTCCCACGAGAGCCTCTCAAAGGACGTAACTCGGGCGCGTGTGCGCTGGCCCTGTCATTGCTGGACGGGGTCCGCCACCAAGACTCTGTTAGGCAGTTTCCGTGTGAGCACTTGCTCCCCCACACTCTGCTGTACCCCCTGCCTCCTCCCTGGTTTATACCTGGCAGCTAAGGACGTGCGCTCACAGGGTCCCTTTCCGCTGGCCTCCCGGGTGGCCCTGCCCTGGCTGTCACCGCCAGCATCTCCCTGGCGCTGTGGCGGGGCTTGTCTCATTTCTCAGCACTGGTTCTGCACTGTCATGTGCTAGGCGGCAGGGGCAGGCCATGCGGGAGGCTTCCTTCCGTAGCCAAGGCGCCTCAGGTGCCCAGAGGTCAGATGACTTGCCCACAGTGTCGTGGCTGAGAAGTGAGTCTGGAATCCAGGTCTGTCTCTTCCTGGTCCCGGGGATCTTTTTTCCACAACACCTCACTCACAAGGTCCGAGCTAAGGTCTCTGAGCCCGACTGTCACAATTAAAGGAATATAAAGCAAAACACCCAACTGTTTTGTACCCATCAGACTGGCATGTCTTCAGTTTTGCTAATACCCACTTCCGACACGGGCGTACGGAAAGCAGGTCCCGTTGACAGGCATGGGCCCCGATGCCATTGTTTGGGGAGAGTCACTGCAGCATCGGGCTGGGTTTCAAAGCCGTGTGCTCTTTGACCCAGCAGAGCTGCCCTCAGGACTGGAGCCTGGATATTTGTTGTAACTGGTAATATCAGAAATAGAAACTGCCTCGGTGTCCATTGACAGAGGATTTGTTAAATTAACCATGGCATACCAATATAATGGAATTTATGCCGCCAGGGAAAAGCATAACACAGATCTGAGGATGTTCTAAATGAGCTGATTTGGAAAGATCACAAAAATGTTTATTAGATAAGAAAAAAATGCAAGGAGGAGAAGGGCGTGCATACTGTCCAGCTTGCAGACTTGTTTTAAAAAGATACATGTTTAGAGAAGAACATGGCTGAAATGTTTTAGAACAGCCTGTCTGTTTTATGATGTTCAACTATTTTAAAATACAGTCCTTGTCTCCCTGATTATTAGCCTATTCTGGGGGACATCACAGTGTTAGCGGGCAGCCTAGTGCTGGAAATTCATGCGGTGCTTTTTCTTGGGATCATTCAAAGTACCTGCTTTCTGACTTGCGGAGCGAAGCCAAGAGTTGGAAATGGCCCTCTTCCTGCAGACCCTGCGGGTACGAGCCATCTTCCAAACCTGTGGCAGCATTAAATGCGTGAAGTCACTCACTTAGCTTTGGCCGCCCTGGCAAGGACGATAACCGAGGGCCCTTTCCACACTGGTTATGTGGTATCTGCCGTCACGCGCTCTGAATGTTTGCCACTTCACTGCAGTTGGGATCCTTGCTAATGACAGTGCTCGACAAATGGACGGATTCATAGATTTATCATCTTCCCCGGGTGGGAGAGTATTTATTTGCATGAGTATTTGACAGCTGGCTCGTTAAATGAGGAGATTCTGAATAAGCAAGGACGTGTGGCTCGTGTGATAGAGAACGAGCAGATCGAAGCACAGTTTCCACCAAGGCATCAGGTGCAGGATTTTTCAGAAAATTATCAAAATGTTATAGTGGATTCTGACTCACTGTGAAATGTTTGCTTTACTGATTGAGTACCATGTCAGAAGAAAATAGCTGGGGCTGAATAATCCATTCTTTGGTTTGTTTCAGAAACATGTGTGTTTGCATTTCTTGGCCTGTCCATTTTTAGTTTCCCTCACAAGTTTGAAATTTCCTTTGTCATCTGGTGCATAGTAAGTATTTTCCTTGTTTTTTATTTAATTACTTATTTGTAGATCAATAACCACATGTTCTGGATTCATTTATGTAACTGTTAACTGCTCAAGGTCAACAGCTACATAGACACTCTTCCGTTTAAAGTTTCTTTTGTTAAAAAATCACAAACGTACGATAAAGGGAGAAGGGATGGAATTAAGTGAATGAATATCCTTGGAAAAGAATTTTTGCTTCTTTTTAAATTTTAAACAGCCTTAAGGTTAAGGTCTTCTCTAAAAAGTACAAGTTTCTGTGTTTCTATGTTAGGTGGTAAAAGCAGCTTTCAGAATTGAATGCGTAATTGATCATAACCATGTAAAAACATCATGCATAGAAAAAAACATGTAAAAAATATAGCACAGTGTTCGTGGTGGTTGTAGAATTGGGGATGATTTCATTTCCTTTTCTACTTTTTCTGAATAATTTATAATGCACATACTTACTTCTCACTGTGATCTTTTTCACATGTGTCCATTTTTGAGCATGACCTTGGACACTTGTTTAAAGTAAAGATGACCAGACCTCACCTCCCCAGAGGTTCACCCAGAGCAGTCATCCCAGGTGATTCTTACCATTCAGAAGGTTTGGGAAACTCACCATTGGACTCGGGGCAGCAAGAGGAGACAAATTAAAATATTAATTTAACTTAATTAATTTAAAACAGGAAAAGAAAAATTTGATCATTCACAATAGAATCAAGTCTTTTAGGGGAATGGAGTTGGGGGGATAAACACTTAGCATTTAAACTGGGGCAGCTTCCTCAGGCGTCAGCTGGAAGTGACATGAATGGCTTCTAACATGTGGGCCTTTACCCTGGTGCTCCCAGCTCCCTTG
This sequence comes from Ailuropoda melanoleuca, assembly GCF_002007445.2. Lineage (NCBI taxonomy): Eukaryota > Metazoa > Chordata > Mammalia > Carnivora > Ursidae > Ailuropoda > Ailuropoda melanoleuca. The sequence continues at coordinate 56,613,684 of NC_048230.1, read as the reverse complement.
TCCCCCAGGATGAGCTTGTCTCCCATAAGCCTGCCTGCTGATTCGTACTGTAATCCCTAATTTGATCTTTGTTGTCCTTTTAGATCCATGTTAATTTAAGACACGTGAGAAGCATGCCTTACTGTTGCTCAATTATCATAATTCATCTTCACTTCACTTTTATTACCAATGCCACTGAACAGAACCCAGCTATTGAGAGGCAGACCTCTTTTTTTTTTTTAGCTCTGTCACCTATCCTGTGCAAACCAGTGAGGCCTACCTGTTTGGCATGTGGGGAAACTGAGGCACACGGAGAAGCTAAGAGCCCTAAGGGGAGCGGTGTTTCTCCTTGTAGTATGGCTGCTTCCACCTCTCAGTCGGCAAGAGGGCAAGGGCAAGAGCTCGTTGCTTTTGTCACTGTTATCTGTCCTCCAAACTCAGGTTTCAGGACAAAGAGAATAGCAAACGTTGTTTACAGAAAGCATAATAGTCTTTAGTGTGCTCACTGGGTCAAAGAGGCCACATTTGGTCAAACCTGAAACACAAGTATGGGAATCAAAGATTGGATTTCAGTGGGTGAAAGAAGGAGGTGGCTCCTTCCGCCGTAGGCTGGGAGCAAAAGGAAAATGAGAAGATGCTCTGGCGTGGGAGCTCGGTCTCCCCGAGACGGCCCGTGCTGTTCAGATGGGTCACTTGAGACTCGCTCAGTGGTCAAGGGCACAGGCTTTAGGGGCTGAAACGGGTTTGGGGCGTGGCTCCACCACTTCCTGCCTAGGTCAGCTTGGACCAGTCCCTTCACCTCTCTCTGTCTCCATTTAGTTGTCCCTAAAATGGAGACAGGAATTCTAGTAATAAGAGCATTGCAGGGATCTCAATTTAACAAGATACAATGCATATAAAACGCTTGGCACCTTGTCCGACGTAGAAATGTTAGATGATTGGGAGCCATTGTTAACTTGACCATCCGAGGCAAACAGTCCAAAGCCCATTCAATTCATGCCTCTTAAAGGAATAAACTTAGAGTCTGCCAGACGTGCATGTGTATATTGTGTATGTATTATTAAGTGAGTTATGGTGAGAACCAAGATGAAAAAAGAGTAAATTAATAAGTAGTTGTAGGTATCCAATTAGATAAGATTTAAACCTTACCTAAAGCTATATTTTTTTAAGACCAACTTTGGGGATGGTTAGGAACCAAAAACCTTGGCAAGCAATTGGCCAGGCAGGGTGCACGTGACCTCCTTCTAGAACCTACCTACATATTCCTTTTGCTTGGGGAGCAGCATTTACAAGCCGCATTATGTGTAGGCCCTTCTCAATCATCCCTCCTTTCCCTGGGGCGGGGGGGCGCCCACAGGAGAGGCAGGAACACCTCGCCTGTCCCTCCAGAGCTAGCCCATTGGGAATGATTAGTGCAGGCCTGTCCCACGGTGGAGCACCTTTGGAGGAGTGACATTGCCCTTAAATTAATCTCTAGGTACTTCAGCATGGCCTCTTGGCGTTCGGTTTTGTTCTACTCTCATAGCTTAAAGCTGGCTTTGAGACCTTGTTAGTCCTCTCTTCCTGGCTACGGAAACGTACAGAGCGCGATTCTCTCCCAGACTCATGTCTCCAGCAACACGGCCCGGCCGGGTCTCTGCCTAGCGCTGTCATTCATGACTTTCATGGCCAAGGGGAAGGCTGCATTTATTGTGGGCGTGTTGCATGTCTGCGTTAGCTTCAACAAGCTTCAGCTTGAAGGACCAGCGGTTTCTGTCTAAAGCTTTGTTTGTTGCAATTCACAGGTGCTTGTACTGTTTGGCCGAGCGGTGAACATTTTCCCTCTTTCCTACCTCTTGAATTTCTTCCGTGATCATAAAATCACCCCGAAGATGATGTTCATCATGTGGTTTAGCGGTAAGTCCAGCGTTGAATGAACAGAGGAAGGAAAAGAGCTCGTACGAAGGCGCACATGGTGGAGAGAGCACGCGTGGCTGTCTGCTGGAGCCCCCTGAAACCGGGCGCACCTCGTAAGGCGAAAATCGTACTAGCCCCCATTTACCAGGCCCCGGGCGAGCCCCTCCCAGTGCTCCTCACAAGCTCCGTGCCGTGAGGCGAGTGGGCACTGCGCGTCTGTTCTCTGTGTGAGCAAGCTCAGGCTCAAGGGCAGAGGACTTGCTTGGGTTCGTGTGACGACGGGACTTACTGTCCTGTTCGCGCTCCTCTGGACAGACGGGCAGCCCGAGGCAGGACACGCAGGGGGCAGCCCTCACCTGCCTGCAGTTGGTGAGGGGCTCAAAAGAAAAAAGGTTCAAGTTTACACTTTTTCTCACTACAGGCTAGCTAGGTTTGGATTTTTTTTTTCATTCATTCAGTCAGAGTTCTGAGAGCTGATTGGAACATTTTCAGTTTCTGTGCAAATTCCTCTACTTTTTTGAGGATGGGAATGAGTTCATCTTTGGCTCCTAACGAACTGGATCCTTAGGCATCTGTAAATTTATTTTTGAGCAATACATCCAGTTCTTTGTACTTTCTTATTTAAACATTATAATTAAAATATTCCGTGTGGGTCGGGGTATAGCAACATGCTTTATAAGCTGTTTTCTATGCAACAGCATATCTGCACATTTCTCGCAGATTTCTCTCCTCTTTCAAAAGGCTTTGTTTAAAATACAGACATATGTATGTGTGTGAGGTATGTATGTTTAGCGAGAGAAACTTTTTTCTCAGTCTTTTTTGCCAACAAGGAAAAAAAATTTTTGTAAAGTAATTGATCCAGGTCTTAAAAATCTCAAAATCCCAAAAGAGGTGTATTGGATCCTTTACATGGTTGTGTGAGCTGTTCGGAAGAGGCGGGCATGAGAAGAGACCTCTATGGGAAATGGGGGCGCTGTTTTAAACGGCGAGTGCTCTTGGTTCTAGCTGTTCTCCCAGGCCATCCCGAGCCCTCTCCCCACAAATTTTCACCCTCTCTTTCCGGGATCCTCAACCTCTGTCTCTCCTAAGACATCATCATTGAAACTCTTGAAGAGTCTTCTCTTTCCCAGCAAAAAACCAGCAACTTCAACCAAAATCCCTTCTGCACACCCCCTCTTGGTGCTTCCTGTCTCCCCTTGCAGCCAGACCTCCTTAAGTGGGCTGTCCTCCTGTGTTTTCTCCACTTCCTCACCTCCTGTTCATGGGCCTCAACTTGGCTTTGCCCAAGTCACCAAGCAGCCATTTGCAGCCAAGAGGCAGCCCTCCTCTGGCCCACTGAACTGCTTTCTACCTGGAGACCCTCTTCCCTGGGCCTCCAGGCCATGCTCCTGGTTGCCCTCCTTTCCCTTTGGGGTCTCCTCAGGTTCCCCCTCCTCCTTTACCAACCCCTCAAACACTGGTGTCCTCAGGACTCAGCCCCAGACCTGCTTTTCTGTTCTTGTGTTCTCACAAGCTCACCTGTCCCTGTGGCCCCAACGTCCATCAAGTTCCCACACTCCCAAAGCTGTTTGCTCTTAGCTCTTGACTCCCGTGTCTAAATCCTCCTTCGATGCCGTGGAGATCTCATTTTCTAGGACTGAATTTACCTTCCTGCCCAACCCCTTCTTGCTGGCATCCCCCTTCCACAGGAAGCAGTAATGTGTGTGACAGCAGAGGTGTGGCTGACCCAGCGTTTGCTGTGTGTACATCTGTCCTGTGCCCAGCATTTCGTCCTCAGGCCACCGATCTGGCAGGCCCTGGTTTTAGTCCCGTGTAACAGGTGGAAAGGTGGAGTTGAATTCGTCGCTTTGGCCTGAGAGGCCTGGGAGAAAACAGGGCACCGGGGGGTGACCCTAGGAGCTGGACTCCAGACCCCATGCCTGGGCCGCTGTGCAGCCCAGCCTCCTAGGACACCCCACCATCGTCCGTGTCCTTCCCTTCCCCAGCCACCCCACCTCCCACTCATCCCTGTGGCCTGTTACTTCCACTCCCTGTGTCTCTCTTAATTCCGTGCCCTTTCTGTGTCCCTGTCTTGGGTCTGCACTGCTGCTGTGGTCAGACCCCCATCATTCTGTGAATGCTCTGCCCTCCATGTCTGGGTGCCCTGCCCCGTTCACCCCTTCTTCGGGCACTCACCATGCCACAGGCCCTTGTCTGGGGTCTCCCCTCCCTCGAACCTCCCCAAGGGCAGGGCAGGACAGGACCACCTGTTCCCCTCTGTGTGGCACCAGGCAAGCCAGGATGTTCCCCAGAAAGTGAGGTTTCCCAGCTCAGTGCAGCCCCTCGGCCCAGCCAGCCGCCTCGCAGGGCAGCACAACAGGAAGTAAGGAAGAGGCCATGATGCAGCTCCCAGCAGCCTCTGGCCCGCAGCAGAGCAGTCCCGAGCCTGTCCGTGCGGCCAGGAGCTGCGTGAGGGCAGCGTCTTCAGAAACAAGGGGCCGTTGGATAAATGGCCTTCTTTGCTGTTGCCTGGAAAGCTGTGTGGCCCCAGGAGGACACGCCATTCCCTCAGTCTCGCTTCCTCGTCTGTATGTGGTGGAGAACGGTAGGACCTGCTTTAGCAGCCCCCCTGTGCAGTCGCAGTGAGATCGTGCACGAGGAGCCCTTAGCACGGGGACTGGCACACGCACAGTGACGGCTCAGTCTGCACTAGCTGTCGTATTTCTAAAACGTGCACATTGGGCTGGACGAATCCTCACACACACGCACTCCTGGTGCTTCGTGGCCTGGACAGGTCACCCCATTTGACCTGCTTGGCCACCCCGGGATGTGGAAATGGAATGAAGTCACACCCCGCTTCTCTGCAGAGAAGGAGAGCTCGCCCTCCGCAGTAGGACGTGTTAGAACGTCCGACTGGCACAATGCAGGGCCGTGCCCAGATCCCCAGAGTGCCTGATCAGTGATGCGGCTCCTGTCACCCCCTTCTCTGCCCCCAGGCCTGCGGGGGGCCATCCCCTACGCCCTGAGCCTGCACCTGGACCTGGAGCCCATGGAGAAGCGGCAGCTCATCGGCACCACTACCATCATCATCGTGCTCTTCACCATCCTGCTGCTGGGCGGGAGCACCATGCCCCTCATCCGCCTCATGGACATCGAGGACGCCAAGGCGCGCCGCAGGAACAAGAAGGACGTCAACCTCAGCAAGACGGAGAAGATGGTGAGTGCCACGGGGGCTGGGGGAGGGGGCGGGGCTGGGTCTCCACTGCAGCCGGGAAACGGGGAAATGAGACACGATTTGAGGATCTCCGCACCTACACACACTTGCACACCAGCTGCCAGCCTCAGAAGGAGGTTAAACTGAAGTTCGAGGCCTGGTGAAGCCACGGAGGCCGTGGAGTGGGAGCGTGGACCCAAACCAGGCTCTCCCAGCACCACCCTGTGGAAAGTTTTAAAGTCACATCCTCTCCCTCCCTACCACGTTTACTAACGCCTCCTGCGGGGGGGCCGGGAAGGTGCTTGCAGTGCCTCTGAGGGCCGGAAGAGAGGTGCCTTCCCCTGGGGACAGACGAGGGACGTGTCCAGGGCCCAGCTGCAGTGAGCCGGAGGCTCCCAGATCCCTGGCCGCTCCTCCTCCAAGCCACCTTCCTGCCCCGTGGCTGCCGTGCCAGCGGGCTGTCCCGGGTGTCAGCGGCGCTGGTGCCCTCCTTGCCCTGTATTGACCCTTCGGCCCCTGTGCTGAGCCAGGCTCTCCGACAGGAGCAGAGGCCGTCCGCGGCCTCTCAGCCCGCCTTCCTGCGCCGCCTCCACCACCCTACACACCCAGTTCTAGAAATGCCTCTTTTTCTAGTTCCCTTATTCAGTAACTTTATTCAGTCATGGAAGGCAGAGAAATCCTCAATCAGGAGACAGCCCACTTTCCCACTGGGGAGCTCAGGTCTGGCCAGATCTCGGCCTCAGGTGTCTGTGCGGCCCAGGCCCGTGTCTCAGCCAAGGCTCTGCTGGGAGGAAGCTCTCCAGTGGTCACAGGCGGGTGGTCGCAGGCGGGGCTGGCTCAGCGGGACCTTCTCACTCTCAGAGGCCTGTCTCTGGCCACCCCCATTCCCCAACTTTCTGGTCTGTTCTTAACAAAAGCCCCAGTATAGGTTCTCAGACCTTTCAGACGGTGTCAGAATCTGTGGAGGGCTCCCGGTCTGTCCAGGTCTGGGCTGTGGCCGGAGAGAATCTGCACTTTGGGCAGGTTGCCAGGTGCCGCGGCCCTTCCAGCCCCACAGCCACACTTGTTGAAGCCCGGCTCCCGCAGAACCAGGATGTTTGCCCAGAGGAAGAGCAGCTGCTATTTAGGAAATGTTTTCTGTGGCACGGGCACCGTGGTTGTGCTCTCCTCGGACCATCTCAAGTCGCCCTGAAAACCCACAGGCAGCAGGCGCTCTGCTCGTCCCCATTCTGCAGATAAGAGAGCTGAGGCACAGAGCGGTCACGGACTCCATAGTCTGTGCTCTTCCCCACCACGCTGTCCATCGGCGCTCTCAAGGTGGAGGTCCCTGGAGCGGCAGCCTCCCTGGGAACTTGTTAGAAATGGGAGTTCTTGGGCCCCATCCCAGACCTGGGGAATTAGAACTCTGCAGGTGGGCCTGGCAGGGGGTGGGCAGCATTTTGTGGATTCATAAGCCTTCCAGGTGATTCTCCCCGCCCCTCCCACATCCTGCACCTGCCACGCCGCCCAGGCCCCCAGTGGAGTCCACACGGCTGTGGCGTCAGAGCCGCTCCAGCAGAGCGGTAGGTGCCACGTTCACACCTGCTGGCCTTTGGTTGTCCTGCAGAGGGTGGGGCTCTCCTGGGCCCGGGGCCCGGAGCTGTGCTGGCCTGGATCCTGTGCACCGGAGACCTCCTCTGCCTGCAGGCCTGCCCTGCCACGGGGTAGTTGCTCTCATTCCTCTCCAGTTCCCACCAGGATTGCCCCCCTACACACACGCACGCACACACTGACCGGCCAATGCCTCCCCAGAGCGGAACCACAGCTAGTGCAGCTGCAGGCAAAAATGACCAAAGGAGCCTCCCTTGTTCAGTCTGCTGCCAATGAAATCACCTAGAATGGCAGTCCCCAGTCCTGCCCGCACATTAGAATCACCTGGAAAGTTTACAAACCAAACTCTAGCCCACAAATAAATTCTGATTTATTCATAATTCTGATTTATTCCTGGGTATCCATCGTGTTTTTGCAAACCTTCCCACCTCCCTGCGGGCTCCGAGGAAGTGCTTTGCTGCCCACAGACACCCTGCACTGATTGGAAAGCACAGTTAGGGCTGAGGACACTGGTGGCCAGCAGCGAAGGGCTGCTGGGTAGGCGGGGTCGGGTGGGGGCTCCCGGGAGGGGGCCAGCTGACAACCCTCGGACTATCTTCCCCCCCCACACACAGGGCAACACCATCGAGTCAGAGCACTTGTCAGAGCTCACGGAGGAGGAGTATGAAGCCCATTACATCAGGCGGCAGGACCTCAAGGGCTTCGTGTGGCTGGACGCCAAGTACCTGAACCCCTTTTTCACGCGGCGGTTAACTCAGGAGGTGGGACACTGGCGCACGCCACACGGCGAAGGGTCCCCGGCCTTGCTCCCTCAGGATCTGCAGGGGCCAACAGCGGGTGGGCAGGGGGGCCCAGGCCCCCTCCCCTGGCTCGGCCTTCTCCTTCCCAGGCTGGCAGCTGGATATGCTGGTGAACTTAGCATCTGCTGGTTTCCTTCACTGCCATTTTTAGTGCTAGTTTAATAATAGACTTGTTATCACAGTTTGGTTTTCCTGGATGATAGACTCAGGACATTGATCGGCTACTGAATCTGAGCCGAAAATTTCAAACCTGCCGGGGCCTCAGGCAGTGGCCCAAGGTTCAGGGCTCTTGTGCCATCCCTCCGGGGACTGCTGGCCTCTGGGTGACAGTGAATGACGCAGTCCCGTGGGACCCGGCTTGGGCCTGCCCCACTTCGTTTCCGAGCCCGTGTTCCACCCCGGCAGTCACGGTCGCTGTCAGCGTGGGAATGTTTCTGTTGCTTCGCTTCATCCTCCCAACAACCTGTGTTGTAGAGCTGCTCTCTCACCAGACAGCTGGGGAGACCGAGGCCCAGAGAGGTGCAGTAACCCCATTCCCCCCCCCAAAGGTCACACAGCCAAGATGCGGCAGCATTGGGGACAGAGCCCAAGGGTGTCTGATTCCGGAAGCCATATTTTTTAACATCACACCAGCCTGCCTCCTCCTCCTGTCTCTGAGTGACACCTCCTGTCATCTCTGTCCCCACAGTGAACAATCCCAGCTCGAGTTAGTTGGTTAACTCTTGGAAATTGCCTGTGGCCATGTGCCCTTCCTCCCGTCTCTCCACAACCCCTTCGACGTACACAGCAGCTCCCCCCTCCCTCGGCCCTGACCCTACCCCTGACCTGACCCAGACCTTCTGACGAGGGCTGGGTCGTGTCTCCTGCTCCAGGACCTCCACCACGGGCGCATCCAGATGAAGACCCTCACCAACAAGTGGTACGAGGAGGTGCGCCAGGGCCCCTCCGGCTCCGAAGACGACGAGCAGGAGCTGCTGTGACGGAGCAGGGCGCCCCGTCTGGCCTCCTTGCGGCTCTCTCCACAGACGCTAGGCAAGGGCCCCGGAGGGGCTCGCGTGCCCAGCCTCCTCGGGGGAGATGGAAGCAAAGGCCGTGGTCTTTGGAAACCAGAGGTCCCTGGCCCTGGGGGCCAGCTGTCTACTTCTGAGGTAGGTCACGTCCCCGGGCCTCGCTGAACCGGACTCCTGCTCTCCGTGTTGCTTCTCAGCCCGCAGATCGGAGGGAACAGCCATCCAGATAAATCTTCCTTCTGCTTCTGTGGCCGGGGTGCAGAGTCGTCTGCCGGACTGAGGGGCCTGAGAAGAGAAGCCGTGCCCTGCTGTGGAGCCTGCCGTGACTGAGGTGCTGGGGGAGCCGGGGGAGCTTGCAGCCTCTGCCATTCCCAGGCACGGCCTGCGTCACAGGGACATCTGCTCTAGCAGCACAGCGAGCCAGCTGCCGTTTCCCTCTGGTCTTCAAGGAGCCTCTGGGCTCAGCCGCAGCGGTTCTGACCTAAGTGGCCGGCTCGGAAATCTGGAAAACCTCACGCTCCCCTTTGTGATGTTGCTTGCACTCCCTGAGAAGGAAAAACTAGTCACCTTTTTCTTTACCTCCACCTGGCACCTTGCAGGCCAAGCCCCTGGGCACCAGGCAGCTACTGGCCTCCTCTGGGAATAGTGTGAATGTTTATGCTGGTCCGGAGCAGGGGCGCCCAGGCCGTCTCGGACCCGCAGTGGAAGCTGCATCCTTGGGTTTCTGGGGTGAGCGAGCCTATTCTGTGGGGTCAGAGCGCCCTCTGGAGGGAGAAGCTAGAGTTAGCTTATGCAGGCCGGCATCTGCTGTCTTTGAATTCGGTTTAAATTCATGCACTTTGACAAAGTAGTGAGAGCCTGGCAATCACTCCCTCGCTCAGTGGACCTCATCGGTCCAGAGGCCCCATTTCCTGGGCACTGTGGCGTCTGCCCACTGCCTACTGCCACCTTCACTGCTAATCAGCATTTCCTCTTTCCCTGTCCTAGTTCTTTATTGGCTCAGGTCCCAGCTCACCAAAGCCCTAGGGCAGGGGCCAGAGCAGGAGTGCCCCGTGCTCCTCCCGGGCCACCCCCTCCCAGAACTCACTCACAGACCATCTCTACGTGCTCTCTTTCTCTCACGCACACGCCCTGCCCTGTCCCTATGGTCCCGGCCCCTGGCCATCTAGGGTGTGGAGCTGCCAGTCGTGTCCAGGTGGAGTGGAGTTACTTTCACATCCATTCCTCCCCTGCCCTTAACAAACCTCATCCCTGCAAGCCTTTGCCCAGCTATGGGCCAGTGGCGACTCCCCTAGGTGGCTCATGGTCCCGGTCTTGGGACTCGGCACACCTCTGGGATGGTTGAATTCGTCATGTGGGTGTCCTTGGTTCTCTGGGGGATGCAGCGGGCCAGCATGGACCCTGGGCTGGGGACGTACATTTCCATCTCTTCTGCCTCAGGCAGCATGGCTCTGGCTGTCAGGAAGGACTGACTTCGGAGCCCACCAGGCCAGACCCCTTTCCCAGAAGTATGAGGCCGGTCAGGCAGGAAGCACGTGGTTTCCTTTTTATGCATGAAAAGTAAATCTGTGCTTGATAGGGTTAAAATATGGTCAGTTGTCTCTTTGTAACCTCCCACTTTAACCCCATAATATGAGCCAAATAGGAATATTTTACTCCACCTGATACCTTCACTGGAGGAGTAATACCGTGCATAATTCTGGGCTCTGTCATTTCCTACTTACTTTTAGTGGAAAAGTAAGAGAAGAGGTCAGAGAGGGAGGGGAACTTTGTCCGCACCTGGGGGGAGGAGGGCAGGGATCCAAGACGAGAGTGTCCCCCAATCCATAAGTCATTTACTTTCTCCTTTGAAGTTCAGGGTCTGATCTCAGAAGTGTAACATGCATTGCAAACTCAATAGTTTACCAGAAAATTTGGTGGGGAGGGGGCTATGAATTCACAGATAAAGCAGTGAAAACAGGATCTTCTCAGTTCAGACTGCCCCTTGTCACCAGGTCCCACCTGGCCTCCCACTTTTAGCTGAGACCTGAAAATGATGCTGTAATAGAGAAGAGCCCCCAGGTGGAAGGTCCCTAAGGCCTGGCTTAGTGGGCAGGGGGCATCTTTCCTGGCAGGTCCCAGCACCAGCGCGGGTCTCCCGTGAGTCTGTTCTGCCCCTGCTGAAGTGAGGCTTTAGTGGGCTGGAGCACGTTCCCACGGGGACAGGGGCGATCCGTGTTCCTCGGGGCGATCCGTGTTCCTCGGGTCTGTCTCTTCACCTTTGCCCCAGGCAGAGCCCATGGAGGTAGATTTTCCTGGTGGATTTTTTTCAAGTATCTTTGCCTGAGAATCCGAAATTTGCTGCTGTCTTACCTTTAGCATACCTAATAACTCTACTATTTGGGGCCATAAATGCCTAGTAGATAAAAAAATATTCAGCATAACTACGATTTCCCACGGATTTATTTCCTTGTAGGTCTAGGCCATGGGAGAGACGTAGCACACAGACAAAGTCATCCTTCAGAGTGAGGTGAAGGCTGTGAAGTCCGTGAGTGCCTGGGGGGAAGCTGGCCCGTTAGCCAGTGAACTCGGAAGACACGCTTGTCTTGGGGAGCTGTGTGGTGACAAGCTGCACACCCAGGGCTCCCCCTGCAGCCCTGTTGTTGTAGGACCGCTGGGAACAACCATTCCCTGAGGCTTGCGGTGTGGGGTGTTACAGGGAAAGGAGCTGGCTTGTCCTAGGTTTTCAGAGATCAAGTTTTAGGCTGAGCTGAGCCAGGGCCAGGCAGAAGGAGGGTGGCTCAGATCCATAGTCTGGTGCTCACTCAGCCCAACAGCAGAACCAAAAAACCCCTGCACCCAGGCCAGCTACCTCTCTTCACAGTGGAAGTGCCGGCCGGGCCGTGGCTGACATAAGGCCAAGGGGCAGGGCTTGGCCCAGAATGGTGGCTGTCCCGGGGTATGCCAGGTTAGCCTTGGGAGGCCCTGGTTTGCCTGCAGTTTCCTTTGTGTGTGGTGAAATGTGGAAAGATTGATGAGTGGGGCTCCTCCTGTCCCTGAAAGTTATGTCAGAGGTGCCGTCAGCAGGACTCGGCCCTGTGGGGTCTCAGTTCCACATTCCCACGGGGCCCGATGCAGTTGGCAGAGTCCTCAGCGGGGCGGCCGCAGTCAGGATCCCACTTCTGCTTTGGGGGAGAGAGTGAGGGTGGCGCAGGGTGGAGGCTAACTTCTCCGGAACTAAGTTGTGGATGTCAGAGGTGCAGGCCTCAGAGCTGGTCCCTGATTCAAGTGCAAGGAAGAATCAGCAACTGAGATCTGCCATTAATTCAGGCTTTTTTTTTTTAAGATTTTATTTATTCATTTGACAGAGAGAGGGAGAGAGAGAGTGAGTGCGCACAAGTGCACAAGCAGGGGAAGCCGCAGGCAGAGGGAGAGAGAGAAGCAGGAACCCCGCTGAGCAGGGAGCCCGACCCGGGACTCTATCCCAGGACCCTGGGATCATGACCTGAGCCGAAGGCAGACGCGTCACCGACTGAGCCCACCGGGTGCCCCTAATTCAGGCTTTAAATGCAGAGAGAGAGAGACAAAAGGCACCCTGATACCCCCCATTCCCTCCAGAAGGCAGACCTGTGTTTCTCCTGCTGGTTGATGTGTGTAGGAAACCAAATCTGAACCGTTCTTGATACAGCAGCCCGCATCATGGAGAAGCCGTTCTCCCAGGACCTCAGTCTCCAAAGCCCCAAGCAATTAGTTTTAAATGAAAACAATCCCAGCGAGAAGAAAGAGTAAGTGGCCACACTCCCTTCCATTCCGCTTCCTCCTGTCTCTCACGCAAGTGGAGTTAGACGTTCAGGAACTTCCGCTGCCTTTGGCCACGTGACAAAAGGAAGCCTTGACAGTTTCCCCTGGGCCACCGCATCCCACTGGGCCACCCCATCCCCTGGGCCACCCCTTCTCTCCACCCTCTCCCACCCTGGCTGACGTGGTCCAGAGGGAAACCAATACCTGGCCTCTCACCGCTGAGTGGGTCTGCCAGGCCGCCGTGCGTGAGGCCGCCCGACCTCGGGTGAGAGCATGACGTGCCCAGAGGGCAGCCGCGGGGGCCGGGGCCGCCTGACCTGACAGGGAACGTGCCGAGGGGAGCTCCAGAGAAAGCTCACCTGTCAGCTCCGTGTGAGAGCCCCGTCTGCGCGTTCCTGGCGCTCCCTTCTGGAAGCCGCAGCCCTGCCCAGGCTCCGGCTGCGAGGGTCGTGGCTTCCCCAAGGCTGCGACGTTGTCTCCAACGCAGCCCCTGCCAAGCTTGATCTGTTCTTTGTATTCTCTTGAGTAATTTTCTTTGTAAAAATGAAGGATTTTTGTAAGTACTGCTTTTTTATTTGTTTTAAGGACCTTTGGGAAGGTCCTCCCCTGTGTAAGCTGTGAGGTGTTGGTGAGATCCTGGTTCCTGAGAAGTGGTTTGCTGCTCTTCTGGATGGGGCCTCAGATGGGGCGGGTCAGGGACAGGGCACCTGTCCAGTCAGCTCACTGGACTCTGGAAAGAACGCAGAAATGGCTGGAAAACAGTAATGTCACTGGATACTTATTTAGAAATAAAAATGAATGCTGCTGGATCAGAGCCAGTTTCTGTGTCTGTGTTCAGGTGGCCTTGAAAATGCATGGGTCAGACACTCCTGGGCTCAGCTCTGTGTCCCCACCTACCCGATTCTGGGGGCCAGCAACAGGTGTGTGGCCCGTGCCGTGCGGTGGGCTTCGCGTCAGGCAGGCCTGCCCCTTAGTGAGGAGCTCGTGTGGCCCAGCTTCCAGCCGGCCCACCGCTGCTGCTCCCCACGGGCGCTAGGAAGCCGTCCTCCCCAGGGCTCCCTGGGCGGCTGGGCTGCTGCTGCCCGGGCTTGCAGATCAGCCCCCATGCGCCCCTGCCAGACTGAGAAAGCAGGACCGCGCCCGTCCGTCCTCCAGGTTCTGGATCTGCACAGCCGCAGGGGCATCTGGTCAAAGGTGGTGGCATTCTCTGTGGGAAGCCTGGAGCCTCCGTTTATTTTTACCCCCTCATTCTTCCAAAAGGCATCCAAAGTTGCTTATGGTCATAGGCACAGACTAAAAAAACCCAACAAACATGGACTAGAAAGCAAAAGCAGGTAGGACTGCCTGCCCAGATCCCAGGCATGGGCCATCTGGCAGGGAAGCCAGTGCCGGCCTTCTTAGTTCCTTCCAACCCTGCAATTCATCCCCATTCCCGCTCCCCTCCCCAACCCCCAGCCAAAGAAGGAAGTCGGGAGAATATATCACACCTGGGACCCTCCCTGTACCTGGGCTGCCAAACCAGGTGCGCAGACCATGCCAGGGTCAGGCGGGGAGCCAGGTGGGGAGCCAGGGCTGGCTGTGAGACACACGTGGCCTGCCTTCATTGGCTCCCTTTTCCACCTTTGAAGAGACCTGGGTTCAGAGAAAGATTTTTCTACATAATAAAACTTTGTGAGTGTGATGACAAGATGGCACTGGAATGATGGGGACCCTGGCAGAATTTCTCAGGCTACTGCTGGCTGCAAGGGTCACTGGGCAATGGAGTTGTGCCAAGCAGAGTGTCCTGATAGTAAAAGGAGAATGGATCCCAAGTGGCACCTGCCACAGAGGGAACTGGTATTTTTCGTTCACATTTCAGCCTTCTTCTCAACTCCTAGAAGCAATCAGGGTGGAGGGGAACGAGCCAGGGAAGTTTCTCCTTGGAGGCCAGAAAGCTCTGGGGGAGGGCCATACACAAAGGTGAGGGCTCCATAATCCCCAGTACCTCACGTGTGACAGAAATAACTGATACAAGTTCATGAAGTGAGACAGGTCTCAAAGCAGTGATGTACAGCATTAGCCTCTAACAAATTAATGGTGTGCGTATAAATAGGAAAAAATCTGGAAGGACAGGTGACAAGTTTTAACTTTGGTTCTCTCTGAATGGAAGGATAATGGGTAACTTAAAACATGTTTGTATATATTTTCTGTCTTTCATAAAGCACGGTTATTCAGCGCTCAGGAACACACTGCATGTTACCTTCGTGTTTCATAACGTGACGACAAACGCAACCACAGCTACAGAAGCGATGCGACAAGTGGAGAGATTTGAGGGGATAAAGTACTAGGGAAACAGGAAGTCTGTCTTCCGGTGAGAGTCCAAATTGAAAGAATCACTTTGAAGAGCATCTGGCAATGCCTAGTGAAGTTAAAGACGCCTTTCACCTGTCACCCTTCAACCCAGGAATTCCCCTCCTAGGTCCGTGCCCTGGAGAGCAAGCAGGAGCAGACCACTGCCTGAGGACCTAAGCCAGCCTGCTTCCTACCTACTCTGCACTATACCGGAGAGTGCAGAATGGTTTTTAACATCCCCAAAGGCTTGAAAAAAATTCAAAAGAAGAATATTTCATAATCTATAAACTGTATGAAATTCAAATTTCAATACCCATAAATTAAAGCTTTGAATTTTTTTAATTAAAAATTTATGGAAGGGGCGCCTGGGTGGCTCAGTTGGTTAAGCGTCTGCCTTCCGCTCGGGTCATGATCCCGGGGTCTTGGGATCAAGCCCCACATGGGGCTCTGCTCAGCTGGAGCCTATTTCTCCCTCTCCTCCCCACTCGTGCTCTCTGTCGCTATCTCTGTCGCTATCTCTGTCTCTCAAATAAAATCTTTTTAAAAAATGTATGGAAATTTTTTCTCCCATTATGTAACTACCTGCATAACTTTTCTTTTTCCTCTTGCCTCCCGAAGCCGAAAATACTCACTACCTAGCCATTTGCAGAAAAAGCCTGCCCACCCCTGCCCTAGAAAAATTCCTACACACTCTTGCACCAGGAGACACCCGTAAGAATATTTGCAATAGCACCTGATTGGAAACAAGCTAAATGTTTCTCACCAGGAGAGCCGGTAAGCTGTGGCACAGTCACGGAAGGTACCCTGTGCAGCAGTGGATGAGTGTACAAAACTAGAATGAATGCATCAACACGGTTACATCTGAGAACATTGAGAGGAGGGGAGACCAAGCTATGGCAAGGACAGAATGCTGAGCACCTATAAAACCACACAAAATGATATGAAATGATGATACTTTAGAATGCAGACAAGTCCAGTGAAAGCGTGAGGAAAGGCTGGAAAGGTCAACACCGGGAGCAGGGGCTCGTCTGGGGCAGGGAAGGGAAGGTAAAGAACTGCACTGGAACTGCATTCCCCCCGCCCTGGCTTCACCTCTATCTCTGATGTCTCATTTACTAACAGCGTCATGGGCAACCAGGAGTTAATCCTACCTGGCAACTTACAGACATGAGCTTCAGTTCTGCCCTGCTCTGTAGGGTGGTAACTGATACCCTCTCCAAGGAGCCGTGGCTCCCTCCTGTCAGTCAAGATTAGGTCAGGTCATAGATGGCAAAGTTAAAATCAGTAATGGCTTTCCTAGTGTCCTTGAGAACCAGGATTCTTAGCATGGGAAAAAGACAGGTAAGGTTAAGTAAAAATCCTGTGGTCCTGAATTATAATTTAAAGTGTTAAGTATGGAGGAGCGCCTGGGTGGCTCAGTCGGTTAAATGTCTGGTTTGCCTTTGGCTCAGGTCATGATCCTGGAGTCCCAGGATCGAGCCCTGCGTTGCGCTCCCTGCTCAGCAGAGAGCCTGCTTCTCCCTCTGCCCCTCATCCTGCTTGTGCTCTCTCTCTCTCAAATAAATAAGTAAATAAAATCTTTAAAAAAAAAAAAAAAGTATGAACTTAAATGTATTTTGTTTTTAAAAGAATGTAAGCTCTTTTCATTAAAAAGACAACAATAATGTAAAGAACTAAAATACTTAAAATATACTGAAGTTTAAATATATATATATATACAGGCAGAAATCAAGGAGTTAATGATACTTTAAAAAAATTAGTCACTGTTGGGAGATTCTAAGGCATCAACTCATTAAGTAAAAATAAACATAAAGAGGGGCACCTGGCTGCCTCAGTTGGTAGAGCATGTGACTCTTGATCTCGGGGTTGTGAGTTCAAGCCCCACATTGGGCCTAGAGCTTACTAAAAAAATAGTAATAAAATAAAGGCAAATAATTAAGCATTTACCTCACTTAACTACTCCTGGTAGTCAAATAGTAGCTAAAGGAAGCTTCTTTTTCTTTTAAAAAAATAATTACAAATTTACAGGAAGTTGCAAAAAATAATACAAAAAAGTCCCATGTATGCTGCACTTAGCAGTAACGTCTTGCACAAATACAGAACAATATCACAACCGGGAAGCTGACATTGGTACAAGCCACAGACCTTGTTCAAATTGTATCCATTTTATGTGTACTCGTGTGAGAGTGTGCATGTGTTTAGTTCTATACAGTTTTATTACATGTGTAAAGTCATACCACCACAAGGAAGTTTCCTTTTATAGAAGTATTTCGGTTGCCAAAGGAATACTAGAATTAGAATATCTACATTTTGTTGGGGCACCTGGGTGGCACAGTGGTTGGGCGTCTGCCTTCGGCTCAGGGCGTGATCCTGGCGTTATGGGATCGAGCCCCATATCAGGCTCCTCTGCTATGAGCCTGCTTCTTCCTCCCACTCCCCCTTGCTTGTGTGCCCTCTCTCGCTGGCTGTCTCTATCTCTGTCAAATAAATAAATAAAATCTTTAAAAAAAAAAATCTACATTTTGCAACTTCCAATGAAATGACCGATCTAAGCACCAAACAATAGTCCTAATGGCTGTTACTACCCCAAAGGGAGAGAATTCAACATCATGGGCCTCCTGATGAAGGAATACAACATCTCTGAAGTATTCTTATTCCTAAAACATCAAACCCAAATCTGAGCAAGCCTCAAAAGTCAACTACCATGTGATGCACCACAGTAACAGAACGAAGGACAAAAACCACATGGTTGCCTCAACTGATGCAGAAAAAAAAAAAAAAGTTTAACAAAATTCAACACACTTGCATGATAAAAACACTCAACAAACTAGGAATAGAAAGAAATTACCTCAACAAAATAAAGGCCACATATGAAAATATATGTGCCACAGCGAGCATCAGACTCAATGGTGAAAGACTGGAAGCTTTTCCTCTAAGATCAGGAACAAAGCAAAGATGCCCACTCTTGCCTCCTGAATTCATCACAGTACTGAAAGTCTTAGCCAGAGCAATTAGGCAAGAAAAATAAAAGGCATCCAAATTGGAGAAAAAGAAGTAAAATTTTATCTTTTCTCAGATAACATGATCTTATATGTAGAAAACACTAAAGATTTCACACACACACACACACAAACCCTATTAGAACTAATAAATGAATTCAACCGAGTTGCAGGATACAAAATAAATGCATAAAAAAATCAGTTGCCTTCTATCCATACACAAACAATGAGCAATCTGAAAAGGAAATGATGAAAACACTTCCATTCACAATAGCATCAAAAAGAATAAAATACTTAGAAATAAACTTAACCAAGGAAGCAAAAGACTTGTATACTGAAAACTTTAAACATTACTGGAAGAAATTAAAGAAGACGCAAATAAATGCAAAGACATCTTGTGTTCATGAGCTGGAAGACTTAATATTGTAACAATGTCCACAACGACCCAAAGCAATCTACCGATTCAACGCAATCCCTACCAAAATCCCAATAGCATTTTTGCAGAAATAGAAAAAAAGTCTTAACACTTATGTTGGAATCTCAAGGGCCCCTGAAACGATCTTTAAATAAAGACGAACAATGTTCAACTCCTCACACTTCCTGATTTCAAAACATATTACAAAGCTACAGGAACCAAAATACTATAGGGCTGGCATAAAGACAGACTTACAGACCAGTGGAACAGAATAGAGCCCAGAAATAAACCCTCACGTATACGGTCAAATGAGCTTCAACAAAGGTGTCAAGAACACACAATAGGATATGGACAGTCTGGACAAATGGTGGTGGGGAAACTGGATATCCAAACGCAAAACACTGAAGTTAGACCCTTACCTTATGCCACACAGAAAACTTAACTCAAAATGGACTAAAGGCCTAAATGTAAGATCTAAGACTATAAAACTCCTAGAAGAAAACACAGGGAAAAGTTTCGGGACATAGGATTTGGCAAGGACTTCCTAGACATGACGCCGAAAGTACGGGTCACAAAAGCAAAAGTAGACAAACGGGACCACAGCAAACCAACCGCGCCTCAAAGGGAAGCCCCCTCTGGCTAAGGCAGCCTCATCCACACCTCCCATCCCCCCACCTGCCTCAGCCTCAGCAAGGGGTTCCCCAAAGCCAGCTAGCCCAAGGCTGCCCCTAAACTGAAGACTGTTCAGGCGCCGGGACTTCTCAGAAACGGCGTTCTCTCCGAGTGGATTTCAGTTTCTCTTTCCTTCTCGGCACAGGTCCAGAGAAGGGACTTGTGGGATGCCGCCTCTGCAGCTCAGGCCGCCTCACCCAGACCCACGTGCTCACCTGGTTCAGGACTGGCCCCACCTACGTATGCCTGCCCTGTCCAAGCAGAGATTCCAATTTCCATTTGCTTTTTCGCTTTACATACATCAGCCAGGGCTGCCCAGTGAGCCCGGCTAAAAGCAGAGCCATGCAGCGGGGAGAGCAGTGGCGATCTGGCCATGGCTCCAGCGTGGGTCCTGGTGCTGGTGACCGTGGTGCTGGGCTTGGCCCGAGCGGGCCCTGTCCCTACTTCCAAACCCACCACAACCAGGAGGGGCTGCCACATGGACAGGTTCCTGTCTCTGTCACCGAGGGAGCTAGAAGCCTTCAAGAAGGCCAAGGATGCCTTAGAAGAGTCACTCTCACTGAAGAACTGGAGCTGCAGCTCTCGCCTCTTCCCTAAGGCCTGGGACCTGAGACTACTGCAGGCCTGGGAGCGCCCCGTAGCCTTGGAGGCTGAGCTGGACTTGACGCTGAAGGTCCTGGGCGACATGGCTGACTCGTCCCTGGGGGCCGTCCTGGACCAGCCCCTCCGCATGCTGCGCCACATCCAAGCCGAGCTCCAGGCTTGCGCCCTGGCTCAGCCCACAGCAGGACCCAGACCCCGTGGCCGCCTCCACCACTGGCTGCACCGGCTCCAGAAGGCCCCAAAGGAGTCCCAGGGCTGCCTCGAGGCCTCCATCACCTTCAACCTCTTCCGCCTCCTCACCCAGGACCTGAAATGTGTCGCCAGTGGAGACCTGTGCGTCTGAGAACCCGGACCCGCCCTCAGCCCACGTGGGACCCAGACCTTATGAATGCACCAAACCTCACCCCTGCCTTAAGTTATTTCCTTTCAATCCCTTATTTATGCAGCCCTGCTCCGTACCCATAAGAAATGTTTATTTTTCTACTTTTGTACAATGTGCAGCAAATAAACAGGAATAGGGAAAAAAAAAAAAAAAGAGCCACTACTCTGGAGACTGAGAAAACAGAGGAACGTGTCAAACAACGGTGAGGCAGCAGTCGGCGAGACACAGGCCCTGGCAAACTCGGAAGGACTAAAAACCCAGCTTAACGAAAACATTTTTCAAGGGAAAAAAGAGAGAAAGGACTAAAAATCCAGCTTAACAAAAACATTTCAAGGGAAAAAAGAAACTCTACAGGGATAGCCTTTAGGGTAAAGGTGACTTAAAGATCTAGCCACCACTAGGGGCGCCTGGGTAGCGCAGTCGTTAAGCGTCTGCCTTCACGCTCAGGGCGTGATCCCGGCGTCCCACATCGGGTTCCTCTGCTGGAAGCCTGCTTCTTCCTCTCCCACTCCCCCTGCCTGTGTTCCCTCTCTCGCTGGCTGTCTCACTCTCTCTGTCAAATGAACAAATAAATAAATAAATAAATAAAATAAATAAATAAAATAAAGATCTAGCCACCAACTGCAGTGTGCAGACCTTATCTGAGCCCTGATAGTTTTTAAAATATGGATTTTTATGACAACTGGACATCAGAACACTGCTTGCATACCTATTGCTATTAAAGAATTCTAAAAACTTAAATGTGATAATGGTACAGTGTTTCAAAAGTCCTCGTCTTGGGGTACCTGCCTGCCTCAGTCAGAAGAGCATGGCGACATGGATCGGGGTTGTGAGTTCAAGCCCTGCATTGGATGGAGAGATTACTTCAAAAAATAAAACTTTCAAAAAATAAAGAATAAATAAAAGTTGGGGCACCTGGGTGGCACAGCAGGTAAGCATCTGCCTTCGGCTCAGGGCGTGATCCTGGCGTTATGGGATCGAGCCCCACATCAGGCTCTTCCGCTATGAGCCTTTCTTCCTCTCCCACTCCCCCTGCTTGTGTTCCCTCTCTCGCTGGCTGTCTCTATCTCTGTCAAATAAATAAATAAAATCTTTAAAAAAAAAAGAATAAATAAAAGTGCTTATCTCTTAGATAGACCTACTGAAATATTCACAAATGAAAAAGCTATCTGGAATGTGCTTCAAAGGAATTTAGGAGGGAAGTGGATGGACAGGTAGAAAGGAAACCAGGCTGACTGCAACTTGGTAACTGTTAAATTACTGAATCTGGGTTCAATGTACATGAAATTGGTAAATAAAAAGTTTACTTCAATGAGAAAATGGGAGTTCACTGCGCTCTTACATAAAAACTCTGCAGGTAGGCGAGCAGGCTGGGTATGATGGTGGCTGCATAAGCATCAGCGACTCGGCCTCTTCCACCTGCTGCCACACCCTCCTCTTCACTTGGCTTCTGCCTCAGCCTCGCACGGCTGCTCCAGTCCAACCAGCACAGCCATCCCAGACAGGAAGGAGGATCAGTGTGGGAAGAAGGACAAGATCCTTTGAAAGACGTCTGCCCGTCCCAGCGACCAGACACAGCCACGTAACCATGCCCGGCTACAGCAGAGGCTGGGAAAGGCCGTCTTTATTCCGGGTGGCCACGGGTCTAAAAAATCAGGGCTTCTATTACCAAGGGAGAAAGCGTGAGAGGAGAGCGGGGTTCAATTCGAAGCATCTGCCACAGCCCTTCTCCCTCCGAGACTGGTAATCAGGCGTGGGGGTGCCACAGATGGGTGCTTGGAGCTGGCAGCAGCGCCAACGGACAGCTGGCGGGCCTGATGATGTTAAATACGCTTGTCACTTCCATCCACGGAGGAAGCGATCTGCTCTGATCACCGCCCTGCTGTGGATGCAGGAGGGTGTCTGGCTTCTTTGCTCTCTGGGGCCGGGGGTGCATCTCCAGGAAGCCGCCGTGCCCAGCAGCGCCATTTCCTACGCTGTAGCTAAAACGAAAGCCCGCACTCACTTGGGCCTTGGTCTGGCCCTGGGCCTGGATGATTTGTTCGCCAATGCATGAAATCGAGAAACCTGCTTCTTGTCTCCCTGACAGCTGAGGTGCCTTGTAGGGGCCAACCCACAGTGGTGACCGTCCTGCAGAGACTCTGCTGCTACCGAGGGCCCGGATGTCCCAAACCACAGCTGCTCTGAGACCACCCTCAAGATTTTTGCCATACATCTCGCTTTCAAGTCAACCTTCCTTTTCAAAAACACTTAAATTGACTTGTGAAGGGCTCTATGACTGCTATAGATGGGAAGCAGTATGGCCTGCTCCCGACAGAAGGCAACTGAACACCTGGCTGAGATCCCGCTGAGGCTCCGTGCCCAACGCCTGCCTCCTCTTTGGTCAACACAAACTAGCGCTTCTGCACGGACTTCCTCCTTAAGGCATTTAAATAGATCGAAAGAATTAAAGATGTAATTCATTTTTGTCATTATGTCCTCCAGTGTTATTTAATGAGACCTGCCGATCACCACCAACAGCCATTTCTCCGGGCGTTTGTAGCCCCAGTCCTGAGAGCCGTGGTGAACTTCGCACACCTCAGCTTCCCCATCTGTAAGATGGGGATTGTAACACTACTAGCTTACTGGAGGGCTGACACTGTCACACAGAATCCTGCACGTAAAGTCTCAGCATGACCCGGCTCACGGTACGAGCTCTCGCAGGCCGAATGCCGGCTGTTGTCACGTCTCAGTCTTGTGGAGAAAATGTGAGTCCTGTCATTGAAGAATGCGGTTTGGGCAAAACAACCAAACAAAAAATTCCAAGCAACCCAAACTTCAAAAGAAGCAAGGAGGGAGGGAGATAAAACCCCAAACACTTGGTTTAATAATGGAAGACACTTTATTACTTTTTAAATCATCTCTCAACATTTCAACTCTTGGTAGAAATCAAATGCAAAACATGTGCCTTTTTAAATTAGCATATATTTATCCAGCTCAATCACAGCAACCTCATACAGTAAGGTACACACCAAGGACAGGGTCAGAGCGTCTTCTGTTCCAGTCTGTGAACAGTATCTCCGTGATGGCACATGTGCCAGAGCTTCTCTCCCAGGACAAGGTGGGCAC
Organism: Ailuropoda melanoleuca; assembly: GCF_002007445.2. Classification (NCBI taxonomy): domain Eukaryota; kingdom Metazoa; phylum Chordata; class Mammalia; order Carnivora; family Ursidae; genus Ailuropoda; species Ailuropoda melanoleuca. The sequence goes on along the minus strand of NC_048230.1, from coordinate 56,590,926 downwards.
TCCTGCTTCTGCCCACCGCACAAGTGACCTGGCATCACGGTTGGTGACGTTCATGTAGTGCTGGAGCGAACTGGGAATGGAAAACTAGCAAACTAGCGCTCCCAGGAGTAAAAGGGGCATTGACACTTGTGAAACGTGGAAAGGAAGAACACCAAAGATGACGACCCCAGGATGGGCTGCTCTTAGTAATAAAGGTGGTTGAAATTCAGCTGTATACACACATTGAGTACTTACATGTGCTCTACCAGATCTGTAAAAAGGAGCCACAGAAGATTTGGAAAACCTTAAAATCACTCCACTGAGTTGGAAGAACATCAGCAAATTCACAGTGGCCTCAGGATTCAGCCAGATTTAAATTTGTTCAAGAGCTGAATACCTCCTTCTACTACCAGAAAACCCACTGCATGTAAATTCCTATAATATTCTGTACAGCACAAACACTTATGGCTAAAATATAATAGTTCACAAGGAAGCGGTTTTAGTTTCCAATTCTTGCCCCACTCCTGCTCTGCACCCCAAAAGGAAAACCCAGGGGTCAGTCATTCGGAGTTTAGGAGCCTTCGGGTTTGGAAGCACTGAGGCTCAGCTGAGTATATCAGGAGACGTCCGTCTGCTGGGCACACGCTGACTTGGGCCCACTTTTAGTGCAAAAAAGATCACGGATGTTGCAGAGGAGTCCTGGAAACAGGCGCAAAGGGCTGAGATGGAGGGGTGGGGGGAATCCCATAGGATTTTCCTTCTGAAACAAGACTCAAGACGTTTGGAGTGCGAGGTTCACACGCAGCGGGTGGTAAAGACCAGCCTGTCAATCTGCAGAGCGAGGCTCCTGAAGGTCACGAGGTTCCCGCGGTGCGCAGGCGCAGACCCCCGGCCCGCACTAGCCCCTAAGTGTACGCTGGAGGTAGGTATATAGAGATTTATTACAGGGAAGACAGTGGCGCTCCACCGACTCCGGGACATCGTCCATTCCTCCTCTGCCCCCACACTCTCCGCTCTACCCTCGGGCTGTGGTGTGTGTAGGATACAACACGGGAGGGCATGAGACCCTCCCTTGGAAGACTAGAGAACCCAGGCCGTTTGTATAAATAGCTACATAATTCATGTTTTAACCACTTTGAAACACACGACAAGTTGAATATTTATTTAAAAATAAATCTCAAAAATATCTATTTACAGTACAGTAAGAAGGGCATGTGCAAACAAAAGAAAGGGGGACAGTCCATCCTGCCACGGAAGGCCCACACTTGGATGCGCTGGAGCAAAGTGCACGAACACCACAGGCCGAACCGAGCTGTGGTGGCAACAGGATGCCATTCAGGGATGACTGGACTCCGTCCACGCTTGAGACTTAGACGGGCGGAAGTCAGCAGGGTGGGGGAGTCCCGGCGGGGATCCTTGCGTTTGGGAACAGGGCGGCCAAAGGATGAGCCACGGGAAGAGGCCCGGTGTGGCAGGAGGGCTCATTTCACAAGCCAACAGGCCTCTAGCTCGGCGCTCCAGGTGGGCATTTGGAGGTGACCTGGAGGGCCCTTCCCAGTCCAAGTTGGCTTTGCAGCGGGAGGGGTGGGTGTGACAAGGGTCTCGGAGATTAAAATCCTCTTCAAAAACAAAACGAACAATGAACAGGGAGTGTGGAGAGATAAGCAAAAATGAATCAATCTGAACGGAAGTGCCACCCTCTCCCTTGTCAGGCGACAAAGCAGCCATCGGTTGAAATATCTGGGCCACCAAGTGAACTCCCACATAGTGCAGACAAGCCCATATCCCCTGACACCTACATGGTCAAATGCAGGCTCTGCTTCTGAGATTGACACGTTAACACTTCTTCCCCGCAGGGAGAGCCAGAAAGTCAGTGGTGTAGCCCTTGGAGCAGGGGTGCCAGGTCCAGTCTATCGATACACGAGATGGGAGAGCTGGGTGGACTTGTGGTTCAGCTGGTTGTTGGGCATGAACTTGTGCAGCTCATTCTTTTTGCAGCAGGGGTCGTAATGGTAGGCGCTGAGACAGCCGTCGCAGGAGACTTTTGAACACTGGGTGCAGGTGTTGGTGGCACCCGGGCGGTTACAGAAGCCACAGCGGGAGGTGGCTGTGGTGGAGGGCTTGGATTTCGGGTGGAGGTGCGGCAGCCGCTCCAGGCCCTGTGTCTGGCCCGCGTACTTCTCCCGCAGAGACGACCCGTGGGCCAGGCTGTCGTGGGCAGAGGCCTTGCCAGGGAAGGCGCCCGGCTTGGAGGCTGGGGGACAGGCGAGCAGGCTGTCGCAGCGCTGGCAGAGGGAGGAGCTGCAGGACAGCCCGCAGTTTTGGCACTTGGACAGGGAGGACTCTTTGGCGGGGGGTGAGCGCTTGTGGTAGAGGGGGTGGGCATCATTTCGGACCAGCCACACATCCGGCTGCAGGGCGTCCTGCCTCCGGTATGCGGCCCTAGGCTCCGAGTCTGTGTACAGATCCACGTCGTCCTGAGCAGAGAAGTATGTGCCACGCAACAGGCCGAGGCCGTTGTTGGGGGAAGGGGATGGCAGGTCATCCGGGCTTCCGTGGGGGGAGCTGGACATGGTCAGGAGCGAGGCGGACGGGCGGATGATCTCATCCTTGAGGTCGTCCCCCAGGTCTGGTGCCACGGGCTCCTTCCGCAGGCTCAATGAGGCCTTCAGGGGTGGCTTCCGGCTCTCCCAGTAGCTGTCATAGGCGTCTACCGACCTCGAGGGCTTGGTCACCCGAGGCTTGTAGTAGTCCTTGGCCGCCCGCTCGCTGGCTGACTTCTGGAGCGCCACGCGGGCCATGGAGGCCGTCAGGTGCTCCCGGCCCTCAGCCCGCCGCCGCAGGGCCTCCGAGCAGCCACGCACATCCTCTGCGCTGCTCTTGCGCTCGTTCACCACGTCCAGCTCGGAGTAGCCCTTGTCCTTGACTTGGGAGTGGATTTCCAGCATCTGCTCACACTCCACCTTGGCCAGAAACAGCTCGAAGGAAACCATCTTCACCTGGAGGGTCTCCACGAGCTCCTTGAGTTTGTACGCGGTCCCTAATTCCGGCACGTAGCCCATGTAATGCAGGATGGCTTGGACGTCCTCTTCCAGTAACGACGACTTGACATAATAAACGAAGGGGCCCGTGTAGGTCTAGGAGAAGGAAGGGGACAGAAAAAGAGAGGCGCAATTTGCTGAGACACACGCGGAGCCGGCTTCAGAGCGCCGCACCCCCAAGGCAGAACGGGAGCGCGGGGAGCAGCGGGAGGCAGGGTGTCAGCAGCCCGTCACTGCGGCAGGCCGGGGCCAGCGCGGCACACGGCGGGAGGGAAGGCGCCGGCACTCCCGCCTCGAGCAGAGGGCACACGGCCACCAGCTTCCCATGTGGGGCTCAGCGGCCTGCTCCATATGAAGAGGAAACAGGGCAAACGTGGATGAAGAGAAGGGATCGGAGTAGAGGCAGAGTGCCCCGTGAGCAAGGAGAATATTCCTTTCTGGCATCTCTGCGAAGTTCTGAAGAATAACAGTCTGGCTTTGTGGAAACTCTCCCGAGCCATCACTGCCTTCCGAATGATTCAGAGTTCTCTTTCTCTTAAATCCATCCTCCACCCTCCTGTCTGTTACTACTTAGTCCAAACCAGCTCTCAGAGTACCCCAACATCCGTGGCAGCCTCCTAACTGTTCTCGCTGCCCCGCTAGTCTATCTCTCATACAACAGTCAGAAAAATGCTTTGCGAATGGAAACCTGATCCCGGCCTGCCTTGCTTCCCAGCCTACTTAGGGTACATTCAAGCCCTTTGCCCTGGGCTTCAAGGCCCTGCACCACCAGGCTGCTGCCTACCTTTCCAACCTCACAGCTTCAGGCGGGAGCTGCCAGGGGCAGGGACCCAGTAAAGAGATAACAATGGTCAGAGAGCAAGGCAGGGAGCCACGGGGGGGACTTCTAGTTGCTACATCGAAGGCAATGGGGAAGATGGGAGGGTCTGCGGGCAGAGGAGGCATGTAATCGGCACAAGCCCTCTCAGGTCAGACTGGGAGGGGAGGAAGGGAGACCAGTGCAGAATGCCCTTCCCTAGACCTTACCTTGATGCTTCTGAATTCCTTCTTCCACGGGTAGAGGAAGAGGTTGATGCCCACCGTTTCCAGCACGCTGAAGGCGCAGTGCAAAGCCCGCAGGCTGGAGGAACTCAGCGAGCGCAGGGAGCTCTCCACCACCTCATAGAACTGGATCAGCCGGAATCGATAAAAGGGATCCACCTTGTGGAGGCTGAGCAGGGTCGAGGCTGCCACCCGAAGGTACTCATCATTGCCAGGCCGCTGCTTGCTGGGGGTGGTGTCCACTCTGCCCTCATGGAACTGCACGTACTTCCGAAATAAGTCATCCTTATATTTTGTATCCATTGAACTGGGCTTCCCCATCGGATCCAGGGACCTGGGGGGCTACCTTATCTCCTCCATGGTTTCTGGGTTCGAGGCAGGGACATTGCTAAGAGCACTGACATGTTGCCCACCTGCACTGGGGGCGTGTTCTGGAAGGGGAAGAACAAGAAGCATGTCATTGCTTGAAATGGTCTACATCCCAGTGCGTGGCTGCTGAGACAAAAGACAGAACTGGCCTGAGCTACGCCGGGCGTCACCAGCCCTTGGCCCCTTTCTGCTCATTCATTCAACACAGTTACTGAACACGGACTGTGTGCAAAGTTGTCGTGGAAACAAGACAAACAGGTCCCTGACTTTGCTGAACCCATCAGGGAAGATATGATTAGGAGCACCTAACCTGGTTTTGTGGGGAGGAGGGGAGTTTCAAATAAAAGTAGCCCCCCCCCCCCGCACTGGTGGTTAGACTTGAAGAATGAGGAGTTTGCCGAGCAAAGAGGTGGGCGGAGAATGTAACAGCAGAGGTGTCGCCAGGGAGGAAGGCCCCGAGCTAACGCTACCAACGCTTACTACGCGCCAAGCACTTCTGCACGCTAACGCATTTCGTCTTCTTAACCCTAGGAGATAGGATCCCCATCTTGCAGATGTAAAAACTAAGACACAGAAATGTTAAGAAAGTGCCCAAAGTTACAGAACCACGAAGAGGCAGAGCGGAGAGCCGAGGCAGCCCCGCTCCAAAGTCTACGCCCTTCACCACCACACCCTGCTTTCCTGAGGCAGGAAGGAGCTTGGCCTACGAACAGAAAGGCCAGTGTGGCTGAGGCAGCGAGGGGAAGGGAAGGCAGGGACCAGAGACGAAGCTGCAAGCACCATCAGGGCAGCACCCCGTGCCCCAACGGCACAGTGTATTCAGAGAGGCACGTGAAGCCCCTGAAGAGTTCCAAGCAAGGGGGAGAGGCACGTGACCATACCACGCTGGCTGCCGACCCTGGAGAATGTTCTACCTGCCTTTGACAGCCTGCGTTCCCCTCCACCTTAACAGAGGTTTACAGTCCCACTGGGAGAGGACAGAACATTCAGGGGTACACCAAATTTGTACACTCCTGCCGTCCGCTTGGCCACAGAACAAGCAATGGCGTTGGTGCCACAGCGCCGGGAGCCCATCTGGATTCACCGAGGGTACTGCCAGGGCCGGGGAGGCGGCGCAGCAAGGCGTTACAAACAGATCCCAAAGCCAGATTGCCTGGGCGTGAATCTCGGGTCCGCTTCTCTGGGCTCTTGGGTAAATTACTCATTCTCTGTGGACCCGCCTTCTCATCTAAAAACGGGGGTTGATAATAGTAGCTACAGTCCAGAATTGGTGGAAGGATTATGTGCCATAGTATATAAAGCTCTTCACAGAGGACGGGCGTGAAATAAGCCCTTGGCACACACGGGCGGCTATCCCTGCTCTCTGAGGCTACCACACCCCTGCCACGATGCCAGGCATTCTCAAGAAGGGAGGATCAGAGCGGGCAAACACGTCCGCCCGGGGGGCCATGCGCATCCTCGCCCTCGCGCACTCTGACCACAAGCTCCACGGGCGCAGGGATGCTGACTAAAGTCCTCGCTGAGGCAACCCAGGCGCAGAGCCAGAGGCGGCATATGTGCTTCATAAGCACCTGGGTGAAGGAGGCTCTCGCCGGCTGCGGAGACGGCCCGGGACTGAGAAGGAAGCTGCGGGGACGGGACAGCCCCTGCAGGCCTTCGGCGACCTCAGCTCAGGAAGTGCCAACGACCTACGAACCCGGCGGCAATCATGAGGTCAATAAAATCAGCCATGTCCCGAGCCACTCGCCTGGCTTCTGCTTTGGGAAGACTCCTGAGGATCTGAACTATGAGGTGAGGGGTGAGATGTGTGGAAGAAGTGGGGACAGAGAGGCCACCTTCTCCCATCCACTGCCCTGCCAAGGGAGCCCAATGCTTCGGGAACAAACACGCTAGAAGAGCACAGGAGGCAAACCTAAGTCCATTAGAATAAAATTCTACCTCCTGACCAAGGTCAAAGGCTTCACGTGGTCTACTCCTGCTCCCCTCTCATAGCCATCTTCCCTTTCCCTCTAAGTTTGAACCACAGGGACCTTTCTGTCTGTTCCTCAAATACACCAAGTTCATTTCTGTCTCAGGACCTTTGCCCATGTTGTTCCTTTTGCGTGTTCTTCCTCTGATCCTTCCCATAGCTGGCTCACTCTCATTATTCAGGCCTTAGCTCAAATGTCACCCCTCAGAGGCCTCGCTAGCAACCCCAGCAGAGTAACTCCCCCCTTCCCAGTCCCTCATTATTCCATTATCCTGGGATAATCGACATCTGAAATTATCAACTTTATTTATTCATTTACTAACTTCTTCTCTTTGTACTACCCATTACCCAGTAAGCTCCACAAAGGCAAGGACCACATCTGTTTTGTTCACCATGGTGCCTAACACACAGCCTGGCGCATGGTAGGTGTTCGATAAAACAGGTGAAATGAATGATGCATTCATGATGCCACTCTTTCAGTTTCTCATTGAGCTCTCCCAAGAATCCTGAGAGATCAGCTGGAGAGAGAAGGAACAGAGGCTCCATGACATGACAGGCTGTAAGCAGCCAGGGTTAGTGAAGCCAAGATTCCAAGCCTGACCTTCTGTGGCACCTGTGTTCCTCCCCATACCCCATGATTCCTGAGTTCAACAAGCATTTATGCAGCACCTATCTCGTGCCAGGCCCTAGGATGGGTGCAGTGGAGGGATATGGGGTGGGTGTAAGGGGCAGCAGTTGGGAAGCCACAGCCCTGCCCTCAATTCTAGTTGAAAGAGCTTATTATCAAAGTATGTACTGCAACCCGAGAGAAGACATCACTGTCCTTGCTAATAAAAACCCATATGTATTTACCATTTTTTATTCATCTAAGAGAAACTTTCATCTTGCTTCTGGTGCCAGGGACTATTTTTTGGTACATCTGAGAAGAATTTAAACAGAAGGATATCAAGCCTCCTAAATACTGCCTTGATTTTTCTCCAAGGAAGTCAGCTTTGGGCCTATAAAAGCTGATTTTTTTTCTTTTTAATAAAGTCAGCCACCCTCAAGCTCCATGTCTGCTGCTCTGTAATCACACCACAGTCCACACCCGTTTGTTGCTGGCACACAACAAACAAGGAAAAGGGATCCGAACAGCCCAACTGGTGTTCCAAATCCTAAAGTCAAGGAGAGGAAACGAATCTATGACGAATCTTGAGCCAACATAGACAGGTGAGGAAAAGGGTAAAAGGAAATGAATGCTAAGAAATAGTTAAGGAAAGAGAGAAGGGAACAAATAATCACTGAGGTCCTATTACACACTAAGCACAGGGCATTCTGCTTTAAATGCATCACCCCATTTAATCTTCATGACAACACCAGAAGGAAACCAAGGTTCAGCCATGAAACCACCTGCCCAGTGGAACTTCCAAGGGTCAGAGCTGGAATCTGAACTTGGGTTGGCAGGCCCTGAGGCCTGGGGTTTTTTTCCCCCCATTTATCTCACTCATTTATTGCTACAATCTCCCATTCACCAAGGAATTCATACATGAGGGCCCTCTGCTAAGGGCTTGATGAAAATCAATGAAACCCACAGGACAGCCCCAAGGTTAAAGAGGAAACTGAGGTTTCTCACAGCCAAATCACTTGTCCTGAGTTACAGGGCAGGAAGAAGTGGATCTGAGGTCTGAACCTAGGTCCGAGGCAAAACCCTGACTCAAGCTCTGAGCTGTTCTGCTTCTAGGCAAAGCTGTCCTGAGGCGTCTGCTGGACAGTTCTACTTGAAAGGGCTTGGCTAAGTTAGAGCACCCTATGGCAGGGCGAGCAGAGTTGAGTTCTAAAAATTCCTATAGTAGCAAAATTCACATCTTCCCACACAGAACAGGGCTGGAAGAGCCACAGATCTCTTTATGATGTAAGCTCAAGGGCCAAGGGAAGAGGCTGGCCAGAGACCGGCCAGTGGTGAGGCAGCTGACATCATCCCTCCTGAATACATTTTCTGAGAATACAGGCTGCATTGTAGCTGGTCATAGCTGGTGTCTTTTCTGAGCATAGAGCCAGCAATTTATTCCCAGCACTCTGCAAGAACAACAAAAAACACGCTCTCTGCAAAAACAGCGTGGTTAAAGGAGACTAGACAGCGCAATGACAGAAGCCATTAATTTCTCCAAGCAACCCAAGGATTGGAACACCATGACGTGCCAGTCTGGTGGGGGGAAAATGGCACTGTGGACATCCCTAACAGCGTCAGGTGGGTGCCCAGAGCCAACAGGCCCGGTCAGCACTTCCTGCACCCACAATCTGGACTCCCTTCAAAAAACAAGTCAATGAAGAGGGAAATATTACATATATAGTCAGGCAGGTGGTGGCTTTTTAAGGATTATTATCTTTCTAAAGATTATTTTTTAAGCATCTCAAAGGAAAGCCGTATCTGTTTAAAACCCCCTGAAGGGAACTGAAATGATTTGGGGGTAGCAAAGCATGAGCTTGGCTTTACCTCAGCTGGCCCATTCAAGCAGAAACGCTCCCCAAGCAGCATTTGAAGGCGCCCCCTCCCTGCACAGGCAGAAGCTATTTTGGTCCCAGCACTGCCCCAGTCCACAGGTTTACAGATCTCTGGTCTAGCTTCAGCCAGCTCAGAGTTCCCTCAGCCTCCAAACAGCAGCAAGAGGAGAGCAAGCAGTTCAATCCCCTCCACCTCCAAACCCACCACTCCTTTGCACTCATTCCAAACCCGAGGTTCCGAAGACACATCCAAGGCACCTTGCACTGGCTGTGACACACCAGAGGGTCCCCAGACCCCAATCAGATTCCAGAGAAATTCAGAGACAGGACTTGCAAACCTTTGAAAATAACCTCGGTGGTGCTGAAAACGGGCTTCCTTACTGGCAGCTGCCTCTCAGAGGGGCTCTGAAGGAAGCAGTTTCTCCTCCCCGCTGGGACAGAAGCTGGCGGCTGCTATTCCCAATCTGGTCATTCCTACAGCCTCTGAGGGCCATATCAGTTGTGAAAAACACCCCAGTCCCAAACTCTGGCCCTTTCCAGGTTTGTGAAAGAATTAACAGCAGCTATCATTTATTGGACGCCTGCTGTATGCCAGAGACCGTGCTTCACAAGCATCATCTCATTTCATCCCCACCACGGCCCTAGCAGGCACGTTCACTCCCATTTAACTAATTAGGAAAATGAGGCTCAGAAGATGAAATGACTTGTCCAAGGTCACACAGTGAGTACAAACCCAGCTCTGCTGCCAGAGACTGGGCTGGGGACCACTGCGCGGTAACTGCCTCACGGTGGAGTCGGGGTGGCCTCCTGCTTGGTTAGTCGCCGAAGAGGGGGTGTTCCTCCTGAGCTGCCCTGAGCCACCCATGGCCGGTCCCAGGAGTTTGCGAGGTAGCCCTCGGGGGAGTGGGGATTCTGAGAACAAGCTGGGCTCCCGGGAGACCGAAAAGGCGGGGCCGCCCGTAGCCCCCGCCGGCTGCGAGGGGATCCCACTCCCGGGTCGGCCAAACCCCGCCGAGTCGGGCGCCCCCTCTGCCCTGGGAAGCGCCGGACGCCGTTTCCGCTCGCGGCCGCCCCGCACTCACCCCGGCACTGCCGCCGAGGAGGCCCCGGCCGAGGGAATCCAGAAGGAGCCGCGGCCGCCGCCGGAGCCGGGCCCGGCTGGGCTCTCGTCGCTCCGGCCGGCTGCAGGAGACCGAGGCCAGTACCCCGGGACAAGCGGCGACCCGGAAACACTCGGCCAGGAAGTGACGTCCTTCGGAGGCGGGCCCAAAGAGAGGCTGGGCCGCGGCTGCGCGTTGGGCCGGGGAGAGGCCGTTGGTCGTGGGCGGCGGAGGAAGAGACGGGAGGCGGAAGAATGAGCAGGGGAGTCGTGGAATCCGGCTCTGGGCCTTGGAGGGCAGCCGCCGCCGAGACTGGGGCTAGACCCGGAAACAAACGGGCCGGACGTGACGCTTGCCAGCCCCAGGATGGTGGCTGGCCGGGTTGTCATGGGAACCGGTCTGGAGCCGGGAAGTGGAGGCTGGGACTGTGAGCGCAGACTGAGTGATCCCCGGCCTCCGCCTCCCGGACTTGTCCCTTGTCCAGATGATCCGCGAGCGGCTCTCCCAGCTCCCCCTGAGGAGGCGCTAACGGTTCGAGCCCTCGCCCCCGCCCCATTTTACAGACGCAAATACCGAGGCTTAAAAGAGCAAGTGAGATCCCCAGCATCATGCGAGATGGAATCTAGCCTTGAGAGGACTTTTGATGTTACTGGCTATCTTTAAGAACGGGGCTCGCAGCTTTGCCTTTGCCCCTTACTAGCTGTGTGACCTCGGGCAAGTTACCTAACCTCTCTGAGCCTCAGCTTTTTCATTTGTAAAATGGAGTACTAATAATACTGCCAGGTGGGATCCATGTGAGAATTAAGTGAGTTAATACATGGAAAATGCTTATTACAATAACAGGCATATAGTAAAGATTTAAATAAGTTTTGTTTTTAAAACCTGGTTAAGTCAAAGGAAACGACCTCTGCCCTCAACATCCCCAGGTGGAAGCCAGCGTTGAGGAAGACCAAGGCAAAGTATTGCCTCCTTGCTTTGTGACTTTTCACCCGACATCTGGAGTACCTGCCTGGTCTACGCTGGCATCAATCATGGTGGCTTGTCACTTCACTTCATGGATTTGTCTATACTCCCACCAAAGTGTGAGCTCACTGTCGACTCAGCTTTTGTGGTTCACCACTCACTGAATCCTTACTGATTGCAAAGTGCCTAGTACATACCAAGACTTTGGCCAACATATTTGCAATTGGATCACCATCCTCTCTCTCTCTCTCTACCTCTCCCCCTCGCTTTAACTTACCCTAGACATTTATTGAGGACTCAGAGTAGGACATCTGGATGGTTCAGTCAGTTAAGTGCAGGACTCTTGATTTCACCTCAGGTCCTGATCTCAGAGTCGTGAGGTGGAGCCCCACATGAGTCTGTTTGGGATTCTCTCTCTCCCTCTCCCTCTGCCCAACTCTTGCGTACTCCCTCTTTCTAAATAAGCTCTTAATTAAACAAACAAGCAAACAACTCAGAGCCCACTCCATGCCATGTTCTCTTCCTCCAACATGCTCTCCTACCCTTCTGGCCTCTGTGCCTCTATATGCTGTTCCCTCAGTGTAATTGTTCTTCCCCTCACTTCTTTTCTCTTTACATAGAAGTATATATAGAAGTATATATGCATATATGTGTGTGTGCATATATATATTTATGAATATATTCATATATATTCATTCATTCATTCATTTTAAGCCTGACACCCCCCCCCAAGACCTGGAACTCCTTACTCATCTCTCTCACCTGTGTTTCCCCTGAGCTCTGCACATGTCCGATCAGGATGTGTCCAACAGATGTTCCTTGAGTGCACGATTCCCTCTCAGCCTTAGTGTCCCCAGCTACAGCCAGCAGGTCTTGCCTCCGAGGAGTCAGTGACATAATACACAGGGAAGCATTTGGAGAACCAGCAACGTGCTATTCAAACAGCAGTGATGACTGTATCTGTTGCTATCTGAGCATCACTCAAGGTCTTTGCTTCATCCTTTATCGGCTCAGGTTTAAACTCCTCTCTTAATCCTCTGCAGATTGATGGTGTTTATAGGAATTTCAGCTAAGAAATACTGTCGCACAGAACTCTCTGCCTTTGCAACGACTCAAAATTGTCCTTTGGAAACTGTTAAAAGACTGCATGAGGCTGTTAAGGAGCCCCTTACAACTCTGTGGTTCTGTGGCACCCAAAAGGGAAATTGATTTTTAGGGAGTTTTTGAAACCCTGGTCATTAAGATGCAGTAACGTTTTATATCAGAGAGGGCCCAAAGTCTCTGTAGAGAACCATGTTTCTCATCTTTTAGATGGGGTCGAGGGCCTGAGATTTCTCTGCTTGGTGGTGTGGAATTATAGAAGCATCCTTTTCAGATTTCATTACATAATGATTAGCAGATTATATAACAGTCATGTGACAATGATTAGGCACCTCTACTTCTTAAGAACCAACAACACAAAAATTCTACCTACTTCTTTCTATTTTTTACTTTTTATCACAAAAATAATACATGAATTCCAAGGATACAAATGTGTTTAGAGCAAAAAATGAAAAAGAAAGGCAACCCTATAACCCAGCAATTTGATTTCTTGGACTCTACCAGATAAACAAGCATGAGTACACAGAGAAACCTGTTGCACCCTCGTTTGTAATGCAAAAGCAAAAACCGAAAACATTCTAATGTCCAACAATAGGGAAATGAAGTATCCTTACTCATGACTCCTACATGTCACTTTAAAAAAGATGATGTAAACCTATTTAACTCTATAAGACATATTGTGAAATGAAAAAAGAAAGACATCCCCTGAAGCGGAAAACAAAACAACCAATACTATATATTTTCTAAAGGTATATGTATATGTATAAAGGCAGCAGAGGACAATAGTGCAATTATAGATCATTTGTTTTTCAAATCATCTGTAAATACATATTATGTAATTTTTATTAATATCTTTCCCCAACAGTCAATAAGCTCTGTGAGCTCATAACTGTTTCTGTTTTGCTCACAATTGTATCAGCACTATCTGCCATATATACACTACTCCACGTGAAATAGGAGGCTCAACAGTATTTGTTTCTGATGGAAATTGTCACTGAATGCCAGGTTTGATATGAATATTTAAGGGACATACTATGAGCAAGATGGACACAGCCCCTGCCCTCAAGGAGTGTATAGTCTTCTATCAGAAAGAGAATATTAATAACAGTAGATGAACTAAAAACCTATAATTCAGGATAGAAGGTGGTAAATGTTAGGTGAAGGGTATAGAGCCTATAGAATGGAGAAGTGACCGCCAATAGGGCAGACTGGGGGCAGCCCCAAGGAGGAGGGGGCATTTGAGCTGGGCTTTGAGTAAGTTGGACATATGAGGTTGTCCAGCTTCCTTGCAGCTAGAGGGAAGAAAGCAATCAAAAGCAAGCACCAGAAAGTAAAACTCCACTGCCTACAAGCGTATAAGGTGTGCATAACTAAGTACTAGAGTACTGCAGTCTCAGAATATATAGTACCAGATATTAGTAGTAATGTTATCTAACATAGTACCTGGCTCACAGTAGGCATTCAATATATACTTTAGTGAGAACACTAATATTATTGAACCTCTACTGTGCTCAGCTGATTATTGCCAATTCCCCTGCTGATCGTGATTAGATATTCAGATTTCTAAAGAGGAGGGAAGTCCAGATTTTTAAGTGAAATTCCTCAATTATAAGTACCATGTGTAAGTATATTCCTAGTTCTGTCTGCTTAGAGAACCTACAAAAAAATGACACCCCTCTAATAATAAGCACCTAGCACCCAGATCTTGCTTCTCCACTAAAAAAAAACAAAAAAACAAAAAAACAAACAAACAAAAAAAAAACAAGAACAAAACAAAACAGAAACAAGGCTTCCTGGAGAAATGACTGATTCTCAGGGTTGGGGGAGGAAAATTACAACATAAGCCTGGACCATCTTATTGAGCCAGAAAGTAAGGATATGCCAAAAGAAGGATGGGACATATCAGAGGGACACAAAAGCCAGATTGGAGGGATTCCTATTGGCCAAATCTGGGACAATATGAACATCAAAATAAGTAATGACAGTAATGAATTCTAATACTTGGGGTGGGGAAGGAAAAAACCATGATTCCATACTGATACTAAACATAGCAACGTGAAATACTGTGTTTGCCAGAGGAACACGTCCAAGGGCTATATGTGGCCCCAGGTGCCAGGTCTGACCCCTGCACTAAGGATAGATGAGAAGCAACAGGTAGTTCATCTGGTTAGAGAGATGAGCCAAGAATGTGGTGATGGGAGATCAGCCCAGTTTCTGAGGACCTTGAAAGTCAGGCCAAGAGTCTGGATTGACCTTGTGAGCACCTAGGAACCAGTGAAGGTCTGTGAGCGGGGTGGATGGTGATTATAGCCCTTGCTCTCCAGGCCAGGTGTCTGGTGCTGGGTAGATAAAGGTATGGTGCATAAGAAATCAGCATGTAAGTCCCCAAGAAACATGGCACATTGGAACAGAAGTGACTCTGCAGCCAGTACACCTGGGTTCAAATCCCTGGTACTGCATTTTATGGCCCCATGAGTTGGACAACCCACTCAATCTCTCTTATCCCCCTACAAGGCTGGACTCTGGAACCAGAAGGTCTGGGTTTGACCTTGCTGCTTCTTGTGTACGACTTTGGACAAAATGACCTAACTTCTCTGTGCCTCAGTTTCTTCATCTTTGAAATGAAAAACATAACAAGAGTACCTACTTCCATACAGGTTATGAGATAGTCCGTGGAAGCACTTGACATAGGAAGTACTCGTTAAGCATTATCTATTATTCAAGCCTTTTTCATTAAGTGGGATTAATGCATGGAAAGAACTTCACCCTGGGAAGTTCCAGTGCCTGGAAAGGAGTAAGCCTGCAACTAATGTTATCCATATTAAGGTCATTGCTGTGCAACATGAATTTGCTGAGGGCTAAGAATTCCATCTGCTTCTCAAAGCTCAAAATTAAAAAAAAAAAAAAAAGGCTCAAAATTCATTCTGTTCTCCACTGGCGGAGGCAGGACTGGAGGAATTCTGTAACCCCAAAGAAAGCATGTCTAGAAATGAAAGCTGGCATGTCCGGATTCTTCACGATCAGTAAGAAAGGCTTTCTTCCCTCTTTTCCTTTAAATATAAACCCAACTTGCCAATCGCTTCAGAGTCTTGCCGCCTGCCACGGGATCCACCCACAAATCCAAAGGTAACTCGACTGACTTAAGGCTGTTTATTGGGAGATCTTCTAGCCCAACCCAGCTCCAAGGAGACAGAGCTTAAGGGGGTGGATGTGGAACACTCAGCCAGCACTTCGTGTGGGTGATTCTAAATTGCTCCTGAGAGTAATAACCAAGAGTTTATGAGTTCCTAGTATTTACTATTCCAGTTCCTGAAAGTATTGGGTCTCAGAGGACTGTTTGCTAGACTCAATCATCTTTGTCCTTCCCTTGAATAGGCCAGGAAAAACCACAAATAGGTTGTCTTTGTTCCGTAGCTACAATTTCCCAAGGCAGGAAGGCAAAGTAGACTGAAGCCAAAAGGCCTGAGTTGGGATCCCAGTTCTGCGGCTTTCCAGCTGTGTGACTTTGGACAAGCTGTGTAACCTCTCTGGGTTCCTCATCAGTGAAATGGGACGCACGAACAAAGATTAAAAAGTGTGGCCTACTATGCCTTCGAAGTATTAAGGTCTTGAAAGATAAAGGGAGATTGGGGTGCTTGGCTGTCTCAGTCAGTGGGGCATATGACCCTGGATCTTGGGGTCGTGAGTTCAAAACCCACGTTGGGTATAAAGCTTACTTAAAAAAAAAAAAAAGTTAAAGTGAGACTGATGAACTGTTCCAGATTAACAGAGTTTAAAGAACCTTGACAATCAAACAGTAATGTGCTATCCCAGATGGGACCTTGAACTGGGGTGAGGGTACACTTAACAACAACAACAACAACAACAACAACAACAACAACGCTTATTTTTATTTAAATAAAGATTATTGAGACAATTGGTTAAAATATGAAGAGGGTCTACAGATTAGATAACAGTGTATCAGTGTTACCTTCCTTTTGATATTTGTATTATGGTTTTGTAAAATAATGTCTTTATTCTTAGGAAATACACTTTGATAGAAGTATAGGGACATCGTGTCTACAACTTATTCTCAAATGTTTTGAGAAAAAGAGCATATGTCTGTACAATATGTATAAAAGCCAGCCATACGTGTGTGTATGTGTGTATATATAGAGAGAGAAATGGAACAATAAAGCAAACGTGATAAAATTGGGGAATCTGGTTGAAGAGTTCTCTGGGAGTTCTTTAAACTATTTTTTTTTTACAAAGCCTTTTTATTCTTTTTTTTTTTTAAGATTTTATTTATTTATTCGACAGAGACAGAGACAGCCAGAGAGAGAAGGAACACAAGCAGGGGGAGTGGGAGAGGAAGAAGCAGGCTCCCAGCGGAGGAGCCTGATGTGGGGATCGATCTACATGTGGCTACATGCGGCTACTGGGCTCTGGAAATATGGCTAGTGAGACAGAGGAACTGACTCTTTAGTTTTGTCTTTAAATTTATTTACATTTATGGGGCGCCTGGGTGACTCAGTCAGTTAAGCATCTGCCTTTGGCTGGGGTCATGGTCCCAGGGTCCTGGGATCAAGCCCCATGTCTGACTCCTTGCTCAGCAGGGAGTCTGCTTTTCCCTCTGCCCTTCCCTCCACTCATGCTTCCTTGCTCTTTCTCTTTCTCAAATAAATAAAAGAAAAGAAAGAAATTTGTATTTAAATAGCCACAATATTGGATGGCACAGGCCCAAGGGATAAAGTCCTGAAAATAGAAGACATAAATCAAAGAGTATATGCTCTCGTAACTTAGATAATTACAGGCAAATTGCCCACTAAGGAGATTGTATTGACTGTTGCTGCATAATAAATGACCATAAACTTACTGGCCTAAACAACACATGTTGATTATCTCACAATTCCTGTGGATGAGGAGTGTGGGCACAGCGTGACTGGATCACCTCACACAAGGGCAGGCAGATCTCCCTGCAATCTTCCTTAGGATCATTATGTAATCGAATAACTTTTAAAACTATCTGCCACCACCCACCTACCCCACTGCCTATGAGAGGCCCGGTATTTCTCCTTGCAACCTTCCTGAGGGCCTGGCACACAGGAGGCCCTCAGGGACTCTTTGTTGCCTGGATGAATAAGTCTATGGTTGGCAGTAAAAATCACGTCCTCAAAGTCTTTGAGCAGGACCGATTCCCCACTCCAGGCTCACAGCAGATCTTAGATGATGTGGGCAGCCTGAGAGAGGCTGACCAAAGCTAAAGGAAAGGAAGAGATTGTTGTGGGAAATAGTTTCCTTAACATTGAGAAGGAAAGGTTCATTCGTTTAACACACGTTATTGGGTTGATTGTGGCTGGGTACTGAGTGTGGAGCTGAGGACTGGCTATGTATTTGCAAGCTGAGAAAGGATAATGGGGACATTCTTGTTGGGAACGCCTAGAAAAAACAGGAAGGAATAGAGCACATTCAGGCTAGCCCAGCACTGATTGGGGGGGGGAGGAGAATGTGGGTTAGTGGTTCTCAAAGTATGGACCCTGGTGCAGCAGCGTCAGTCTCACCTAGAAAGCTGTTAGAAATGCAAATCCTTGGCCCTACCCCCACTGACCTGCTGCATCAGAAACTCTGGGGGTTGGCTTCCAGAATTGGTTTAACAAGGCTTCCAGGTGACTGAGACACAAGTACTTGTAAGTGCACGGGTGCCAAAGCCAGACTGCTTTACATAGCTGTGGAGTGGGGATAATAGAGCCAAAGTCATAGGTGACAATGAGGATTTATTCATGTAAAATGCTTAGACCAATAAACACAAAAAAGATCACTATTAATATTTCAATCCTGTCCTTTTGACTCTGTAACTAAGTGTATAAGTTCCTGGTAAGTTCATTTCAAGAGACCAAACTGGAGGCAGTCAATCCGAAGCCCAGGTCTGGGGCTCCCCTGCTCCCACCCCAAGGTCTGGCAGCGGCTAGAAGGCTAACACAAAGTCTTTTTTTTTTTTTTTTAAAGATTTTATTTCTTTATTCGACAGAGATAGAGACAGCCAGCGAGAGAGGGAGGGAACACAAGCAGGGGGAGTGGGAGAGGAAGAAGCAGGCTCACAGTGGAGGAGCCTGATGGGGCTCGATCCCATAACGCCGGGATCACGCCCTGAGCCGAAGGCAGACGCTTTAATCGCTATGCCACCCAGGCGCCCCTAACACAAAGTCTTATAAATACCTACAGCACACCTCTGCCTCTGCAAGGCAACCCCATCCCTGGAGGGAAGACAGGGCATATTTGGCTAGGAAGAGATGAGATGCATGAATGCTTGCCATAGGAATGGGGAAAAAGAAACAGTAAAGTGTAAACCCCTTGGGCTGCCGCATATACATGCCAAGTTATTTACTGGTGAAAAGTTGCCCACGTGGATAGCTAAATACAATCTTCCTGCATTCAATTAAGCTGGTTAAACAGGATTTATTTGCCCTGTGTAGACTCGATGCTGTGAGGCCTCTGTGGCCTTTCAGGATGGAAGCTTAATTGATCATTGATTTTCCTGGTTAAGAAAACCTGGTTGGAATTGTTAGCAGAGCCTGCCTTTTAACAAGAGTATCTTTTTGTTACTTGGGTTGTCCACAAGAGCCAATTTGGTGCAGCAGCAAGTGAAGAAAGCTGGCATTCAGAACACCTGGTCTCCAGGTCAGGGGGCCTCCTGGTGAGATTGAAGTTTAGACTGTCTCAGGAAGCCTCAGCTTCCCCATCTCTACAGAGTGGTAGTTGGGCCCCATAGCCAGGAGGCAAGTGAACACAGCTCTGAAGCTTGGTGACTCACCGAGGGACACCAGCGTCCCACTTCTGCTTTCACTAGGCCGGCTTGTTTGTGAAAATAGCCTGTCTTCAACACCTCTAGTAATGGCTGATCTCCCTTTTCAGTGTCAAGAGTATCTGGCATGAATTAATAACGCCGTCTTGTTTCCACTGTATTTTTACAGTGCTCTTAGAAATAAATAATTATTTTCTATTTGTAGCTCAGGAGTGATAGATCTTCCTTTAAAATTTGTTTGCCTAAAAAAAATTTTTTTTAATGAAATTTGTTTGCCTAAGTTTAAACCAAAGGCGACTCGATTTGGGGTGAAATATTAAGTAATAGTAATGATTTAAATTGAGGAAACAGTGGCTGAAACGCAAAGCCTGTTCCAATTCTGCAGGTGTCTGGATCTGACTTCCACATTTTCCAGATTTCCCTCTGCGTCGCCCTCCTGCCCATCCTTCGCGGGTTGGGGAAAAGGAGAGGAGGGGACAGGAGGCGTGGCCCACCCACAAGCCTCACCGCATCCACGCGCCCTTTCCACAAGCCACGCCCCGAGCTCCCCTCACCGCCTTGGGTCCCGCCCTTGCCCCGCCCCAGCTGGCCTCAAGCCCCGCCCCGAGCGCGCGCGCTGGTCCGCTACCTAGGCCCCGCCCCCCGGGCTCCTCCTTCTCGCCCGCCGTTGCGCCGCTGTGCGCGGCAGCAAGATGGCGGCGCAACGGCAGGACCGTGAGGGTGGTGCGCAGCTGGCTGGGCCCGCAACGGAGGCCGACCCGCTGGGCCGCTTCACGTGTCCCGTGTGTTTAGAGGTGTACGAGAAGCCGGTGCAAGTGCCCTGCGGTCACGTGTAAGCGGCGAGCCGGGTTCTGGTCATGAGGAGCCTGATGGGGAGGGGTGCGGCCCGGGCCGGGAGGGTCTGGGGCGGAAGCCGAGGACCGGGCTAGAGGGTCCTCTTCCCCGGGCCCTCCGGGGCTCCTGAAGGCCGGTGGAAGTCGGCGGGGCGCTCCTCTCCGCCCTGGTCACTTCCAAGGTTCGCGCCGTCTGTTGAGCGCCTGCTGTGTTCCGGGCGGCCTGTCAGCCCCCTCACCCGTGATAGTGGAGTCACACCCTGCTGGGGATTTGGTAGGCTCTCAGGTCGGCCCTTGGTGGGGCGCCTCAATGGCTCATTCGGTAGAGCATGTGACTCTTGATCCTGGGGTCGTCAGTTGGAGCCCCACGGTGGGCGTAGAGTTCACTTAAAAAAATAAAGTGGGCCCTTGGACAGCCACGGTTTCCCTTGAATAGTCTGTGCATTGCTTCTAAAGTATGGTATGTACGGCGGCGTCATGTATCCAGCTCTACCAAGTAATTCGAACGTGCACTGAAGTTGGAAAAACGCTGAACTAGACTAAAAGAACAAAAGGGAAGTGTTGATAATAGTGCTCACCAGTCTGCCATTAACTGTGAAAGGGGTTGGGAGTTGCAGATAGCGCTCGTTAGCATTCCTACGTGTATGAGGTTTGGTGCATTTTGTTTGAAATTAAGCCTCCAGGGCCTGCATGTTGCTAATACACTGGTTATGACGACTAAAGGTGTGTGTGAAAATGACCAGTACAGACCTTGGGCTGGGGTAGGTGCCTTGAGGTTGGTGGGATTTAAATCTAAGCACACAAACACCTAAGTTGAAAGAACTGTAGAAAATGTGGCTACTTCTTGCTACGGGGGTTGGCATTTACTCAGTGGTCTTCCGCAGTGCTTAACTTGGGCATCATCTTGGCATTGGTTTTAGGACACCTTTATTGGAGATTAGACACAACAGGCACCTGCTGGGCCTCAGGTATTCTTATTCCTACAGCAGTATTGCCAGGGAAGAGGGTTGACAGCCATTTTTCAGGTAAGGGGACTGAGGCTCACATAGGGCAGACTCACCTTTGTCTAACTCTTCCCAGATGAACTGCAGGTGTCTCCTTGCCACCCCAGAGAATAATTTGGCACCTGGCAAGGGCTCCCCAGCCACACTGACTGATTTTTACTTCAAGTACTCCAAGTTCTTTCTAGCTTTGGGCTGTTCCCACTTGCAGTTCAGTTAGCCTGGAACTCTTCCTGCCCCATGTACCTCTCCCCTGCCAGCTACCCCAAATCCTTTCCAGACTTGAAATCCCAGTTTAACCAAACGCCTTTATCACCATCCGTACTTAAATTACTTCCCTGTTTCACTCCTGGCGCTTCCTTCTTCCTTGCATAGAGCCAAACTTAGGGATCACGAGGGCAGTGACCGTATCTGTGTTGCCCCTCTCTGTATCCCCAGTGCCCCGCACAGTGTCTGAGCATCTATCTTCCAATCTTATAGTCAACACACTAAAATATTTGTATGCCCACCATGTGCCAGATTCTTGGAGCACAGTAAGAAACAAGGTGATTCTGCCCTCAAAGTTTACAGTCCATTGCATTGATGATCAGTCAGTCAGGCTAACAAGTGGTCAAACTGTTGTGAAAGAAAATTCAGCGTGCAGTGGGAGGGTATTATAGGGATCAAACTGGTGTGTTTGGGAGCGATCAGGTAGAAATTTGTGGTGGAGGCTAGATAGTGTTCTCATTGAGTCTTTTCCCTTTTGGATCAGCCCTCCTTTTTACCTGATTTTGGATTAATTCATTGGATTTCATTCACAATTAATACGTATAAAGAGGCTTGGCCCAGCACAATTTACCAACAGAAGAGCAACAAAAGTTGTGGTTTCCTTGAGCCGGGTGAACCTTTCCTAGGTCAGAGGTCAAGGGGCAGTACTGGGTTTCAAACCTCTTTTCCATACTCACCATACTAGTTCCACGCGCGTTCATCAGTTCAGTGCTGTTTGAAGACAGATGGATGCACCTCTGTGAGGGCAGCACAAGTCCCGCCTTGCTTCCAGCCAAGTGCTTTTTTGCCTAGCCTGGTTAGTGGTAGATTTTTGCTAACTTTTATGCTTAGAACCCAGCATCATTGTAGCCTTGGCTGGCTAGGGCATGGAGTTTTTATAAAACTTTGTTTTAAGCCCTGAATGACTGTGTCCCTCCACTTTAGTGGAATACAGCTGGAGAAGGGCAGGTGGCTGGGAGCCCAAGTGAAGGGACTTTTTACATAGCACTGTAACAGAAAGGATGGAGCACTTAGAAAGCTGAACTAGATCAAGGCCTGTGAAATAGGAAAGGGAAACTGAGAAAGCCCAAGATACGGGAACCGTTTAAAAGCAGGCTTGCGTGTTGGGCATGACTCGGGCACAAAGTGGCTAGTGAACGTTTGGTCAGTGGGCTGTATCCTGGTGTGGGCTTGAAGCTGCCTTTATCTATCAGCTGGTCTTGGTTTCTATGGGACCCTCTGCTCTCTTGGGTTCCGCTTGTGATCTGCCTTTGAGAGTAGTTACAACAAATGATGCGCACAGGCCCTGTCTACCTCTCCAACCTAATCACTTACCCTCTCCCAGTGTCTACCCGTCATGGTCCCAAAGGGCTCCCTTTCTGGTTTTTGAAAATCTGTTTGCACTTGGTATATCATTTCTTTGTGGAACTCTTTGTGTCGAGGTTTGTGTGGCTGTCTCCTCATAGTTTTAGGTCTCAGCTCAGCACCTCCTTACAGAAGCTCAGTATGATCCGCCTCGGCTGATCTCTGCCTTGTTTTATTTCCTTCAGAAATTAACATTTGTGTTTTTCTCCACTTTGGAATATAAGCATCAAGAAGACAGGGATTTTGTTTACTTCTCCACTGTGCTCTCAGTGGTGAATCATTAAGCCCTCTCACCTTCTCCCAACCTGGTCTATTTTGTGTGGCAGCGTTATGACAGAGGAAGAAAATCCTTAGAGACGGTAAAAATTTGTCAGATGCACAGGTTAGCTTTGATTATACATCCTGAGTTCTTCCTGGCAGGTTTTGTTATCTTGCCTTAAACCTATCAGGTCGGGTGTGTAGCCAGGCTGTTTTCAAGTCTTATTGTCCTTTCTTACTGTGTACCATATCTCAGCAGCATTCCCTACGTAGGTTTCAGGATAGAAACTTGGCCTTCTTTGACTTTCCTTCTCCGAATTCAGTAAGTTCTCAAGTACTACTGACTCCACTCTGAATCATTTCCTGAGTTAATTCTCTGTTGCCTCAGGCCCTCAGAATTCCTTGCCTTAGCCATCTGTTTGGTTTCTACTTCAAGGCTCCTGTCTTTTCCTCACCTAAAAAAAAAATTGAAAACCATGGACAACTCTCTTGTCCATGCTAACCTCAGCTGTTTTTCTAAAACTCAGACTTGGCCTTATTTGATATCTTTAAACATCTGGGTTCCTGCTGTTCATGAGGAAAGGTGTTAGACTTTTATTGCCTTAGGTGCCTCATGAATTTTTAAGTCTAAGTGCCTGGAATATTCTTACCTTCCTCTACCAGCTGAGCTCTTTCTTGTAAGGCTCTTTTGTGAATGCTGCCTCTGAAGTCTTACCATCCCTGTCCTTCTTGGGTCACAGTGAGGCGGTCTTATCTTTGTCTTCTCATAGAGCTTTACATTCACCTCTAAGGATAGCACCTCCTGTTTGTGGTGCTTGACACTGTACTGAGGGTGTGCTACGCATATTCCATCCCAGCAATCCCAGAGGTGGCTACTACCATCTCTATTTCAAAGAAGAGAAACTGAGACTCAGGAAACCCCACCAAGATCCTTCAGTGGCAGGTGCTAAGGTTTGAAGACTGCGCCACAACACCTTTCACCGTGTATCATGACAGTTTGTGTTTTTTTCTGTTGGTGGACCTGTGTGTTCTTGGCAGGACACTCCCCTCACTCCCTTTCTGGCCTGGGAGGACTCAGTATTTCAATCACTGATAGGGAGCAATATGTTTATAATCCATTACTCATTGATGTCTTTTTAAAAGTTTATCCATTTTTGTTGTCTTGTCTCCACGATGCATGACGCAGGTTCTCTGTATGTCTTGTTCTAGCTTTTGCTCTGCATGCCTGCAGGAATGTCTGAAGCCGAAGAAGCCTGTCTGTGGGGTGTGTCGCAGCGCTCTGGCACCTGGCGTCCGAGCCGCGGAGCTCGAGCGGCAGATTGAGAGCACAGAGACTTCTTGCCATGGCTGCCGTAAAAATGTATGTGGAAGTAAAATGGAAGAGTCAGTGTCTTTCTGTGATGAGAGGGGGTAAAACGCAGAGCTGTTGCCACGTTGTTTCCGACGTTAGAGCATGACTAGGTGACTAACAGCACGTGTGCATGCTAGTTATCTGTGGCAATGGCTGTGCCGTTTCATTTTAGTGACCGTATTGGTTTTGCTTTGTTTTTTTAAGAGTTGGTTTAGTGTATTATGTATTGTAGCTTTGAAGACCTTAGAAGTCAGTTATCCCAGTTTTTCCCTATGAAAGAGCCACTTTTCCAAAGCATTATGGATAATTTCCATTAGAAGATAATGATAGGATGCTATTTCTTAATTTTTTAAATATGAAATAAGATCATCTCAAAAAAGTACCTGCTGCTGTGAGTTTGGGGGGAAATGTTACAATCTATATCGTTATGGATATAAAAAATATTTGAACTTTTTACTACTTGATAGGAATCATGACATAAAGGTCATTTTGAAGTTATGTGATTATAAGAGCAATACTTAATATTTGAAATGCACCATGCTCTTTTGCCTACTTATGTTAGAATCAAGTGTATTTATTTTGCCATCTGTTATAATTACAAAGGAGAAATATCATTGTCTTATTTTCCAAGAGATACACACGCAGCCTTATAGGTTTTGAAATCATGATTTTGTTAATTTTGGACTGTACAAACATTACAAAATAATGTAGGCTTGTTCCCCACTCCAGAGATTACCTCTTTAAAAGTGATTTAATTTAGAAGGGCAAAACATTTTCTGCCCTTTGACAAACACAAATGTAAGGTTTTTGCAAACACAGACGTAGGAATTTCACAAAATAGGAGCATATTATAATTCTAGAGCTTTTTCTCACTTTTGAAAAAAAATTTTCACTTAATGACTTACTAGGCATGTCAGTTTCATTACTTTAACACATTAGTATGGATGGCCATAGAATGGATATACCTTATCTCTTTCCTTTCAGAATGATTTAGCACTAGGGGTACAAAGTAGTTATCATTCTGAATAGGCTATTTCCTCTCCCTTTTAATGGGGAGCTCTTTGGTTGGTGCCTTGAAGTCAAGTTCTTTAGCTGGAGGTAAGACAGAAAGGAGCATTATGGTAAGCTGGAGCTCAAATAACGAAGCTTTTTTTTTTCTTGTGGTTTCCTTTAATTTCGAAACTCAGAATATTGAAGCGAAATTACCCGTTACTTTATCTTTATGCATGCATGATGGGTTTTTTGGTTTTTTTCCTTATACTTTTGATTTTTCTCCATTTTTAAAGATTAGTGATTGTATTGTATTTCCACGTGTACTATACCTCCAAAAATGTTTTCTTCCCTTTACCTCTCCTCTTCATTCCTTATATTTTTTCTTTCCTTTTAGAACACCTGCGATGAAGCACTATCCTCTAGGTTTTCTTTCTCTTTCCATCTTGCAAAGACTAGATTTTATAGGAGAAATAGAACTCAGATTTCTGAGTTTATCACATTTATCACAATCTGGCATTTATCACAGTCTGGCATTCTGTACTTTAACTAGAATTGCTGGTCTTTATCTCTTTTACTCAAATGATTACTTCTTACTGCTGTGCATAATGAAATGTGGTTCTTGGCTTGCTGTGAGGAGACTAGTTTAAATGCTATGTGGAAAATTTTTAAACCTTCCCTGGTTTTGGAGTATGTGAGCAGAGAGCATACCTTGAATAAAAGCAAACCTCTAGAAGAGTTACTTTGAGTGGAAGCAGACATCCTGGGTTGGTCAGGTCAGAAATCAGCCTTGGTATTAACAAAAACCCTGCAACAAACGTGCTTTCAGTCCCCGTCAGCATAGCTAGGAGTCTGGTGAGATTGTTTGCCAGGTTGGTACAGGTCTGGTTTTCATCTTGACCTTTCTTTGGGACTATGTTGGCCCTGACTAACTTGTGGGCTCTGATTCTTCCTGTCCAAGTTTTTCCTATCCAAGATCCGGGCTCATGTGGCTACCTGTTCCAAATACCAGAATTACATCATGGAAGGTGTGAAGGCCACCACCAAGGATGCCTCCCTTCAGCCAAGGTAAATGACTCAAAATACTCCCTTAGGCAGAGGTCAGCTTTTGCTATGAAGACAGTGGACACTTCGCATGTTCAAGGATTTAGTTGTAGGAGTTTGGGAAAGTGGAGGTATAATTGTTAATCTGGCTACACCTGATGTCTGTTCTTGTTTTGGGGTGGGGTGTGGAGGACTCTGATGCTCACTTCGAGTACTGGCTCTACTGTTAACGTTATTTTCCACACTTGACCTGATTCTGAAGTGATTGTCACAGTCCCTGTCATAACACATTGAACTTTGCTTCTTTTTTGGAGGGTACAATGGTTGAAGTGTGGAAAAGTACTCAGAGGTTTCTTCTTTTTTTCCTGCCGTTCATCTTCCAGGAGTGTCCCAAACCGTTACACCTTTCCTTGCCCTTACTGTCCCGAGAAGAACTTTGATCAAGAAGGGCTAGTGGAACACTGCAAGTTATCCCATAGCACGGATACCAAATCTGTGGTAAGAGGAACGGGGTTTTGTTGTTTTCCTTTTTACGAAAAAAAGTCAAACTTACAGAAGAATTAACCGGATTCAGATTCATACAGTGAACTCCTGTGTACCCTTTGCCTAGATTCATAGATTAATGACATTTACCATATTTGCTTAACGATACTCTATCTGTACATAGTTTTTGCTAACCATTCAGTGATAAGTTACAGATAGCATGGCTTTTTGCTCCTACCCACTTCAGCGTGTATCTCCTAAGAACAAGAACATTTTCTTACAAAATCAAATTTTTGTGTTTGTCACGCTCAGGAAATGTAACATTGACACAATTTAATATCTAACAGAGAATTCATGTTTAAATTTTAACAATTGTAGGGGTTCCTGGCTGGCTCCGTCCGTAGAGCATGTGACTCCTATTCTCAGGGTTGTGAGTTTGAGCCCCACGTTGGCCATAGAGATTATTTTTAAAAAAAAAGTGGAATACCCTGAAATTTTATCTTATTTTACTTTATTTTATTTATTTTATTTAATTTTATTTTTAAAATATTTTATTTATTGATTTAACAGAGAGAGAGACAGCCAGCGAGAGAGGGAACCCAAGCAGGGGGAGTGGGAGAGGAAGAAGCAGGCTCCCAGTGGAGCAGGGTGCCCGATGCAGGGCTCGATCCCAGAACCCTGGGATCACACCCTGAGCCGAAGGCCGACACTTAATGACTGAGCCACCCAGGCACCCCCTTGAAATTTTAGTAAATTGTAATATCCTTCACAGCAATATCTTTCTGCCCCCAAATCCTGGATCTTTGTGTTACATGCAGTTGTCAGGTCTCTAGTGCTCAGCTTTTCTTTGCCTTTAATTACCTTGACATTTTTAAAGAGGACAGGCCAATTGTTTTGTAAGATGTCCTTCAATTTGTGTTTGTTTGATTCTTCATCATTTCGTAGCAGTGTGTCCTCCGGGTGCCATCGCAGGGGTCACGTGATGTCTGTTGGCCCCCGTTGTTGGTACTGTTAAGTTGGATCCCTTGTTGTCCATGAGGTTTGTCCTCTGTAAAGCTACTGTTTTCCTTTTTAGAGTAGTTTGTAGCTATGGGGAAAGAGAATGTGCATGAAATTATTAGGAAAGTACTTACCAGTCTTTTGACATTTAAGTATCACAGACTGGCATATAGTTTTGTTTTAATGTTTGGATATGGCCCATGTCAGCAGTATCACCCTTTCCTCTTTCTTTTTTTTTTTTTTTTTTTTTTTTAATTATCCCCCAAGTAGCTCTATGCCCAACGTGGCGCTTGAACTCAAAACCCTGAGATCAAAAATCACACAGTCCACTGACTGAGCTAGCCAGGTACCCTCTTCCCTCTTAATGTCATTTACAGGGTCGGTCTTGATACAACCTCCTCCGTAGTTTTGTTTCAGTTTTCCCATTTATCTCAGACTGCCCTCTTGAGCTGTATACCTAACCTAGTTTTATGGGCACACTTCAGCTCCCTTGCCTTAAAAGGTGGTGCATGGACGTTAGTATTTGCATAAGCTTTTGTGAATAGGGTTAGGCCTTATGGCATTCTTTATTTTATTTTTTTTGCAAATTTCAAGATAGCGCTGGCCTGTTTGAGAATACCTTAGATCTTCTCTTGACTTTATTGAACTCCTTACCAAGTCCACATTCTGGTCAATACAGCCACTTTTTACACTGGGCTCCCTGAGCTCCTACCATTGTGCTGTGACAGATTTGACAGATAAATTCCCTAGTGTCTGCTCTTCCAAACTCCCTTCACTAGGGAACTTGGCCAGCTTGGCTCACTGTAAGTCATTTTCAGCCAGGCCCTGTTGCTGCTAGGCATGTGCAGTCTCTGGTGGCTGTTCTGGGTACTCTCTTTGCATTAAGTTCCTGGCACGAACCGTCCTCGTTCTTTCCAGGTAACACTAAATCCTGCTTTTAACTGAGTTCAGAGTATCAGGTGTGAATTTTTTCTTCTCTCTCCCTCCTTCTGTCTCAGGAGCTCTCTGATCTACCTCTGAGGTCACAGACTGGCAGTCTGTGGGGTACGTCTGGCCTACACACATTTTAACTTCCCTTTTAACCTTTAAAAACCAGAAGATTTCTCAGTCTTGCTACTTTACGTTTGAGAATCTGGAAGTTCAGAGCCAACTGGCCTAGAGTAGATGGGATGGGCTTACCCCTGTCCTCCTTTGCTCATGTGCCTTACTCATCTGGTCTCTGTGAGCACTTGAATTTGCAGCCCTTGTTCCTTGTCCTTATCATTCCATTTTGTGTTGAGGAAAAGGCTCCTTTCCAAGTCTGACTCTGCTTGTGTCCTCAGACCCATGCAGAGGACTGAGCATAGGGCCCAGCTCAAAGTAAGACTTATCTGCTCCTGTGGCTTACCCGATCCCATGTCTTGTCTTTTCTTCTCTTAGCTTTGCTGTCTACCCACGCCTCACTCTTGTTTTCCTTCAGATATGCCCATCTTCCTGGCTCATTGGTGGGAGGAATGTTCGATCTGTGCTCTCTCTAGATAGTGTTCAGTTGATCTTTTCCCTCAAGCTTGTCGTTTTCCAGGTGTTGCTGTGTCTTCGAACCCTTTTCTTTATCCCCTCCAGATTCAGCTTCCACTCCAGCTGACGTCATGTTCTCCATGGTCCCAGCTGACTTCTTGA
Organism: Ailuropoda melanoleuca; assembly: GCF_002007445.2. Classification (NCBI taxonomy): domain Eukaryota; kingdom Metazoa; phylum Chordata; class Mammalia; order Carnivora; family Ursidae; genus Ailuropoda; species Ailuropoda melanoleuca. Next base: position 56,561,872 of record NC_048230.1, on the reverse strand, counting down.
GTCCTTGCTTTCTGCCACCTCTTCGTAATTTTTTAAAAAAAGATTTTATTTATTTGACAGAGTGCACGCACAAGCAGGGGAAGCAGCAAAGGGAGAAGGAGAAGCAGGTTCTCTGCTGAGCAGGGACCCTGATGCGGGGCTCGATCCCAGGACCCTGGGATCGTGACCTGATCCAAAGGCAGATGCTTAACTGCCTGAGCCACTGAGGCGCCCTGTCTTTGCATTTTTTTAAATGGTTTTCTTTGTATGTAGTCAGTTTATGGTGTAAAAAGTGTCTCTTTGGCCCCTCCCCCTAGTTTTCCGGCTCCCTTCCATACCATTAGTTCCCAGTATTTCTTTATATTCTTGCATTTTATTCTATTTCTGGGATATGATAAATGCATTATGTTATCATTTGCCATTTTTGTTTAATAGAAGTAAACCCAATCTAAAAACACCACAGCATGGTGGCCTGCCCGCCTTTCACGAGATCACTCACAGAAATGGATTATTCTCAAAAATAAACAGCCTCACCATTTGATATTAATATTTGTCTTTCTGACATTTTATTTTTATTACACAGATGACTGTTGAAATTTCTATAGGCAGATGGCAACCTGAAATGCGCATTGAAGCTGCTGTTTTTCTGTGATTCCGGAGTAGCTTCCCAGTATGCATTCTTGGGCTACAGTAGGCAAGATGAGAGTTAGTTCTGCAAAAAAACACCCAAACCCAAGGTTTCAGCTCTTTCTTCAAGATGTTTTAGTTGTGATTCTTAATAACTGATCACTCATTGAAAGAGCAGGTGTGCAGAGACACACACACACCATCCACCTGCCCCCACTACACATTTTCTGTTTTAAAGTTTGCCAGACAGGGGCGCCTGGGTGGCTCAGTCGTTGGGCATCTGCCTTTGGCTCAGGATGTGGACCCAGCGTTCTGGGATCGAGCCCCACATCAGGCTTCTCCACTGGGAGCCTGCTTCTTCCTCTCCCACTCCCCCTGCTTGTGTTCCCGCTCTTGCTGGCTGGCTCTCTCTCAGTCAAATAAATAAATCTTAACCAAAAAAAAAAAAAGTTTGCCAGATAAGCTTAACTCTTTTGGTAATTATGAGAATGATAATGGATGTTAAGTAAAATGTAGAGACTGGAATTCATTTCCTACCACCATCCTGCCCTGCAGTTTTTAGAAGGGAATAAATGAAGAAATTTGTGTGCCATCCAAGTTAAGCGGATTGACTACATTGTAGAGCTAGTTAGCGGCAGAGACAGTACTGGAACCTGGTGTCCTGGCTCCTAAACCAGTTTTCGCATCAGAACATCAGAAACGGTTCTCTGTTGTGCTCATTGGCATGTCAGTAGTGCTCAGCTGTGTGTGGAAAAATGCAAAATCATGTAATCCAAAGACGTCTGTAGTTTTCAGATGTCCTTAGGAGATTCTTGTATGTCCCCCTTTTTATGCAAATGACAGCACATTCTACACACCAAATCCGTGTTCTTGGCATCTGCCCCACATCCAACATGTATATCTGCTTTTTTTAATGAGCTTCACAGTTTCCCATTACTTGTCTGTGCCACAGTTGAATTGGTCCCTTATTGATTAACATCAAGGTCGGTCTCAGACTATCAGGAAATTAGAGTAAGGACTGGATATTAAATGCTACTAAAGAATTATTGTTGATTGATAGGTGGGATAGTAGTATTGGATATGTGAAGGGAAGTACCTATTATGAGGACTGTACTGAAACAGTGAGATACTGTGTCTTACTTTAAAATGCCTCATTTTTTGCCAAAATAACTATGCCAGACGAAAATCTGGGTGTTGGGGATAAGGGATGGGTCATCAAAGTATTACCTGCTTTTCTGTAGGTTGGAAATTATGTTGCATGCTAAGTTTTAAAAGGCAGCCATAGATTTTTAACACATCTTTGCCTGTGTTTATTTATGTTTCTAATCTAAAATACAGTCTTAGACCTGGGTTAATTTGGTTAAAGGTTAAGTGCATTCGTAATTTTGATAGTGCTAGAGTGCTGTGGTTTCTGGTACAGCAACCTTATTTTCTCTTTTTTCCCCTCTTTTGGCTTCCTCAGATCCCTCTGGTAGTTTTGTCTCTGTTGAAGCGTCTCTTCATTCAGCTGTTGGCCCTCTGTTCTGTCCCTTCTCCATCTACAGACTCCTTAACTGTAATGTTTCAGCCCTTCCCGTTGGAAGCCGTCACCTCTTCAGTCTCTGAACCTGACCCATGTTCCAGCCCCACAGCTATAGCTGCCAGCCCAGCTCCTTCCACCAAGGAGTCGTTCACCATTTCAGACTGATCTCTTGCCAACCCCCTTTGTCACCCTATCTTCCCTGTAAATGGGGGGGTTCCATTTCCAAGCCGACCACTTCGGCCTGCTTCTCCCCCAAGCCCATCTCCTCTCTGAATTTTCCATTCTAGCCGGACTGATCGCTTGGCTGTTGGCCAATACTGCCGCCCCCTGGCCTCTCCTCTATGCCTGTCTTCTGGAGCACCCTTTCATGTTCTCTTTGTCCTTCAGATACCTCCCAGGCTTCAAAGCCCAAATCAGCTTCTTACATGAGGGCTTTTCAGCCGCAGCCCTCTCATCTGAGCGGCATTGACTTTGTAAAAATAGCACAGACGGCTGTGTTTTACTTCTCGGGATATGGTTCATCTGTCATTTCCTTGGTTTTCTTTGTGCTTTTGGATCATTTTGTGTGCTGGGTTAGACGGCCAGAGTCTAGGCCCCTACTGGGCTGACACACATCCTGGTCACAGTAGGAGGTCAGAAAAGGGTGGTATTACGGTGGAAGCCTTTATGCGCTCTCACCTGTCATTTGACCTGAGGAGGAGGCTGACAGTGTTTTCTGGGATACAAATGTGCATGTTGAAGGAGTGGCCAGGCCCTAAACCGGTGTGTCAGGAAAACTACCCTGGAAGAAAGGCCAGATACAGGCCACAGAGGACTAATGTCAGCTCAAATGTCAGGTGCCTAAGACTGTGCTTCTTTGTTGAAAGGTTTGCCCGATATGTGCCTCAATGCCCTGGGGAGACCCCAACTACCGCAGCGCCAACTTCATAGAGCACATCCAGCGCCGGCACCAGTTTTCTTATGACACTTTCGTGGTGAGTCTGGAGCCCGGGCCCTGATCCTTCCCCCGGGGGAACAGCACAAGGATCTCCCTTCTCTTACCTAGTGAACTGTGGGTCCCATTGTTGAGTTTTGTCACTGATGTGATGGGCTCCCTGGAACAGCGGCTGTGTGGTCCATACACATGAACCTGGTGAGTGGCCAGAGCCTTTGCTGGGTGGTATTTAAGAAGGTGAACTGACCAGTCATCTGCAGTGAAACATAGTGAAAGCTTGCTCCCTGGGTTTTTTTCCCAAAAGTTTTTCCCACTTTTTTTGGTATGTGTAGATTTTACCTGTTCTAGAACCTGGCTTAGGATCCCAAAGCTCAGATTCTCATGGGGACCAGGCACGTAATGGCAGTGGTCCTCATGAGGATTTGCAAGCTGGACGGTATCCAACCCGTGTTATGCTGCCATCAGCTCCGACCGATGGTTATCGTATGGAGATCCAGGGATAATACTGCCCATCTCTCCACCTACCCCAACCCCAAGAAGCTGGAAAGGCAGAATGTCATAGAAGTATCACATATTTCTTAAAGCACTTCAGGTCAAACAAAACATGTCCACTCGCCAGAGGTGTTCATCCGGTTTGTGTCCTTTCCCTAGAGCTGAGCGGTTTCGAAGGGACCCAGTATTGTTTTGGCACAATAGTAATAGATAAATTTGGCCAACTGCTCGAAGTAAACCATTTGTTTATAGATCTGTGTCGTGAGGATTTTAGGGTAGTATTCAGTCTTAACGTCTGTGTTTCAGGACCTGAGAAGGAAAGCATGATTCTTTCCCAAGTTGTCATAAGAATATTTATTCTCAGTCTAAGAGAGTGTCTGAGGTTCAGGCTTCAAAATAACTGTCCTTTTCGTTAGTGCTGTGAGGAGGAATAAGATTCCCAAGTTCTACCCAGGTAAATAATTTGGCCTTATTGAATTAAAAGGGCAAGTCTGACTGGCGTGTACTCCCGTTTGAGCACTTGGTGTGTGCCCCACCCCACGCAGGTGCCCTCTGGTCCTCGTAGCCCTGTCTGAGGGAGCCGTCGGTATTTTCATTGTCAGGATGAGGCGGCAGAGGTACAGAGAGATCAAGCAGTTTGCCCCTGGTTAGGTGGCTGGCATCGCACCCTGGAGCCGGGATCGGTCCTGGGGCAGTCGCCTCCAGAGCCCATCATCCCCAGGCTGTCCCGCTTCTCCTACTGAACGTGAGTCTTTGCGGCTGTAACTGGTGCTGAGGCCGAGTGTCTGTGTTTCGCCCGTAGGATTACGATGTTGATGAAGAGGACATGATGAATCAGGTGTTGCAGCGCTCCATCATCGATCAGTGAGCAGTCTCTGCTGTCCATCTCCTGTTCCAGAGCTTCCATTGTGTGTTAGGCGTGAAACATGTGACTTATACACTTTAAATGTACAACAGACCTGGAAGTGAGCTGTGGTGTTAGGATAGGGTCACTTCTGACAGGGAAAGAGGTTTCCACGTCAGAGCCGTCCTTTCCTTTGGGGTCTTTCCTTTTGTTCATTCTGTCACATTTCTGGTCTCTGATTGCTCCTCAGCCACTTCCTGGAGCTTCTGCTTCCTCTTCTGGAGGAGAACCCTGCTTCTCCACCTCTCCTTGTTTCACACTTGTTCCTCCCCTCTAGTGTTCATCTCTCAGGTCCTCTGAGCCAGCCAGGACCTTTTCTGGGTCATGAATAGCACAAATGAGACCAGCATCTCCTGTCCTTGTCCCTGAGGGGTATGTGCTCTGGCAGGAGCGTATCCGATCGCTGCAGGAGCACCTTCCTGTTCGTTGGTCCTCAGCAGCAGCTGCCAGAAGCTGGAGTTTACCTCCTGGGAAACATGTCAAAAGGCCTGTCTGGGTTTAGCATGATCTGATGCTGGAAGTTTTGATTAGTGATGTTTTCCTACCACTCCTGCACACCCTTAGAATTAACTGGTTCAGTCTTCAATGCCTGCATGGTGCCTTTTTAGGATAAGGTGTAACCATATATTTTTAGTGAGAGTAAGTGTTTCTAGGTTAGGAAAGTTAAACTCCATTTATCCATAAGTGGGGAGGAGGGTCAGCTAAGAGCAGTGTGAGGGCCATAGGTTTTTGGTTCTGATTTTCAAATTAATGTTGTATTTTCAAATGACAGTCCTGTTTACCTCTCTGTTTGGGAGCCTGCTTACATTCTTGTCCTTAAAGCACGAGAAGGAGTCCTCAAATGAGTAAGAAGGAAGAGGTTTAGGGGCTCCAGTGGATACTATAGTTATTTTATCTTTTATTTGGTAACTTAGATTAAACTGAGTGTTGCTTTTCTATCACAAATGGTTTCCTTACGAAACTGGTTTCCTCGTGTAAATCAGCGTGTGAAACCTGCCTTCTAAAGCAGAGGTTATAGGAAGTCTAGTGTCATAGCCTGCTGTCTCTGTGTGATAAGACACACTGTTCAGAAGGCAAACATGTCTCCTGTGAGCACTTGTTGATGGAAACTGTCTACTGGAAGCTTGCTTTGTTAACAGCTCAAGAAACTTGAAGTTCACCATGTTTCACGAGTATTAATAAATACAAGGCTAAGAGCTGTGAGTCTAATCTGTAGGAGCAGAACCTCTGATTGACCAAAAGGCATGTGGCTTTAGGTTCCCTTTTCCGTGTCAGACCTCTCTACACTGAGCATGGAAAGTTTATCTGGTTAGTGGCTGAGGTTGCAAGTGACAGCATGCTTTGGGCCTGTGTGTACTGCTTTTGTGGGCCTCTCCCTCTGCAGGTAGGGGCTTCTGATGTCTAGTAACCAACAAAGACAGAGCCCTTTGGGGGCAAAATAATTTTTTCTAATGTGATGTTGCTTGGGAGGGCCCATATGTTAAGGTCTATGTCTTCACTGTTATTTCTGGAAAAAGTTCACTCTGACCTCCCTGAATTGAGAGGTCTAAGTTTGGAGGGAAATTTGACAAAGCCTTCATTTGAGGGAACGGATGAGAATGTGTCCATTTCACTGGTGGTACCAAGAAACCGATTTCCTTGTATTAAGTGCACTTCATGTATTTCTAATAAGATGACTTTCCAGAAAGTGAAATTTGTTATGTTCTGGCTTTTAAATGGTGAAATATAAATAAATTTCATAATTTATCTGATTGGGCAGCTGTAATGCCTGTTTTCATTAACCACCATTTGCTGAAGTCTGGGCCTGCGGAGACTCCAGAAGACTGGCGCTCTAAGGGGAAGTCCTCGTCTGTCACGAGTCCCATCTGGCTCTGATCTTAGCTCCGACACTTCACCAGCTGGGCCTCCCCAAGCTTGTCCTCTCTGGAAAATGAACACAACCCTCCCTTCTCACAGCTGGGAGCTCGGGTGAGGTGAGAAATGACCGTGTTCCTTGAAGCGAGGCTTCGTTTAGACCTGTGGCTTCGGCTGCATTCTGATGACTTAGCAGCAGCCCCGAGGTGTCATAGTAAGGGGTTTCGTGCACTAGGATCCAAGGTCATGGCATACCTTAGTTCTGCATTCTGCCACTGGCTGTGGGACATTTGGCAAGTACTTTCCCTTCCTGAACCTGTTTCCCTACAGTGAAACGGGAATAATTTTCTGGCTTCTAGGGTCTTTATGAAGGAGGAGGTATTTACTATTTATTAAATAGCTACCATTTGTTAATCCTTTACTTATCAGTTTATAATGATGTAGGTAATAGGTAATGAATGTGTGCCTGGCACTGTGCTGGCACGTAAAAGGTGCTTAGTAAATAGCCACTATGCCTGAATATAAGGAAGTCATTCATTTTTTCAATAAGGAAATTATAAAAGTTTTTTGGCGAAATAGGACATAACTTTTATCATTGCAAATGAACTACTCAAATGTCTACTTATTTTTAACTACATGTATTTAAAACAAACGTACAAGTGTTGCTTTTATCTAGTTGTCCATTTCCAGGAATAGCTGCCTCTTAAGGACATAGGGATTCAGGAAGCAGCACAAGCCTGGCGTGGCACCTGCTACACTGTGGGTACTCACTGTGGCATTCAGCTACTAGACTTCCCTCCTGGACGTAGCTGTTCCAATCCTAATCCCGTAGAAATGTTAGATTTACTCTGGCCCAAACTGAGCTCAGCATCCGCAGTGTCCTCCCTCCATGCCTCTCCCTCTTCTGTGTCATTCTCTCTTGCTGTGGACGGTACCAGTAACTACTCAGGCCAGTGATCCATGAATCCTCTTCCCCGGCCTTCATGCCTCCAACTTTGGCTAAGTTCCAGTTAAGTCCTGCAGTCTGGTTGCACATCAGGAAGTCACCATTTGTGCCTCCCTTTCCTCCAGGTCTAACATGATACACGGTGGCTGTCCTTTGAAATCCCTTGTCATCCAAAAACAGGTCAGGAAAGTGACGTTTGAACTGAGACCTGAATGAGATAAGGGACAAGTCTGTTGACCAGGTGGGGGAAGAGCGTTCCTGGAGGGAACCAGTTCATAGGCCCTAAGGTGGGAGCCCGTGTGTGACACAGGGTCGCTGCAGCAAGAGGGCGCTGTCGTGAGGCTGTGCCGGAGGCAGCATGTCAGCAAGGAGGCTGCAGAGGGCAGATCTGGGGCTTTTCTGTAGCTGATGTGACAGCATTGGAGGTACCGAGTGACAAGACCTGGCCTGGGTTTTAAGAGGAATCTTCTGGCTGCATGTGGAGAAGGGCCGATAGCAGGAAAAGCAGAAGCAGAGACCGGGGAGGCAGCGTCTGCAGGAGCCCAGGGCAGTAAGCACAGTGGTTGGCAAAGTAGTGGCGAGGTCGTAGGTGTTTTCTGAAAGGAAAGTGTGAAAGCAAGTGAGGGGTCGAGAACGACACCAGGGTCTGGGGCCCAGACGCTTTGGTGGAGGTGTCTTTCTGAATTGGAGGGAAAACTCTGCGAGCGGCAGTTGTGGGGGAATCAGGGATATTTGGGGAATGGGTGCTCTGGACTTAAGACTTCCATGTTCTCTCATTGCGCACACAGAAAGTGCCAGCTCTTAAGCAACTCCAGGATGTGCCTGGCACACTGTTAAATAACTAAAAAATTACTCTGATGTTTGTTATTTTGGTGCCAAAGATGGGTGTGGATCAACCAAGTCCTTGAATTGTATGACTGGACAAAATATCTCTATGTCTGATTTAGGTATCTAAGTAAGGAAAAGTCAGTAGGCATCTGAGTGTTTCATTTGCAGTGGTGAAAGCTCTCACATTCAATTTGGCCAAAAACTTTTAAAAATTTCCTCATTGGAGAAGGATGATTTCCTCAAATTCAGACATACATGGTGTGTACTGAGCACCTACTCTGTGCCAGCACTGTGCTAGGCACCGGGGATTCACACATTAATCCAGTGTATAGTTACAGACTGATGAAGTGTTTGTGGGAAGGGATTAATAAATGTAGCCATTTAATAAACAGTAAATATTCCTACTTTATAAAGGAACTAGAAGCCAGAAGTCCATGGGCTTATAGTAACCATCTAGACCTTTTGTCCTTTCTCCACCTAGGTCTTCTCCCTTGTGCTCCTGTGACTTGAGCGTCTCCTACTACTGGCTCTTCTCCCAAACAGCATTTGAACATGATTGGGTTTCCTCCACCATCTAACTACTGGCCCATAGCTTTCCTCCATGTTCATACCCAGACGTCTTGAACTGGTTGTCCTCCCCAGCTGCTTCATTTTCTCTTACTTCCCAACTTACCCCTGAACTGCTCCCAAGTTCGCTTTGTACCCTGCCCCTCACTGAAGACAAGACAAAGCCTGTCCCTAACTCCCAGCAGACACGTTAGTTCTCCACTTCCATCTTCAACCTATTTAGTGCTCTTGACCCCTCCCTCCTTTTCAAAACAGTTGTTTCTGCTGGCTTTTCTGTTGGGACACCATCTGGTTTCTCTTCCTATTTCTTTGCCGTGTTCCTTTTCCTTGGCAGTTGCCACCTCCTGGTTCCCTTCCCTTAGCTGTTGGAATTCTTCGGACTCTACGGTGGATTCCCATCTCACCCCACACCCTGTTCCCAGGCAGACTCCCTCCCCCACTCACCACTCCTCCCCTTGGCTTTCATCACTGTCTGCATGCTGATGGGCACAGACCCATAGTTCTAGAGCAGACAGCTCTCGAGCTCCAGGCCCACAGAGCCAACTTCCTCATAGAGCTATCCACCGCATGACCGAAGGACATCTTTAGTTGTGCATGGCCCAAACTCACTTAATACCACACCCCGTGCTAGGTCCTTCTTCTCCCACCACCTTAGGGGAGGTGAGGCCACCATCCCTCCAGTTGCTCAAGAGTTAGCCTGAGTATCATCTGTAACTCCTTTGTCCCCCCCCAAAACCCCATATTACAAAATTGTGCTAATTTTAGCTCCCATATAACACACTTGTGTTTTCTCACTAGCCCCCTGCTACCAGCATCTCAGAACCCACCATGATCTCACCTGAATTATTGCCGCAACTTCCCTTCTGGCCTCTCCAGTGTTCTCTAGCCAACATTCAATGCATCTTCCACCAAACAGCCAGAAGGATCATATCCTTTAAAACCCTTCAAAGGCTCCAGTTACCCTCGGATAAAGTCCCAGCACCTGGACATGGTCCTCCAGGCCCCTTGTGCTCTGCCCCCTGCCTGCCTCTCCAGCTTCAGTTCCTGATACACTCATTGTGCTCTGATCATATGAGCCTTTCTGCACCTCAGGTGTGTCGTGTCTTCCACCATCCCTCTGGAATATTCGGTGCTGCTGCACGCGTGCGCACACACACACGCGTGCGCACACACACACACACACCCACCACGTCCCCCACTGTCTTTGCCTCCCAATCGCAGTTTGGATGTCTAGGTCAGAATTTCATGTCTGATGTTCCTGTAGAAACTTCTGGTACTAATCCGGGTATTTGTTAAACTCTTGAAGAAATACCCCTACTGTGCCATAAGTTCCCTGAGGTCAGGAATCTCATTTACCTCTGTGACCCCATTGCTCAATATTTGAGTAAAATACAGGACTCCCAGATACATGTTAATTTCAAGCAAGCAACAAATAACTTTAGTATAAATATGTATCAAATATTTCACAGAAGTATAATTTGCTCAAGTCAGGAAATGAATGCTAGGAATGTTCATGCTGAAAAGTTATTTGTTTGGAATTCACATTTAACTGCGTGTTGTGTGTGTGTGTTTTTTTTTAAGATATTATTTATTAGAGGGAGGGATGGCACAGAGGGAAAGTAAGAAGCAGACTCCCTGCTAAGCAGAGAGCTGGATGTGGGGCTTGATCCCAGAACCCTGAGATCGTGACCTGAGCCAAAGGCAGATCCTTAACCGACTGAGCCACCCAGGCACCCCAGGTGTCGTGTATTTTTATTGGTTAAGTCTGTAAACCCTACTCAGTGTGTATTAGCACATTAACCTTCTGAGCATCTGCTATGTGCTAGGCTCACACCTTCTCATTAAATTATTATTTACGCAGTTACTTGTTTTCCCATACTAAGAAGCTCTTGAAGGCAAGGACTGTGCCTGTCTTGCGTGCTTCTGTCCTCCATACTTGGCCCCAAGTACCTTCAATAAATATTCCTAACATTGAAATGCAACTAAAAGGGGGCTCTTTCACAACGGTACTTCCTTTCTGTTGCCTAGAAGTAGGGGCCTGTGCGGTGGTAGAGAGAGCCTGAAGGGGGCAGTGTCTCCTAGAGCCTGGGACTGGCCCTGCTGTCCACGGGGACGCTGGCCCTCAAGGTAAGGTGGCTGCTGCCTGGTGGAAGCCTGATCTGCCCAGGCCCTCAATGTGGTCCCTGGATGCTTTCTTGTCTGTATTCATCTCCTTAACACCTGATCTTCCTTAGTGTCTGCTGAGCGTCCCATCTGGGGCTTAGTGGGGTGCTACGAATACAGGAGTAACGATGATGATAATCCTTCTCATCCCTGGTTCCTGACAGTGCCTACCCTCAAATAATTTTGATTTAATCCTCTAATTCCTAAAAGGTGATCAAAGCCCGGCACTCAGGTTACTCTGGACAAGTCAATCTCCTTGAATCCTAACTAGCCCTTCAAGAGAGACACTAATAGCGTTCTCATTACACAGATGAGGGAGTGGAGCCCCAGAGGATGAGTAATTGGCTCGAGCAGGGACCCAGCCACGTGTTGCAGCACAGAGGTGTGTTCAGATCCATGGTCTCAGGCACCCGCACAACTCCCTATTCCAGCACCCACACTGCTAGCTCTGTGACCTGGGACAGATTATTCTAATCTCTGGTTTCCTTATTGGTACAATGGGGCTAATAAGTGTCTTCCTCACAGAGTTATGGGAACCTAGTTTAATCACAAAGCTATAGTAGAGGCCTGGAACAAAGTAAGTGCTTAATGCTTAATAAATGAGCTGCCAGTGTCACTACTATTTTTTCATCCATTCCTGAGACCACCCAATGCCTGGCGCTTCTTAAGCCCCTAGCAGCTGCGAAGGTTTGATGACTAAATGCTATTATTAAGTGGGGTGTTTCCCAAACTTGGCCCGAAGACATGAATTACCTGGGAGTCACTTGCTATAAAACAGATTCTCAGGCCCTTCCCTTGGAGATTCTGATTGGTAGGCGTGGGTGGGGCCTGGGAGTCTGTATCTTCTAGAAAGAACCTCAGGTAAAATGCATCCTTAGGCTAATTTAGGAAATCCCTATATAATGTAGGGCAGGCTAGTGTTACAACAAACCTCTTGTAGCTTGGGTGGGGCAGCAACTCAGGTGATGTTTAGAATCAGGTGGACAAGCTTAGTCCTTAGAGGTCATAAGACTTCAGTGATACCTCTCCTGATTCTAAAAATCATCTAAACTGTTTGGTCTCAAATGATCTCCCCACAAATTATCTACAAAGGAGAAATTAGTGACTTTGTAGTGGAGAGACCTAGCAGACACCTTCACCAAGTGATTAAAGGTAGTATCGCTGATAATGGGACAAACCAGGGGTCACTTGATGGCATGCACTGAGGACACAGCACCACTTCTGATGTCCCTGGCAGAAAAACTTCTGAGTCTAACCATAAGGAATTATTAGGCAAGTCATCCACATTGAGGGACATTCTGCAAAACAGCCAGAACTCTTCCTAACTGTCACGGTCAGATTCAAAGAGCCTGCATGGTTGCCATGCTGCGTGATTCCCGTTGGAGCCTGGATAGTGAGGGTTACCATAAAGGACATTATTGGGCCAACTGCTGACAGTGGAATATCGACTGTGGAATAAGGAACAGTATTTTATCAATGTTAACTTTCCCAATTTTGACAGTTACATAAGGGGGGATATCCTTGTTCTTAAAAGGTATGCATAGAGGAGTTTAAAAGTAAAAGACGTGATGTCTCTATTCTTAAATGGTTCGGGAAAAAAGTGATGCCTGTGTAGAAATATGTAGATAGGACAGGAAATGAACACAGTGTTGAAAATTATAAAGCAAATGTGCACATTGTTAAAATCATAATGCTTACTGTTAAAATAACAGAAGACACGTATGGCAGAAAAATATAAAGAAGAAAGTCGAAACCATTCACCCCACCCCACAGACAATGGGACAACCCGTCCCATCAATAGTGGAATACTTACATGTCCTTGAGTCACCATATTTCTGGTTGAAACTTAAAATGGGCGAATGTTCTACTTGCTGTCTGTAACGTGCGTTTTCACTCCAAGATGTATCCACACACATCTTCCCATGTCAGTGTCATGTTATTTTAATGGCTGCGTGATGCTCCTGGTGAGGGTAGACCATACTTTCCTTATCCATGGGTATTTAGATGGTTTCCACCTTGCCTCTTCTAGACTGTGCCAGAGTGCGCATCTTCGCAGATACATTTTTGCCTCTTTGTCTGAGTGTTTTATAATGCAGAGCTGCTGGATCAGATAGAGGTTGAGAGAGGCAGAAATAGGGAGACAGACACAGACAGGCAGAGTCGGCGAGGGGGGGGCGGGGGGGAAGAAGCATGCCTGAGGAGACAGAGGGAGCCTGTGTGAGGCGTGGAGGCCCCACCGGCCTGGCCACAGGAATCCCGGCAGGGAAGTGACTGAGTCACTGTAGGGAACACACCCTACAGATACAGCTGTAGGTAAGGTTGATCCCTTGATGCAGGGACTTTCATGGGACCATTGTTCTTGAGCAGCAGCCTAACTACACATCGACAGGGGGCTGGTTATAGATTGTGCTGTGCTGCTCAGAGTCGGTCTCCACGTAGGGCTGCCAGATTTAGCAAATGAAAATACAGGAAGCCCAGTTAATTCTGAATTTCAGATAAAGAATAAGTCTGTCCCATACAGTCTTATACTAAAAGTGTATTTGTTGTTTATCTGAAATTCTAATTTAATTGGGCATTCTATATTTTATCTGGAAACCCTGTCTCCAAGATCAGTGAGAGCAGCAGCAAGGTGAAGTCAGGATAGAGGGAGTGTGTGTGTGTGTGTGTGTGTGTGTGTGTGTGTATACGTATACACACCTGTGCGTGGAGGGCTTCTGAGGTGGCTCTGGAGGTTTTAGCTCCTGACCTGGGTGGCTGTTGTAGTTGCGAGGAAGGGACTTGTCTAGGGTCTCACAACCGTGGGTGGTAGAGCTAGGCTGGACCCCAGCTTTGTGCTCTGCAGTAATTTGTGTTATGTCTTAAAAGTGTTAATATAATAAATACAAATATTAAAAACATGATTTCCTAAACTCCACTTAAACATTTTTTTTTAAAGATTTTATTTATTTACTTGACAGAGATAGAGACAGCCAGCGAGAGAGGGAACACAAGCAGGGGGAGTGGGAGAGGAAGAAGCAGGCTCATAGCACAGGAGCCTGATGTGGGGCTCGATCCCATAACGCCGGGATCACGCCCTGAGCCGAAGGCAGATGCTTAACCGCTGTGCCACCCAGGCGCCCCTCCACTTAAACATTTTTGATTTTAGAAAGTACCGGCAGGGTCCTGGGCCTCTGCCGTCCTGAACTGTTCTCACATCCTGGAACATTCATCTGCCCCTGGGCTTCTTAATCGTGGTGGCCGTTGGTCACTGCTGCCTGAATGTCCTCTCACTTCCCTTCCCCTCTCACCTGCCCATCCTTGTGACCTCAGCCTGGATCTCACTCCTCTGACTCACCCTGCGTCCCTTGGGGCTTGTGGGTTGCCTGTTCCTGTCTTCCTCCCTTACCTGTGAGCTCCACAGGCACAGAGACCTTGTTTGTGTCTGACTGGGTTATCACAATAGCCTAGCCTCCTAGGCCAAATACCTTCTGCGGCTCACTCGCTGTTGTTTGGGGGTATCTCACCTCTGAGCCTCAGTTTCCTTACCTATAAAATGGGGCTAATAGTCTCGCCTACCATTCGGGGCTTGCTGTGGGAACCCAATGGGCCAGTGTGATGGGAAAGTGATCTGACATTAGCGCCTCTGAGATGATGCTTGAACTGAGGCCAGCTCTAGGAAGAGCTGGGGGGGTGGTCGTTCTGGGCAGAGGAGCAGTAAGGGCAAAAGTCCGGCTATGGGAAAGAACCGTGTGAAGAGGAGCAGAAAGAAGGCCAGCAAGACTGGATGAGCAAGGGGGAGAGCAGCTTGGGGGCCATGAGCAGGGTTTGGATTTTATTTTGAGTCTGATGCTAAGAGCTGACTCTGACCTGAGAAAATTATTTGCACTCACTTGCCCCTGCTTGGCAATATCTCCCACTCTCAAGGTTCAGAGAGGCACAGGGGTCTACAGGTGTGAAAGGTGGGTGTGGGTGGGGCATAGAGGAGGCTCCTGGGGCTTTTCCTGGAGACAGGTTCAGCCTTCTGCCAGGAAGGGGAGATAACAGGGTGATAGCCAGCCAGTCCAAGGGGCGAGGCTGCCAAGACCGAATTAGTGTGTGAGATAGATAGTAGTTGGAAAGATTGTGTGTGTGTGTGTGTGTGTGTGTGTGTGTGAGCCCCTGGTGGTGAATGCACGGGCAGGTTAGCGGGGGAGGGTGCACTCTGCGCCTAGAAGAAGTCCCAGCGACCTACCGACCTGTCCCAAGCCTGGAGCACCAGCACGGCAGGGGTGGAGAGGCCTGGCTCCAGGGCATCACTCAGCCGACTCAGACTCACGTACACCTGTCACCCTTGAGGCCTCAGGCAACTGCCTTTTAACCAGGGAGATCACCTCTTCCTGGTTACCCAGGACTGTTTCAGAACTCCCCCTTCTTATTACCCCTACTGAATAGATGAAGAAACCGTGTCTCAGAGGCAGTCTGGTGATTGGGATTTTTTATTTTCACGGAAAAGTCGTTTATTTGAAATTGTGACATACGTACCCGAAATAAAACATCCATACCCTTCAGGAAAGGTTAGGAGGCAAAGAAGCCGCCTACCCACCCCGTCCCGTCCATTTCCCTCCTCAGACGCAACCAAATTCTTGGGTCACCTTTCACAGATAGTCTGGGCCCACACGGTGGATATTCTCTTACTTCTGCACAAAAGGCAGCCTATTAGATATACTGTTCCCCCGAATTATTTTACTTCAAGTCTTGCGGTTCATTCATCCGTTGAGCTAATGTTTATTAGGCGCCTACGGTAAAGCAGGTGGTGAGGTGTGTAGGTCACAGTAGTGAACGAGCAAGTCCCCGCCCAGGTGGGGCCAATGTGAACATTTAGGGTTCGGAGGGCTCAATAGTGAGGACATTTTCTCTGTAACAAGAGAAAACACATTTCCACAAGTTTTTTAATTGATGAAATGTAATATTTAGGGGCGCCTGTCTCAGTCAGTAGAGCATACAACTCCGAATCTCTCAGGGTTGTGAGTTCGAGCCCCATGTTGGGGGAGAGATTACCTAAATAATATACTTTTTAAAAAATGTAATATTTAGGGGCACCTGGGTGGCTCAGTGGGTTAAGTGTCTGCCTTTGGCTCAGGTCATGATCTTAGGGTCCTGGGATCAAGCCCCGGATCAGGCTGTCTGCTCAGCAGGGAGGTCCCCCCCGCCCCGCCCGTGCCGCCATTTGTGCCTATGCGCACTCTCTCTCGCCATACCAAGACAAACCTCAGTTTGGATTTGGCCTATGGCCACCTTGGGGGAGAACATTGCAGGGAGAAGGGAGCATCACATGCAAAGTCTCTGAAGCTGGAGCTGCCTGGTGTATTGTGGCAGATGCCTCGCCAGCTCAGAGGGGCCACAAAGGCCAGACACTGCAGAGCCTCCTGGTGTAGTGAAAATAGTGGCTTTTCCTATGAGAGAGATGGGAGCTATGGAGGGTTTACGGATGCAGATAGGCTTTGACATTTTAACAGCTGTAAGATTTTCCATTGATTGGACTGTTAGGTATTTAACAAGTCTATGATGGACAACGTTTGCTACTCTATTAAAATTAATGAGGCTAATACAGTCACATGATAAAAAAAAAATCAGACATGGGATGGGGCATGTAGTAAAGCCTCTCCCTCCCACCCTTGCCTGGCAGCCACCCAGATCCCCTCCTCAGAGACAACCACCATTACCAGTTTCTAGTGTCTCCCTCCAGAGGTGGTTTCTGTGTCTCTAAGAAATACCTATACATTTGTCCCTCTTTCTATGCAAATGGTATCACCTTGTCTGCTGTTCTGCACCTGTACCTTGAATCCATTACATGTAGAGCTTTCTCCTTTTTGACATCTTTCTCCTTATGGGCACTGTAATGTATTAACTGGGCTGTAGGTGGGCCTTGGCCTGAGTGTAGGAGCATCAAATACCACCTTGGGAATGCTAGAGAGATGCCCATATGGGTGAGGCTCCTGGACAGAACCAGGCACACAGCAAGTGCTCAGCAAATTGGAATGAAAAGGGTTTGCACACCTTTGCTTGGTTCCCAACTCTGGGCCACACACAATAGACTTGGACCCAAAAATTCCACTGAAAGCCATTTATATCGGGGGATGGTGATTTTGACTCCTTCAAGAGGGCCTTTAGGTCAGGCCCCAGGCTGAATCATTGCTTTCAGGCAAGTGCGAGACACTCAAGAGGTTTTGTTTTTTAAATCAAGGAAGGATAAGGGTGGAGGTTGAGCCTTGACTCATTCCTAGAACTTTCTGTAGACAATGTCTTCTTCCTGGTCAAGATTAACTCTTTGATTGATTGGCTCACTGATTAATGATCTAATCAGCAGGGGCAAGTTGGCCTAATATACAAAGAGCTCTTAGCAACTAAGAAATTCATCAACTCTGTGACCAAAGGATATGAAGGGATAGTTCGGAACATGGAGAAACAGAAATGGCTTTGGAGCGCATAAAAAACGTTCCACCGCATTCATGTGAAATGCACATTGTGACTAGGAGGTCTCACTTTCCCTTATCAGATGGGCAAAGATAAAAAAGACAGTACCCTGCCTGGGCCAGGTTTTAAGAAGGGGCCCTCACTGCCCTGCTGGTGGAAGTATAATTTATTTTAACCTTTTGGGAGGACATTTGGACAAATGTATCAATATTTTATATAACACACCTTTGACCTAGAGTGCAAAGATATGTGTACAAGGTAGTCATTGAAATTACCACCTTGTTTATAGTAGCAAAAAATTGTAATCTAACCAAAAGTCTCAGCACGAATCCTCTTGTTAGATAAATTGTGTGATTGTGGTATAATTCATACAGTGGAAGAGTCTGTAGTCCTGTAAAAGATTAAGGAAGGTGCATGTAATGATACGGAATAATTTTCAAGACACTGAATATTGTTAATTGGGAGGAAAAAGCAAAGTGTAGGCTAGCATGTGGGCTCCCATTTGTGGTACATGAAGAAGGCATGTACATATAATATATATTAATATATAAGTAATATATAATATAAATATACATATTAATATGTACATGCCTTGTTTCTATAAAGACCATCTCTGGAAGATCCTAAAAGACACTGGTAAAAATAGTTGCCTTTGGGGAGGATATCTGGGATGAACGGAGACTTTCTGCTTTGGCTGGTTGTCAGGCACATTTTTAGTTACTTGTTTTTACTTTTTTATTTGAGAGAGCAAACACGAGCGGGGAGGGGGAGGGCAGAAGAAGAGGGAGAAACAGGCTCCGCGTTGAGTGGGGAGCCGGTCGCGGGGCTCGATCCCTTGACCCCAGGATCATGGCCTAAACCAAAGGCAGACACTTAACCCACTGACACACCCAGGCCCCTCTATTGTTTTTACTTTTAGTGGGGGATGGACACCTGTGGAAAATGCAGGCCTGTGTTCAAATTTATCTTCCTCTTGGAGGCCATTCCTGGTCACATGAGATAGTCCCAAACTGTTCTCTAAGGCAGGTGTACCAGTTTTCACCCCCTTACGGGCGTGTGTGCCCAGCCCCACGCGGGACGGCCCAGAAGCGGTCTCAGGGAGCGCCTCCGCCAGCAGAGGGCGCCGGAGGACCGGGGCGTGTGCCGTGGGTCGTGGAGAGGTCTCCTGGCGCAGCCGGGTCAGCGGCGGCTGCCGCCCACTTCCGGGAGGACCTGGCACCACTGCATCTAAAGTGTCGCCTTTCCCCCGCTACGCAGCCTAGGGGCAGCACCTGGGAGAGCTGGTCTGTGGTCCCGAGTCCTCGGACGAAGCCCCGCCACCCCACCTCGCGGTCTCCGCCGCTTCCAGGAGGGAGGGAAACGAGGGCGGGGGCCAGTCAGTCAGAAAGGAAGGGACAGCCCAGATCTGAGAATGGGTCCTCCCCTGCTTCCGTTCCCTCCCAGGCGCAGGTGCTTGTCCAATCGAGGAAAATGGAAAGCTGAGGCCCAGGCCATGGTGTCCGAGCATTAGCGGCCCCTGAACTCTACCTTTCAGGCGTCTCCAGGAGATAGGATTTACTCTTAGGCTATGGGATTGTACCATGGATTGTTAATCCATGATACTGTTGATAAACATTTGAGTCATTTCCAAATTTTTGCTAATTTTTGCTATTAGGAACAAGGGTTCCATGAATATTCTCTTGTTTCTTCTGAGTTCAGGGCTGGGCAGCAGTTCTCAGCTTTAATGGCTCACGAGAATCACCTGCAGAGTTTTAAAATGCTAATTCCGGAGACCGCTTCCCCACCCCTACCCAGACTAATTAAATCAGGATGTCTGTGGAGGTGGGGCCCAGGCTTGGGTGTTCCCTAGCAGAATCTAATCTGTGGCCTGGGCTGAGAACCCCTACCTGTAGATTGGCCTAGGAGTAGAATGCTGGGAGGAGGAGAGTCACCTGTTACTAGCAGATGCCAAACTTTTTCAAAGTGGTGGCCATTGACACTCTCCTCAGCATGGGACAAAAGTCCTGCTGCCCTCACACCCTCATCAACACTTGATATTGACCAAATTTCAACTTTTTTTTCTTTTGATGGGTGTGAAATGGTATCTCGCTGTGGTTTAATTTGCATTTCTCTCATTACTAATGAGGCATTTGGTGAAAATGACGAAACAGACTGAAAAGAAGCCAGCCAGGTGAAGATCTGGGGGAAGAAGATGCGTTGGGGTGGGGGGTGGCAGTGGCTGGCAGGTGCCAAGGTCCTGTGGTGGGAAAGGGCTGGGATGTGGAGGAACACAAAGAAGTGTGGAGGGAGATCATTGTGCCTGGGGAGTGGGGAGAGTGGCTCAAGACAAGGTCAGCATAGGTCGGATCAGCTGGGCGGAGGGCTGTGGTGAGGACTTTGGCTTTTACTCTGGGTGAGACAGGAAAGTGGGAGGGTTTGAGCAGAGAGACAAGGTCTTACTCCTCCCTCTGGCTTCGTGTGGAGAATCACGACATTTTGGAACTAAATAGACACAGGAGGGGGGTGTGTTCTTCGTAGTGACTGCATATGGCCCACCTCCCCCACCCTACCTTCGACTCACCAACTAGAACACAAGTTAGTGACGCAAGCAGACAGTTGTCCCTGCTCTCATTCTAGGTGGTGAGTAGGGGGACTTACAGGTTTTCATAGTCCTTGTTTCATAGATGGAAACAAGCTGGCGGGGGACCTTTGGATTTATTTCTGTGCCCCCACCCTCACCCCAGGCCTGGCATGGCCCTGTCTGGAGTGGGTGGGCTTACAGCAGAGCCCAGGGTGAGGCTCCAGCTGTCCCTCCCCTGGGCCCACCCCACATTTGATCAGTCAGTGCCCCCTCCCCCCCACTGTGGAGCCTGGTGTTAGGGACTTTAGACACAGGATTCATGACCTCCAGACAGGTGAGAAGACCCACCTCAGCCCCTCCCTTCCCTACTTTTTTCTCCCACCTGCCCAGAGTGATCTTTCTCAACCAAACTCTTAATACGTCCCTCCTCAGCTGAAAATCCTGTCTTGGCTCCCACTGTCCTTGGGGCAAAGTTCAAACTCCTCTAGGCCCTGGAGGCCCAGCAGATCTGACCTCTCCGGCTTGCCCACCCCACCCCCATCCCTGGGAGCTGCTCTCAATGACTCTGAAGTAGTTACTGATTCTAACCTCGGGCCTTTCCCCTCGGTATTTCTTCACTTCCTCTGGGAAGTTGCCCCGGACCCCCTGTCAGGTGACCCGCTTCTTGACTGTCACAGCGCCCTGTGGCCTCCCCCCATCAAAGCACACTTCCCTTTGCTTAATAATTGTCTGTTTACTTCGTCTCTCTCCCCCACCAAACGGCGAGCTGCCCTTCGGTAGAGACCCCGACTGTTTAGTTCAGGACTGTGTCCCCAGCTCCGGGAATAGTGCCTGGCACGTAGCGGGTGCTCAGTAAACATTTGCTAAGTAAAGGAACGGATGCCTTTTGCGAGATGATGCCAGATTGCTTTGCAAAAAGGCTGTGGCATTTCGCACTGCCAGCAGCCACGTGAAGGTGTTCATTTCCTCGCATCCTCCCCCGAAATGTGTATCGTCCCTCGCTCTTTGCGAGGCGCCAGCCTGACCGAGGAAATTTCCGCCCCCCTCCCCGAGCCCGAGGCGGAGGCGGTTTCGGAACGTCAGGTGCCCAGACCGCTGAGCGCGGCGCCAGAGGGCGCCAGAGGCGGACGACCGTGCAGCGCTGAGCTGGCGGGCGCGCGGGGTCCCGAAGGGGGTCCCGTCTCGCCTGGGGCTCTCGGTACCCGGCTCCCGCCCTCCCCCGCAGTCCGCTGCGCGGCAATCCGCACAGCGCCCGCAGCCGGGCCTCCGAGCTGCCCCCCCCGGCCCCCAGCGCCACGCGGCGCTAGCCCCGCCAGCCCCCGGAGCACCTGCTCGGGGCGTGGCCTCTGGCGAAGACGCGGCTCGATTGGCGCGGAGGTGACAAAGGGGCGTGGTCTCATCCGGCCCCGCCCCACCCGAGGCTGGCGTACTTAAAGGAGTTGGCGGTGCGTCTCCACTCACAGCGCAGCGGCACGGCCTCGCGGGTGGAGTATCTCGCGACCCCTGCGCGCCCGGCGACCCCGGCTGCTTCGGCAACCATGCCGCGCTCTTTTCTCGTCAGGAAGTCCGCGTGCTCCCGCCGGAGGCCAAACTACAGCGAGCTGCACGACTCTTCTCCAGGTGAGTGGACGGGGTGAGGGACCCCGGGGGTTTCGGGGAGACCGGCGAAGGCCGCTTGGGGGGCGCCTTGGGGGAGAGGGCCTCGGGGGCCAAATGCAGGGCCCGGAACGGAGCCCAAGGGCCCGGCGCGGGGCAGTGTGCGGAGGGGCGTGAGGAGCCCGGGGCAGGTGGATGCGGGCGGTTGGGGGAGGGCTTTCCGAGGGCGGGGGTCTGACATGAGGAGACTGCGCAGCGGCCGAGCCCCGACGGCGGGGAAGCGAGGGGGCTTCTCTGGGGGAGAGCGCGGCCGGAGGTGGGGCGGAGGCACGCGCTGAGGAGGGGAGGCGCCGGCGGTGGCCCGCGGGCCGGGAGATGTGGGGCACAGGGGGAGCGCCCCCGAGTCGGGGCTGGACGGCTGCGCCTTTCGTGTAAGATCTGGAGGCCGAAGCGGGCGAGCCAGGCGGCCCGGCTGAGGAGGGGCTCCGGGCGGGCAGGATGGGCCGCCCCGGCCGTGATCTTTTCACTCCTCCCGTAAGAACTGAATGCCGGCCCCGCGGCCCCAGCCCGCAGCAGGCTACTGTTTGTTGACTGACTGCGCGACCGAATGCCTGACCCTGCCCTTTTCTCCGTCTCCCCTCAGAGTTTACCTTCCAGCAGCCCTACGACCAGGCCCACCTGCTGGCGGCCATCCCACCTCCCGAGGTCCTCAACCCCACGGCCTCTCTGCCCACGCTCATCTGGGACTCTCTCCTGGCACCCCAAGCCCAGCCCATCGGCTGGGCCTCCCTTCTGCCCCAGGAGGTCCCCAAGGTCGTGGAGCTGACCTCCCTGTCGGACGAGGACAGTGGGAAAGGCTCCCAGCCCCCCAGCCCCCCCTCACCGGCTCCTTCGTCCTTCTCTTCCACCTCAGCCTCTTCCCTGGAGGCCGAGGGCTATGTTGCCTTCCCAGGCTTGGGCCAGTTGCCCACGCAGCTGGCCGGGCTCTCCGTGGCCAAGGACTCCCAGACTCGCAAGGCCTTCAACTGCAAGTACTGCAACAAGGAATACCTCAGCCTGGGTGCCCTCAAGATGCACATCCGGAGCCACACGTTGCCCTGCGTCTGTGGCACCTGCGGGAAGGCCTTCTCCAGGCCCTGGCTGCTGCAGGGCCACGTCCGGACCCACACTGGTGAGTGTCCCCGCGGGCTGCCGCTCTTCTCACCGCGGTCCCCGCTGCCCTCTCTGCCAGCTCTGGGGGGGCCTGGGCTTGCTGTGATTTTTCGAAGTGTGGGAACTGGGGCTAGAGTCTGCTCACTTCTGGCTCACGAGTTCAAGGACTTGGCTCTCTGAAATGTTTGGCAGAAACATTGATTCGTTCATCGGCTAAGCAGATGGACGAAGTAGATAGCTTTATGTCTCTGCGGTCTCTGTTTCTCCACCAAATGGGTTGGAGTTGGATATGGGAGAGGCACAACCAACACCTTGCTGCTGGGCCAGGTGTGAAGGGGCCCACCTCACTCCACCCTTCCCCAGCCCATCCCCACCCCCACCCCAGCCAGGCAGGATGTTGTGAGACCCCCCACCTAGCTCTCAGTCCTGCTTCCAGAACTTCAAACCTTGAGTCGATGTTTCACCTCTGTCAGCCTCAGTTTCCATATCTGTAAAATGAACATAAGAACATCTTGTGGGGTTTCTGTGCCAGTTAAATGAAAGAAAGCACCTGGGCCACCACTTGATACATAAGTACACAGAAATGGTTTTGATATTTGCTCTGCTTCCATGCTGTGTGACCTTGTGAAAGCGATGTAAGGTCTGAGCCTCAGGATTATGATAGCGTGATCCTAAAGGTGGATTCTGATAGCGTTTTATAGGTTGGCTATCAAGATTCATTGGCTCCTTAATCACTTCATAATAATCTGCTCTCCACATCCCCACCGTGGAGTAGATAAACTCGTCCTATTTAGACCTGGGAGTACCTTTGCCAACAGAAAACAGGTCTTGATGTTTCAAAAACATAATACTAAATGTGTAGAAAATTATGAGATGGAGCCTCTTCTGTCCTCTGGAAATGTGGAAAAGGTAGCCACTGTGTCTTTTCAGAACTTGAAAAGTGGTAGCCACCATATTTGGGGCTGCTCTTTGGGGAGTGACTTTGGGAGAAGGTTCAAGGGTCATAGCTATCAGCTTTGGGGTCAAGCTGACTGGTTTGGAGACCTCAGTTCTGGCATTTCCTGGCCCAGTGGCTGACCTCTGAGCCGTGAGGGTCAGTGGGGCGGTTTGTTAGGCCTGGCGTTTTGCAGGCATTATTGGTATTCTCATTACTCCTACAGTGTCCCTGGCATCCTCCCCAGCTTGCAGACTATGGCTCCCCGTTTCTTACTTTGTGCACACATAGTCCTGATTTTAAAGGGACCTGGTGTAAAGGTCCAACTGCCTGGCCTCTGTCTTGGGCCACTACCCAGCTGGAGAGGACTCTGGAGGAGTGAGAACCCTTGGGGTGCTCCCTGAGCCCCCCAGCTTCTCTCCCCACCCATCAGGATATTTTCATGTAAAGGCAAGGCTGGGACACAAAAAGCCTGTTGAAATGCACCATCACCATCCTCATTGACTCTCATTGTGTGCCTTAATGGTGGGCTCAGTGGGTGGGGGCTGGGGGGGGTGGAGCAGGTGCATGGGCCAGTGGTGCCCAGCACCTGTTCCGGGCCGCAGCTGCTGGCCCACAGCGTGTCAGGCCCCTTTAATCCGGGGAGTATCGCATGTACAGTGCCCCCCTCGGCGGCCTTTGTCCCCGCCGGCCTGGTGCCGATTTCACACTCGCCAGGATCACCATAAAGACGTCTGCGGGGGTGGGGATCTGCAAGGGGTGCAGGTCTGTGCCTGCTGCTTAGACACACAGACCTCCACCCCATCACATCCTATAAGCCCTCCTTCCTTCTTTGTTCACGTTCATGTCTAATCATACATGACATAAAGGTAACGTTCACTGAGCACTTGCTGTATGGGAGGGGCATTGCCCGTGGCTTCCTTCACCTGGGTTAATGCAATAAATCAACAGCCCTAGGAGGGAGGTGCTGTCGTAACCCCCACCTTACAGATCAGGAAACTGAGGCACAGACAGAAATCACTTTTCCAAGTCACAGCTCATAAGACTGAGCCAGGGCTCCTTCACCTCTGCCAAGGAGGTGAGGGAAGGGGCTTTCTGTGCTCTGGGGAAAGTAGGACTCCTTGCCCTTATCTGCATACAGTAAGCCCTTGGTTCACAAGGAAGCATGTGAAGGAGGAAGACCTTCACTTGGCCCTTGTAGTGCAGTCCTCAGACCCTTCAGGCCTAGTAGGCAGAGGTGCTCAATAATGACAGCCAGTTAACTCAGACATCCCTTCCCTAGTCCTCCTGCTAAGTACCCCCCTTTCCTTGTGTGCTCTGTTTCCTCGTATATCTGCCCCAGGAGACTGAGCCCTTGAATGGATGGCTCCATAGTCGGCCTCAGGCATCTGACTTCTGGACCCCTCCCTCCCAGTGCCCAGCGCAGTGCCCCAGGCACCCAGAAGGTTGATGGAATTTATTCATTCCCTGCTCTTGGCGTCAACGTCCTGTGTTCGGGGGGGGGGGGGGTTTTTTCCAAAAAAAGCTGTTGGCAGGGGCTGCCCGTGGGGGGGGGGGGGGGGGGGGGTAGAATTCTTTTTTTTAGTAGAGAATGTTCATTATTGCCTGGCACAGAATGGAAGCTCGATAAGTACTTGTTTAATAAATTATTATTTAGACTTTTTATTTAGGAAATGCAGCCCCAAGGGGAAAAAACCCCACAACATTGTCAATGTTTTTGGACTGTGAACTCTCTCGTCTTAGTTGGGGCAGAAATTATGAAAAGTTGGTGAACAGCGGTTATCTGGTGGTGATTGAAGGGTCAGGCTCCTCTGAGGTTTAAAAAAAAAAAAAAAAAAGACTTATCTATTGTGTAAGCACTTACCGACCACTTACTGTGTACCTGGCTCTATATGCATGACTCTCTTTCAGCACAGCCTTGGGCAGGCAGGTGGTGTGAGGGCCACAGGTGGGAAGGGGTTTTAAACAAGTCATAAGGTAAAAAGGTTTCTGTAGCCTCTTGGGGGTCCCAGGCCCTATGCCCTTGGAATGAATTCAGGGGAGGCCCCTGCTCTCATGGGACTCAGTCTGATTGGGGGACAGACAAGACTTGAAATTACCAAACGTGGTCATCGTTGTGATGGGGAAGCAGCTCAGAGAAGTGGCCTGACCTGCTGGGGGGAGGGATGTGGCAGGGTGCCTTTAAGGCTGACTCAAGCTTTGTGTCCAGATGAAGTAAATCCAGGAGTGATAATGAGGAACACCCATTACAGCCCCCTTCACTGAGAGGCCGTCTGTGTAATGGTTAAAATCACGGGCTCTGGAGTCAGGCTGCTTGGCTCTTGCTGGGTGACCCTGTGTATGCTACTTGGCTTCTCTGTGCCTCAGTTTCACCAACTCTACACTGAGGACAGGGACAGGATTAAGTGAGCTAAGCGTTGGGTGCTTCTCGCTGTCTCTGGCACTAAGTGTTCAGTAAATGCAGTTGCCGTCACCGTCCCAGCCGGCTTGCCTGGATAAGTGCTTTATTTACTGGCTCGGGGTTACCAGCTTCTGTGGGGGCGAGGGTGAGCAGCTCCATTTCACAGAAGAGCAAATGGAGGCTCAGAGAAGCCAGATGACTTGCTCCAGGTCACATGGTGGGAAGTGGCAGAGCTCCCAATCATATCCAGGCCTTTGGACGCTAGATATGGCCTGGTTTTTCTGGGTCGTGGGATTCCTTCAGGGGTGGGGTGAGCTGGGCTCTAAAGGCCTGGGTGGGTGGGCAGGGATTTCAGTAAATAAATGTCAGCTGTTATCCCAAGTGGTTTGCACTCAACTCCTGTTTTCTGTCCCCAGGCGAGAAGCCCTTTTCCTGCTCTCACTGCAGCCGTGCCTTTGCCGACCGCTCCAACCTTCGGGCCCACCTGCAGACCCACTCAGATGTCAAGAAGTATCAGTGCAAGACATGCTCCCGAACCTTCTCCCGCATGTCTCTGCTGCACAAACACCAAGAGTCAGGCTGCTCAGGGGGCCCCCGCTGACCCTCAAGGCTCCTTCTGCCTCTCCAGACCACCCCCTCCATTACAGCCTCCCCAACTCCCGAAAGGAAGGCACACCCCCATCCGTCTCACTGCCTCGGAATTCCCTTCTGAACAACCCTGTTTGGCTGCATTGGCCCCACAGGACTCTGAGGACCATTTTCCAGTTCGCTCTGCCCTAGGTGCCTCAGTAGGCTCAGAGGCCTTTCCGTGGACATTTCTGTGGATGGCTGATAGGGAGGGTGGCTTGTAGCCGAGTGTTCTGGAGTTGGGCTTCTCTGTGTGGGTTTGTGTGTCCAAAGGTGTTTGGATACAGCTGCTTTGAGCTCCAGGACAAAAGCTGACAGACTAATAGGAAGCTTCCCCCACTCCTGTCTCCCCCCCACCCCACTCAGGGGAACCCATCCTCCCCCACCCGGAACCTCAGGCCACCCCTCTAGGAGGTGTGACTAACTATGCAGTAATCCACCCCTAGGTTCAGCCCAGGGGCCTGAACGCAAGGACATGTCTAGACCCCAGGTTGCTCCTGGGCCTGGGCAGCTATCTCAGCCTCCTGCTTGTCATGGTGGCACCTGTCTCATGGGCAGTTTAACAACAGTCCCAAAAGGGACTGTGAGTAATTGCTGTCACTTGTTGGGGGCCTGAGTGGGGTGCTTCAGCCCGACCGATGTGTCTCCCAGAACTATTTTTGGGGTCTGACAGGTGGACCCGGGAGGAAGATGTTTACATTTTTAAAGGTACACTGGTATTTATATTGCAAGCAACATTTTGTACTAAGGAAACGTTTTGTATAGTTATATGTACAGTTTATTGATATTCAATAAAGTGGTTAATTTATGTATTAAAAAAGTCTACTTAGTTTTATAGAGGGATAAGTGTTAAAGGGCCTTCAGGAAGGGAGGCGGGGGCAGGGATTCATGGAGCTCAGGTATTCCTGACACAGGCTGAAACCCTGTCCTTGTAAACGTCACTTGGCTTCGGACCACTGCCTTCGACTGTCAGGGACTGTATTTGTGCAAACGCATTTCCTCTGAGCCTGGGTGTCCTGTCTGATGGGGAGGGTGGGAAGCACCTGTGGACCAGTGAGCAGCAGGGGGCTGTGTGCAGGTTCCTTGCACTTCACGTTGTGACCCTGATTGATTCTCTCATCCTTCATTTTGAGGCTGACCAGGTCCACAGGGTGAGAAGCCAGCTCGCTGGGTCTTATCAACTAGACAGGCTGCTGGGCTTTGCCCCAGCACTGCAGGTCTTCTGGGGAGGGGTTGACTGCTCCGAGATGAGGGAGTGGAATGCAGTGAGCAAGAAGGGGACAGAGGATGTCCTTCCTGTTTCCAAGGGCTCTGGGCCTCGCTCCGGCCTCCCTGTCAGACCCACACCTCTGTCTGGCTGCTGGGTACCAAATGGCCTTTGATGCAAGGAAATTGGCTGGCTGGAGCCGAGAGGGTGAGAAGCCAGGCCAAAGGGTAGGGGTCATGCAGCTTCCTGCTAGAGGACAGGACGGGAAGACGGTCAGCTTGTGTCCTGGGCTGGGATAATTCACTCCTGGCTGGCTGTCGTGGTGACCTCACCTCTGGGGCCCTCCTGAGGCCAGGAGAAAATGAGTGTCCTTTTTGAGCACAAAAGGTGCTGAAGGTGCCAGTTTCCTGCGGGGAGCTGAGCAGGCGTTGCAGGCGTCCCAGAGCTCCAGAGCCCCAGAGTCAGGCCGGGGGTGGGGGGAGCTTCATGTTCCAAAGGAGAGATGATTCTTTCTTCTAAACAGGAAATGGTGACCCGCAGGCCGGGAGCAGCCCTTAATGACTTGCAGCTTTCCTCCCAAAAGAAAAAAAAGTTCTCTAACAATCGCCAAATTGTAGCTGGCCTCCCTGAAGGGAAGTTAGGGAGTTGTGGGGGGTGGGGGTTGGGCACCAATTTGCTGAAGGCCTACTGTGTCCACTGCCCGTGGGCTGTCACATACAGGCACTCCACAGTAGGTGCTAACACCAATGGTGAGGGAATAAATGACTTCACACACTTCTGGGGGGGGGATGTCCTGGTGGAAACCCCTCCCTGGCATCTAAAGTGGGGTCTACCGGGCTCTGATCCTCCTGGGAGTCTGGGGTGCCTGGTTTGTGCCCTTGTCAGGGCCTAGAACAAGGCTCTTCCTCACTGGGACTCCCAGTTTCTGCCTCTATAAAATGGGGGCCGTGATGACTCTGCCTTCCTCCCCAGAGCCTGGAAAGGGGCCTTCGGTGGTCTTGATGCGTGCCATGTGTGCCAGGCCCCGGTGGAGGCCCCCCGGCACGGTGGTGAACAGATAGTCCTCCCTGCACTCATGGAACTTAGGTTCTAGCGAGGGAGATAGAAAACAAACAGGTGACTAAATAAACACGCTGCTTTCCAACGGTGATGGTGCCAAGATGGAATTAGAGGGAGCCGTGGGGCAGGCTCGCTTGATAAGGCAGGCCGAGAACCAGAGCCCTCGCCGCACTGACATTCCAGTTGAGACCTGAAGAAGGACAAAGTTCCAGGCGCAGAGGGAGCGTCCAATGAAAAGGCTTGGAGGCTGGAATGAAGTTGCTCTCTGCAGGGAAAGACCAGGGCGGGTGGAGGGTGGGGGGCAGGGTGGGAGCAGTGAGGCGCCCATATCCTGCAGAGCCAGTGTGTGGCGTGAGGAGTCGGGATTGTAGTCCGGCCTCCAGCAGCCACGGGCACCGAAGCGGGGCAGTGATGAAGCCTGCTCTGCTAGTACACGGGGTGCCCCAGCTCCCGGTGGAGAGCGCAGTTAGTGGAGTCAGGGGAGGAGAGAGACAGCTGGGAGCCCCGAGGTCCCGGGTAGAGACCATGCTGGCCTGGCTCAGGGTGAAGGAAGCTGTGGTGCGAAGACTCCTTCAAGAAGCAGGGTGGCCGGGGTGCACACCTGAGTGCTTAGTGGGCCCGGGCTATTTAGGGTGATTAAAGAGGGATGTCGGCTTCTGGGGGTGGGGGTAGAGATAAAAGGAATGAGGAGGGTCCTTGCGTCCTGATATGGAACAGTCCCCACTTAGCCACATTGCGAAGTGAAAAAAATAACCTGGAGGACATGCTCCCTTTTATATTTGCACATGGAAATAGCAGAAGGACTTACAATAAAATACTAAAGCATTTCTCTAGGGACTCACAGGAGGTGGAATGGGGCTACCGAGACAAGCGAGAAGAAGCAGGGAGATGGTTTTTTAGATTTATTATTATTTTAACGACTTTTTTTTAAAAGATTTTATTTATTTATTTGACAGAGAGACAGCCAGCGATAGGGGAAACACAAGCAGGGGGAGTGGGAGAGGAAGAAGCAGGCTCCCAGCAGAGCAGGGAGCCCGATGCGGGGCTCGATGCGGGGCTCGATCCCAGGACCCTGAGATCAGGCCCTGAGCTGAAGGCAGACGCTTAACAACCGAGCCACCCAGGCGCCCTGTAATGACTTCTTGTTTTAAAAAAATAATCTCTACACCCAACGTGGGGCTCGAACTCTCAAACCGGAGATCAAGGGTCACATAGCTCTACCGACTGAGCCAGTGAGGCGCCCCGGTGTTTTAGGTTTTTAAAACATATTTTATTTTGAAATAATTTAACCTGACAGAAAAGTTGGAAGAAAAGCACAACAAACTGGGATCTTTCATTCAGATTCTTCAAAATATCGAACATTTCTCCCGCTGCGTCTTCTGTCTCTGTGCGCACATACACATACCCACACACTGTGTACTTTAGAGTCATTTGAGAGTAACATTTAAGCATGGATTTTTTTTTTAAGATTTTATTTATTTATTTGACAGAGAGCGAAGCAGAGAGGGAACACAAGCAGGGGGAGTAGGAGAGGGAGAAGCAGATTTCCCTCCAAGCAGGGAGCCCAACGTGGGGCCTGATCCCACGACCCCGGGATCACGACCCGAGTCAAAGGCAGACGCCCAAACAACTGAGCCACCCAGGTGCCCCTAAGCATGGATTTTTAAGGATGAGAACATTCTCTCCTGTAACCATAGTCCAATGATGGAGACGGTGCAACACGGTCATCTCATGTACAGACATCATCAAGTTTCTGCAACTGTCCCAGGGACGTCCCCCACCACATGCCAGGGGTGGCGTGGAGCGAGATCCCAGGTCACACACTGGCCCTGTCTCCTTATTCTCCTTCATTCTGAGATAGCTCTTTTCTTGGTCTTTCATGGTTTCGATGTTCTCGAAGTATTCAGGCCAGGTGTTTTGCAGAATGTCCCCCAATTTAGACTTTCCTGATGCTTCCTCGTGGTTACGTCTGGGCGGTGCGCTCTTGGCCGGACCACAGGTGTGGCGTGTATCTTTCTCAGTGCAAGGTATCCCAAGGCCCCTGAGGTCCGCTTGCCCCATTACTGGTGACGTCAATTTTGGCCACTTGGTTAAGGAGGTGTCTGCCAGGTTTTGCCGGGATCAAGTTCCTCTTTTCCCCCTTTTGTACTTAATCCATATCTTGTGGGGAGACATTCCGAGACCATGTGAATATCCTGTTGCTCCTCCAACTTCCACCCACAGCTCTTAGCCCTCACTGGCGATTTTTGCCTAAATCAATTATTCCTGTGGTGGCTGCCGAGCGGTGATTTTCTAGCTCTGCCGTTCCTTCTATTTTTACTGGTGCCCCCTCTGTCTGGGCCGCAACTCTGAGCTGCGGGGTTGCCAGAGATCGGGTGGGAAGCAGCAGGGGCTGGCGGGGCCATTCGATCCTCCCCTGGGCTCTTCTTTAAAAACGAGTCCAGGAAATAAACTGATGGCCATGCAGTGTCCAGGCAGGCAGGGCTGGGGCCAGGGCCACCTCTGGGCACATCTGGGCCCCATGAGTGACCCGGCGGCTACTCATGGGCATCCCTTGAGCTGCGATGGGGGTACTCTGGCAGGCGGGGATCCGGGTCCTTCCTGCTCCTCTCTGCTTTCAAATCGTCAGTGTCACATGTTATGGCAGTTTATTCTTTTTTTTTTTTAAGATTTATTTATGTATTTGTCAGAGAGAGATGGAGAGAGAGAGCACAAGCAGGTGGAGAGGCAGGCAGAGGGAGAAGAAGGCTCCCTGCTGAGCGGGGACCCCCCCCCCACCCCATGCAGGACTCAATCCCAGGACCCAGGGATCATGACCTGAGCCGAAGACAGACGCTTAACGGTCTGAGCCACCCAGCCATCCTAAGTTCATTCTTTAATTTTTTATTTTATTTTATTTTTTTTAAAAGATTTTATTTATTTATTTGACAGAGACAGCCAGTGAGAGAGGGAACACAAGCAGGGGGAGTGGGAGAGGAAGAAGCAGGCTCCCAGCGGAGGAGCCTGATGTGGGGCTCGATCCCAGAACGCTGGGATCACGCCCTGAGCTGAAGACAGACGCTTAACAGTCTCAGCCACCCAGGCGTCCTAAGTTTATTCTTTAATTTAAAAAAAAAGGAAAAGATTAGATGCGAGGCTCATTTGACATGTGATTAACACGACTCATCCCAATGCCTTTACTGCAGGAAGAGCTCAGTTTGTATCAAAATTAAAAAATACACATATATATTTACATGTGCATGTGCTCCAATCTCAGTCATAGGAAAAGCCAGAGCCCTCCCTTGGCCCACATGTGCTGACTCCATCCGGCCCCAGCACCGCTGCCTCAGCCCCTCCCCCATGCCCTCACTCCCTCCAGCCTCCTGGGCCCTCTGCCACCTCAGGGCCTTTGCACTTGTCTCCTCTCCTCCCCTCAGAAAGCCACACATTGGCTCCCCCGACCATCCCTCTCCCATTTGCACCCAGTGCCTTCCCCTGTTGAGATGTTTTTCTCCGTAGCACTTGTCACCATCCGACAAACCATATTTTCACTGTTTACAGTTTCTGTGTTGACCGGCTCGCCCACCAAAATGTCAGCTCCCTGCGAGTGGAAACATTGTCTGCTTTGCTCACTGTCCAATCCCCGACACCTCGTGTCTCTCGGGCAGGAGGCATATACTTGGTAAAATTTTGCTGAATGGTGAATGAATACATGTGTGTCCCTAGGAAATACAGCATGGTCACCACGCTTGTGGGGCACTTTCTACGTGCTGGGCACCGTGCCTAGGGCCTCACACAGATCAACTTGTTCAACTTTCACAGTCGACTCAAGAAAGAGAAAACCAAGGCACAGAGAGGTTAAGTAACCCGCCCAAGGTCACAGAGCAAATAAGTGGCAGAGCTAGGATTCGAACTTTGACTTCTTTTATTACTGTTGTCATTTTGCTCATTCTACCTTTGGGGTAGGTGTAATTAAAACTTTTTAAATTGCAGTAGAAGAGTCTGGGTCTTTATCTTGGTCTGACCAGCAGCTCTGGCTCAGAGGGACCCCTTTTGTCCTATCCCTGGGATTCTAAGAAACCCCACATGTTCTTCCCCAGCCAGTAGGCAGCCAGAAGTGTGTGGAGATTGGGGAGAGGGGTGGCCAGGGAAGAGAGAGTTCCATCCCCAGTGGTAGAGAGGTGGGGTGGGGATATTCCATGTGGTCCCTGAGGAGCAGGAGAGAGGCTTCCAGATGAGGAGCCTCTCTGGAGGCCGATTTCCCTCTGCGCCGTGGGCCTTGGATGCACTGGGCGCCCCCAGTTGGGTGATGTGTTCCTTCCTTGCCTCTCCTAGCTTGTGGTGGCTCCCAGTGATCCTGGTGTTCCTGCATCGCTCCGCTGTCTGCCGCTGGCTTCACGTGGCCTCCTTCTGTGACTTTATTTCGCTGGGCGTGTCCTCTCCTCGTCTTATAAGGACACCAGTCTCTGACCTTAGCACCCGCCCCAATTCAACATGACCTCATCTTCGTTTGATGACAACAGAGACCCTGTTTCAAACTGAGGTCATACTGGCTGGTTCTGGAGGTGGGGACCGGAAAATATATTTGGGGGACATAATTTAACCCGCTACAGGTGGCTACAGCGCAGGGAGGGGAGCGAGTCTTCCTCAGGCCCGGAGGGGGTGGGGGAGCCCTTAAGGAGCAGATCTGGGGAGTCAGACTTTGCGTCTGTGCTTCCTGGAAGGGAGAATGCTTTAAGCAGCCCCCAATCTCAGGAGTTACAGGGTAAGTGGAGGGGGTCAGAGAGGGCAGAGGTGGGAGAGGTCAGCGGGGACCTGTGGACATGAAGAGTGAGGGAGGGCACAAGGATGATGCCTTGTCCGGATTTTTCAGCAGCTGAGGGAAGTAAAGATCCAGTGAGGCCAAGAGCAGCCAGTCAGGCAAATCGTCCTAATAATGATAATAATAGTAAACACCTCGTGGCGGTTTGCCGTCTGTTTTGCACAGATCACCCTCACAGTAACCCTGGGTAGTCTGGGCGTAAGGGGTGGTCCCACAGTGGGTCAGAGCTTGGGTTCTGGAGCCAGGCTGCCCGGGCTGACATCTCTCCTCCATGGCCTACCTGCTGTGTGACCTAGAACAAGTTACTCCACTTCTCTGTGTCCATTTCCTCATCTGAGGTACAGCCCTTCCTTCTGGAGGTCGTTGTGCAGATTATATGAATGAACATTTACAAATTGCTTGGCCTCGGGCCCAGCATAGGGTAAAGCCCCAGTAAGCACTGACTGTTCTTATGTCCATTTTACAGATAGGGAAATCAAGGCTCTGAAAGAATAGAGAACTTTCCCGAGATCACACAGGGTCGTCCTACTGTTCCTGGCTCTTTGTCTCTCCTGGCCCTTAACGAAGTCGGGGGGCCCGAGCTGGCCTGCTGACTCCCAGAGTCTGGCGTCCTGTGTCCCCTGGAGCCTTGCGCAGCCAGGTGACGAGGGCCCCAGGGTGCTGAAAGACTGTCTGCCGAAGTCTGTCGAAGGCACCTCCGTGGGTGCAAGCTGGAAGGCCTCGGGGGAGTTGACGGGCTGGCCTGGAGTAAACGCGTGAGTGGGGGCTGAAAAGGCAGCAGTGAGGAGGGAGGAACCCCACGTTCATGGGGGTGCTTGGGGCAGGACAGGGGGCTTGCCCAAGGACCTCGAGCCTTTCCTGGAGGGTCCGAGTGCCACCAGTGCGTCTCTCCATGACCCTGGATGAGTCCTCGCCCACTCCAGGCTTCGCTTTGCACATCACTAGAAATGTGTTCAACCTTTGACCCAACAATACAATTAAAGGTACATAAACGCATTCTGACCCGCGTTTCTCAGAAGAGCAGAACACCATAAACAACCCGAATGCCCAGCACCAGGGGACTGGGTATGTGAGCTGGGGTCCTGGGGAATTCTGAGAACTTGCAGCTGTTGTAAATGATGATGACACAACTTTTAAAATATAGATTGTGTTTGCAGCACCTGAAAGGACAAAACAAAATGCCTGGCACGTGAAAAGCCCTCCAAATGCTTCTTGAGTCACTATATAAACGAATGAGCGGTTAGTACTCGATGACTATTTGTTGACAGGAAGGAAAGAAGGGCAGGAAAGAGAAGAAAAGAGAAGGATCTGGAAGAAATATACCCACTGCTCATGGTGATTTTCTCTGGGCATAGGTTCAGGTGCTAGTGACAGGAAGGCCTTTTCATTCGATATAATTCTTACCTGTACTCCTATGATCATTGCTTCTTCCAATGAGCCTTTCTTGACTTTCAATCAATCAATCAATCAATATTTTAACGGAGAAACTAGATGTTCCCTTGTGGACTTGAAAGGCACCCACATGTGCTGACAGGTGCAGGCAGCAACTTGCAAAGCAGCCTGAAAAAATAGTATGGTCCCATTTATGTAAAATTTAACCTCCATTTTCACCCACCTTTGCCTTCTCGGAGAGGGAAATGTGTGCCTTGGGGGTCAATAGCGCTTTTGTCTGGATGGCACGGTTGCTGGGGTTTTAATTCTCTTCTCGAGAGATCTCTGAATTTTCTACAATGAGCATGTGATTTCCTTCCTAAACAGAAACACACAAGCAGGCACTGAAGAAGGAGGTTCAAGAGCCGGTAACGTCCCAGGGTGAAGACAGTCGCCGTGTCACTCTCCTGCAGGCTGTGGGGTGATGTCTGGGAGCCACCGGGGGCCCATCGTGGGCACTGCCTGTAAGCTGAATGTGTCCTCAGCCTCATGTCTCTGGGCAGCCCACTGTCCAGCCCCCGAGCGTGACTATTTGCCGTGCACGGCTGTTTACCTGCGGGATCTGTTGGTCCTGAGTGGGAGAGAGACAGACCGAGCGCAGGCAGCTCACGAGACTTGCCCAAGAACACACGGCTGGGAGGCCATTGGTGGCCACGGGATTTTTTTTTAATGGCTTTAGATTTTTTTTTAATGGCTTTATTGAGCTCTAATTCACATACCGTACAGTTGTCCCCTTAAAGGGCACAATTCAGCAGTTTCTAGCACGTGCACAGGGTTGTGCAACCGTCCCCACCGTCTCTTCCAGAACATTTCATCACTGGAAAAAGCACCCCCGTGCCCATTAGCAGCCGCTCCCCTCTTCTCCTCCCCTTGGCCCCCGGCGACCACTAGCCTGCTTTCTGTCTGTAAGGACTGGCCTCTTCTGGACCCTTCAGGTACACGTGAAACGTGAGGAGCGTGCGCAGCGTCGCGGGCCCCGACGCACGGCTGTCCCTTTGCGGCACGTGTTTGAGGTTCCCTCACGTAACGTGTCCGCGCTCTGTTCTTTCCGTGGCCTGGTAACCTGCCACTGACAGGCGCACCACGTTTTGTCCCTGCCCGCGGCAGGTGATGGACATTCGGGGTGTGCCGCCGGGCACAGTCCTGCACACGCTCCCGTGCGGCCCCCGAGCCGTCTGTGAGGGTTCACGCGGCCCTGCCCGCACGTCGTTAGCGTCAGGGGTTTGTAGCCGTTTTAGCAGGTGAGTGTGTGCGTGTGACAGTCTTCTCAAGACGTAAGCCACCCACGGGAGACCGCCCTGTAGAAAGTACCAACCGGGATGTTTTTCTTTCCCTCGGGAAATAAAAGGAGCAGAATTTGGGGGCCACACGGTAACTCTCTCTAGACACCGGGATTGGAATGGGATCTTCCCTGCCCCAGGGTCAGGGTGATTTCTCCTGGCAGGGTCCCCTTCCCACGGGGAAGGAGAAGCCGGGGTGCCCTCCCTCTCCCATCCGGGGCTCTGCTCTGGGCAGAGGGCAGGTCTGCCGAAGGTCTGCGGCTCCAGCCGTGAGCCCCTGCGACAGTAACGCAGTCCTCCCTGCATTCAGCACGTGTCCGCCCAGCCCCTACTGTGTGCCAGGCCCTGCTCCCGGCACTAGCGAGGCAGCGGCGAACAGACAAGGCAAGTCCCTGTTCTCGGTCCAGGGAGGGGGTGATGTTGCTTGGCAAGAGTGCAGGGTGCCGTGGGAGAGAGCTGAGGTGGGGGTATTTGGGGAGCCTTCCCAGAGGTGGGGAAGGAGGAGGAGTTAGCGTGGCAGAGGGAATTGAGTGGGAGGAGGAGACTGCAGGCAGAGGGAATGGCAAGTGCAAAGGCCCTGAGGTGGGGATGTGTGTTTGAGACGTGGAGGTCAGTGCAGCTGGAGGGGAGAGAGGTAGGAGATGGGGTGGGAGAAGCTGGCAGCGGCCCGCCTACAGGGCATTGTGGGCCAGGTGTTCGGATCTTATTCTTAGGCATGGGAAGCTGCCAGGGGATTTTACACAGAGCAGTGACTCCTCTGTGTGTGGGAAATGAACTGAGGGGACTGAAAGGAAGTGGGAGACAAGAGAGGAGACACCTGCAGGCAGTGGCTTCCGCTGGAGAGTCGGGAGGAAGAAGGGGCGGGAGACGTCCTTGTGCCTGTGCCGGTGGGGCTGGGGGGGGGCCGGAGGGGGGTGAATGACTATGAGGCAGAGGAGGGATTCTAGCACAGCCAGCTGTGGGCTTGAAAAGGAGAGCAGCGGATGGTGGTGCCATTCGACAGAATTGGGCCCTCTGGAGAGGAGACAGGGAGGGAAATGATGAAATGTATTTCTTTAGCATTTCTGCTCGCCTGAACCTCTCCCAGCCATCTCTACCAGTCCCCCAACAACCTCCAAGTTACCTGAGTCTTGGCCTCTGAGGCCTCACACTAGTTATCGAATGGGCAGACACCACCTCCTCCACTCCGTCCCTGGCCCACCACTCTCCCCACCTGTGAGCTCTGCGATGGGCATGACCTGTTGCAGCCCCTGGCACATAGCAGGCTCTCCATTAATAGTTGTTGAATTAATTAAACAGGGCTGTGGATGACCTTGGTGGAGAATACAGTACTAGGGAGCCACAGAGGAGTTTGGAGGGAGGGAGGGCTGAGTTCTCTCACTCACTCTCTGGAGCCCTCTTCTCCCAGGCCCATGGGAGGGCAGAGGCTCTCTGGGATCTCGACTGAGGTGGAACAACAGGTTCTAGAGCCCAGGAAGCTCATCACAACAGCCAGTCCTCTGGGAAACACATACCCTATCACTATCACATCCCCATTTTACAGAGGAGGAGACTCAAGTCCCCGGGGCGGGGTGGCATTTGCCCAAGGTGACCCCCAGGTGATAACAGCAGAGCAGGGATTCAAATCTACACCTGCCCGGTGGCACAGTCCTCATCCAACCCTTTGTCCTCAGAAAGGCTTTTAGAAAAATAAAAAGTAAGGACCCAAGGGGCGGGGAAGAATTCCTCTCTGTAGAGGCCCTTCTAGAACATCTCAAGAGTAAATACAGACATGTGTCAGCATCTGTGTCTGGTGTTCTCGGTGGAAGAGACTGGAGGCTGGAGTCAGGGCAGGAGGAAGACTGACTTGTCCCACTTTTCTTTCCGAACTCTCGGGATTGTTATTATTTTAAAAGTGTTAATGAGGGGCGCCTGGGTGGCACAGCGGTTAAGCATCTGCCTTCAGCTCAGGGCGTGATCCCGGCGTTCCGGGATCAAGCCCCACATCAGGCTCCTCTGCTATGAGCCTGCTTCTTCCTCTCCCACTCCCCCTGCTTGTGTTCCCTCTCTCGCTGGCTGTCTCTATCTCTGTCGAATGAATAAATAAATAAAATCTTTAAAAAAAAAGTGTCAATGAAAGTATAACAGTTGTACAGAGATGCGCGCATCTGAAGTGTTCAGTCCGTTGCCTTTTTCCAAAATGTATCCACCTGTGGGACTAGCCCCCAGACCAGGAAACAAGTGGGATTCGTCCACATTGTTGAGTGAAGCAGGAATGTGTTCCTTTTTAGCGTGGATGAAGTATTCCACCGTTTGCATATTTATTTATTCATTCGGCAGCCAACGGACACTGGATTGTTTCCAGGGTTTTTGTTTTGTTTTGCAATTATGAATAAAGCCGCTATCAGCGCTCACGTGGAGATTTTTATGTGAACATAAATTTTCATTTTTTCTGGGGGAAACATCTAAGATGGGATTGTTGGGTTGTAGCCTAAGTATGTGTTCGACTTGATAAAAAGAACAACAAAAAACTGCCAAGCTGATTTCCCGAGCTCTGTGCCACTTTGCCCTCCCACCGGAAGCGTATGAGCGATTCCCGTTGTTCCACATCTTGTCAGCTCTTGGTATTCTGTTTTTGGTTTTGTTTTTATTTTAGCCATTCTAATGGCTCTAGGTGAGAAGTGATGTCTCGTCCTGTGTGTGCCTGTGTTTAACCGCTTCCTCAAGGTACAAGACAGTAAAGTACACAAGTAAAGGTCAAAATTTGGTAAGTTTTGGCACATATCTCCATGAGGGAAACTAGCACCAATAGGACCGTGAGCATGTCCATCACCCCCAAGAGTCTCCTCCTGCCTCCTCTTTGACTTCCCTCCCGCCCTCCCTCCCGCTACCCCTAGCCCCAGGCCACCAATGATCGGCTAACACTATGGAGTGGTTTGCCTTTCCCAGAAATCATAGAAATGGAATCATACGGTCTGTTCTTTTGTTTTGGTCTGGCTTCTTTCACTTGGCGTGATGACCTTAAGGTCCACCGATGTCACTGCGGGTATCAACCGTTGTTCCTTGTTATTGCTGGGTGGCATTCCACGGTGGGGAAGGTGCCGGGGTGGGGATAGACCCTTCCCCTTCCCATGGACATCTGGGTTGTTTCCTGTTTTGGGCGATGACAAAACTGCTATAAGCATCCATGGATGAGTCTTCGTGTGGATACAGGTTTTCATTTCTCTTGGGTCAACGTACAGGAATGCAGCTGCTGGATCGGACGAGAAGAAATGCTGAACTTGGTCAGGAAGCATTCAACTGTTTTGCAAAGCGGCTGCACCATTTTGCTTTCCGGCCAGGAGTGCACGCACAAGAGTTCTAGTTCCTCCACATTCTCTCCTGCCCACACTCGCTATGGCCAGTCCTTTAGATTTTAGCCATCTTATCGGGTGTTTAGTGGTATCTCATGATGGCTTTAACTTGCACTTTCCTAATGACTAACGATATTGAACACCTTTCCACACACTTATTTACAATCCATACATTCTAGTGAAGACACACAATATTTAAATCTTTTGTCCATTTCTTAATTGATTTATTTTTTGGGGGGGAGGGAGTTCTTTATATATTCTGGATACTTTTTTTTTTAATCAGATATAGTGTTTTGCAGATACTTTCTCTCTGTGGGGGTTTCTTTTCTGATCATATCCTTTGTCCACTTTTCATTGGGCTAATCAATGGTCTTCCTGAGGTTTAAGACGGTGTCTCACGAGGCCTCACTTTGTCTTCCCGTTAACGGGGATGGCTCAGTAGCCCCTCCTGGGCTAGAGAGAGTCTTCCTACACCGTGCACAGGCAACACTGGCTGGATTTTGTCACTCGTGTTTCCCTCACTGTTGTTGCCTGCACGTGCTTTCCAGGGCAAGTGCGAAGTTCAGAGCTCAGCTCCACCGCTCCCGGGCTGCAGGACCCCGGGCCAGGGCCTTCCGCCACGTCTCCCCATCCGCAGAGTGGCCGATGAGGGGAGAATACACAATGCCCATAAACACACAAAGCGCTGGGCACAGAGGAAAGGTTGCTTAAAAACATGTATTACTGTCTTTTTTTTTTTTTTAATGAAAATCGAACAAGTTTAATGAGATTTTAGATTTTTGGTTGGTTGCAGCTGGAGGTGCCGAGAGAGCAGGTGGGTGTCTGAACGGATGGGGCATGAAGGCCCCTGCACCAGCATCACCAACCCCTCCCATGGAGCCTCCATCCTCATAGCAGCTCTCTGTGACCAGAGCTGATGGCCACATTTGACCCAGGAGGAAGCGGGGTCCTTCATGGCTTCGCCTCCCTTCTCCAAGACCCGCACCTGAGCCTGGCCTGTGACCCCATGCAAGGGAAACACCTGGTCTCCTCCACAGCTGTTGGGGGGCTGAGGAGGCACCAAGAGGGGGTGACCCTAATGAAAGCATGAAGTGGGGGGGTGGCTGCTGATCAAAGTTAGGTGCGACTGAATCTTGCTTAAAATAACCCAAGTGGAAACAA
Source organism: Ailuropoda melanoleuca (assembly GCF_002007445.2). Lineage (NCBI taxonomy): Eukaryota > Metazoa > Chordata > Mammalia > Carnivora > Ursidae > Ailuropoda > Ailuropoda melanoleuca. The sequence continues at coordinate 56,521,083 of NC_048230.1, read as the reverse complement.
GAACACTGAGAGCTATACCTATGTCTGTCTGGTAGAGGAAGGATGAAAAATATTGTAAGAATTTAAGAATTATTGGGGCACCTGGGTGGCTCAGTTGGTTAAGCGTCTGCCTTCAGCTCAGGTCATGATCCCAGGGTCCTGGGATCGAGTCCCTCATCGGGCTCCTTGCTCAGTGGGGAGCCTGCCTCTCCTTCTCCTCCCCACTTGTGCTCTCTCTCACTATCTCTGTCACCATCTCTGTCTCTCTCAAATAAATAACATCTTAAAAAAAAGAATTTAAGAATTATTTTAATTATTTTTGCCCTTCCCACACTTGGCCCAACCTATGAATATGTGAAGGAACATGTTGTCATCTCATCAGTGGTACTGACAACGGTAGGTCACCGTTGGTGGTAGGTCAGTGACAGTGACATGAGCCAAGTCTGTTTTCACATTACTGGCTGGTTGCTTCTAAAAGTCATCATCAAGGGGCACCTGGGTGGCTCAGTCAGTTAAGCATCTGGCTCTTGATTTTGGCTCAGGTCATGATCTCAGGGTTGTGAGATTGAGCCCCACATTGGTCTCCACACTGAGATTCTCCCTCTCCCTCTGTCCCTAGCCCCATGCATGTGCTCTCTCTTTCTCCCTCCCTCTCTTTCTCCCTCTCTCTCTCAAATAAATAAATAAAATCTTTAAAAAAAAAAGTCATCATCAAATACAGGCAAATCCTGGTTGACGGTTGGCAGTTGACCAGTCAAGTATCTTCTTGTGGGCTCTTGGTTGAAATCCCATCAGTCACTTAAAATATAAATGTATATTTATTATAAAGGAGTCAAATATGGTCCTATTTTAATTATTGTGAACATGGCCAAGTGTATAAAAACAAGAAGGTTCAAATAAATAAAATCTAAGAAAATAAATCAATGGTTAATACAAAAGCAATAACTTTGGATGAAACTCAGAGTTCATTTTCTGGAGCAAATGTTTCCAAATAATTAAATGATAATGAGGAGCAGAGCAGTAGAATTAATTCTAATACTTGTATCATTATGTGGTTTGCTAACTTTCATAACAAATAATAAAATTCATATTAAGGATATAACCTTTAAGAATGTAATATTTTTCAGTTATTTAATTTCCTCTAGGTCCCTGAGACTTTTAGGGAAAAAATCTTACTTGGGCCTATTCAGAAAATGAAGGGAGATTTGGAGAAAATGAGGAACCCACATGTCCTTTGTCCCCACCAATTAAACTTCAGAACAATGGATATCATGAGGGAGTTTTAGGTACATACTTTTTTCTTTTTTTTTTTTTTTTAAGATTTTTATCTACTGGGGCACCTGGGTGGCTCAGTGAATAAGTGTCTGCCTTCCGCTCAGGCCATGATCTCAGGGTCCTGGGATTGAGCCCCATGTTGGGCTCCCTGCCTGCTTCTCCTTCTCCCTTTGCTGCTCCCCTGCTCATGCTCTCTTTCTCCCTCTCTTGCTCCATCAAATAAATAAAGTCTTTAAAAAATTTTTTTAAAAAATCTATTTATTTGAGAGAGAGAGCACAAGCAGGGGGAAGGGGAGAGGGAGGGACGAGCAGGTTCCCCGCTGAACAGGGAGCCCTACACGGGGCTCGATCCCAGGACCCTGAGATCATGACCTGAGCCAAAGGCAGACGCTTAACCAACTGAGCCACCCAGGTGCCCCTGAGCTCACACTTTAAACTGAGGACTAATCAGGGTAATAATAAAATGGACCGATCATTTCAAAATGTCTGATAGAATCTTACATCCCCCTTCTCTCCCATATTCATCCCTCAGTCCGTGTCCAGAAAACAGATTTAACCCTGAGAATGTTAGCAAAATTTATACACAGGGAAGGATGGGTGGCTGGTGAGATACAGGGCTGAAGGGGGGTGGGGACAGGGCAGAAAGGCGGGGCAGGGGTCGATGCAGGTGGGAGACACAGAGGGCCCGGCAGGGCTCATAGAGCAGGTGGACGTGGTGCGCGGACACAGGGAACAAGCGGGGGTTGATAGTTGTGTGGACAAACCCAGGGACAGAGAGCAGAACGGGTGGTGGCAGAAGATACGGAATCCGTAGGGGTCTCAGCACAAAGTGGTGAAGACCCTGCAGGGTTGAAACGGAGGGGACGGCAGCTCACAAGGGGGCCGGAGCCCCTGGCAAAAGGAGCCAGGTACAGAGATGACGTCAGGGCAGGGCTGGACAAAGGTCAAAGACAGGCAGGTGAGGGACCAGGGGGAATATAAATGTGAGCGATAAATTGGCGTAAAGGTGGGTATGGGTCTGGGGCAGGATCAGAGTCTGGGGGGAGGAAGGGAAGAAGAAAATGGAAAGAACTCAGTGGGGGACTCAGAGAGTAATAAAGAGAGGTGTTCAGGGAGAGGTGACCCCAGCAGGAAGGATGGGAGAGGAGAGGCAGACAAGGGGGGAAGGAGGGAAGCAGGGGAAGGGGGACAGAGAGAGGGGCGCACAGGGAGAGCCCAGGCCCTTTGCATGTTCTCCAGGAAGGCGCAGAGGGAAGCCTGGCCTCGGCAGAGGAAGGACCGAAGCAGCAGCAGATGACGGTAGAGGGAGGTCAAGGCAAGGCCAGGGCCGGCGCAGAAGAGGGGCAGAGGGAGACAGTGGGAAACCAGACAAGGAGGGAAAGATGGGTTAAATCCTGAGCAACACTGGGAGGTGAGAGGTGGTGTGAAACTGAGAAAGCTGGGAGCACGGGGAGTGGATGGGCGCCAGGGAGGTTGTGGGAGGACTGCAGGTGAGGACATGGGAGACCTTAGGGAGGAAGCCGGGGAGGTCTGTGGGTCAGGAGGGGTTTCCTGTGGGTGATGGGCTGACTGTCACAAGAAAGGTGGGCATGGCAGGAGAGCAGCTGGGTGACATGGGGATCCTCCGAGTGCTGGGGGTGGCCTGGGGGGTGGTGGGAGGACAACCACGTGGTACACGGCTGGGAGCGCTGGGACTCAGAAATGCACAGGGGAAATCGGCCGGAGCAAAGGGACACGGTCACTGTCCACTGTCAGGTCTGGCGTGGACAGGAAAATGTGAGGCTGCGTGGTGGAGGGGACAGTGAGACAACGTGGAGAAAATGTGACATAGACTGGGGTCCCTGCAGCTGCCTCTGCGTTCTGAGATGCCTGGAGCAGAGAGTAAGAAGCTGGGTGAGGCCGGCAGGTGGTGGGGGAGTCAGGGCTGGGGGGCCCTGCATGGAGGAGCCAGACAGGACCCCACTCTCCTCAGATGAGCCGTGCCCAAGAAGCCCCCAGCTCCCAGGACACCCTACCCCTCTCTGGCTGCAGAAATGGAGGGTACCGTGGTGCGTGTAAGCAAGGTATGAGAGAGTGTCCTCGGAACAAACGCAGAAATACACAGAGCAAAGCAGACAGGTTCCCTTACCAGGTGTTTTGTCCTCTGTCCTCTGAATTTCCTTCCGGATCACAGAAGCTGTAAGCAGCGTGTTCAGGGGACGCAAACTAGTCCAGACGCTTCCCTCCTCTGAGATGACGTAGGTATGACTTTTGTTGTGAGCATCTTCACATAGAAATGGGCCACCACGAGGAATCCCACCACTACTCGGCGCAGGGCAGGCGCTGGCCTGAAATTCTTCCTCCCTCTGTCCCTCCCCTGCTGCCCTGGCCAGTCCCTGTGCTAAAAGACAGGGATTCAGACCTGGCCTTGCCCACGTCACATCAATGGACCCCATCATGACAAGTGCAAGAGACTGGTTCAAATTGCAGCTTGCCTACCACCTGCTGGGGGACCTCAGTAGGCCTCTGAACCTCTTTGGCCTTGATGTCCTCAGCTGGAGAGGGGAGATGATACAAATTCCTAGACTGGCTGAGTGGAGGAAAAGAATGGGGAAAAATACTGCATGAGAGGTAACTCTAGTAAATGACAAACAAATGCTGGCTAAGCAGGCTCCTGCCTCAGGGCCTTTGCACAGGCTGTTTCTAACATCTGGAACACCCTTCCTTCCTTCCTTCCTTTATTTATTTGGGGGGGGGAGGCCGGGGGAGGGGGGAGAATCTCAAGCAGACTCCCCTGGGCGCACAGCTCCACAGGGCTCAGTGTCACAACCCCCAAGACCATGACCTGAGCCGAAACCAAGAATCAGAAGCTTAAGTGACTGAGCCACTCAGGCGCCCCTGGAACACCCTTCCTTTAGATGCCCCCGTGACTCCAACCTTCAAAGGGACCTTTTCTGACGCACCTATGACCATGTGATGCCCCCCTCCCCACTTTCACGCCCCACTCCCCTTTCCTGCTGTCTCCCCCCCCCCCCACC
>NC_048230.1:56379869-56516702 GCF_002007445.2 Ailuropoda melanoleuca | reverse complement strand
CCCCCCCCCCCACCGCTCAGCACTCACCACCAACTGACACTTTCTGGGAGGTGTTTATTTGCCCCCGTCTGGCTCCCCCGCTGGACCGCCAGCCAGGGGAGGGCAGGGGAATTTGGTTCCGTCGCCCCCACATCACCCTCTCTAGGACAGCGCCCCGCACCTCGTGGGTGCTCCACAGAGAAGCCAGAGCTCCGCTCAGATGCCTCACGATGATGCCACCCCCTCCCTGTGTGACCGTGGACAGTTATCTCAACTCCCCCGGCGCGGTTTTCTGTCGCCAAGCGGGTCTGGGTTTGGGAGAAGCCTCTCCCCCCGGGGTTTGCTGGGGGGTCTGGGGGCGCGCGGCTGCCGCGGCTCCCCCCGCACCTCTCACGAGGGCCCCGCGCTGCCGGCCGGTTGTCCCGCCGTGTGTTTTCTAGGGCATGTTTACGAAGGTGGAACTCGCGGGCGCGGCCCGGGAGGGGGCCCCTTCTGCACCGAGCGGGCCAGGCCGCCCCGCCCTCGGCCTCGCAGGCGGGCGCCCCTCCAGGCCGCGGCCCCCTCCCCGCCGGCCCCCAGCGAGACGAATGCAGCACACGGCGGCCTTTATNGGGGGGCCGCGGTCGGGAGGGGGGCGCCCGCGGCTGGGCGCGTCCCCGCGCGCGCGCGCCTCCGCTGCCCTCCCCCGGCGGAGGGGGGGGGGAATTGGGCCCGACCCCTGGGCGGGGGGAGCGGGAGGATTAAACGAGCTGACCTGCGCCGTGGTGGCCGGCACGTGGGAAGCCCTGGACAAAGCTAGTCCTGTATGGAGACTGTTAACATGACGATTTCATCAGCGGCAGGTCGAGGCCGAGATAGGAGAGGGAGGCCCATTCGGATTTCCTGGCCAGTCCCCACCGCCTGTGGTGAGGCCTGAGTCAGACTTGAAATCCAGACCGTCCCTGAAGACAAGGCCACGAGGTCAAGGTTATGGGTCAACACCTGGAGGGGGACCGAGCTGAGTGGCCAGCCCCAGCGCTGGCCTGAGTCAGCCAAGGTGTCTCGGGACCTGTTTTCTCATCTGTGAAGTGGGCCTGGGCCAGGCACCGTGCCATGTGCTGGGGGAGAGCTGGGAGCAGGACGGTCCAGCCTCTGGACTCCTGGGCTTGCCCCAGTGGGGGTGACTGAGGGAGGAAAGAGGAAAACATGTGTGCGCAGGAGCTGATGTAATGAACACCCTGAGCCCTTGGGCTGGAAAGAGAGAGGGAGGAAGGAATGGATGGATGAATAGAGGAAGGGAAGGCAGGTGACCAGGATGGGGAACTTGGAAAGTGGGTTCCTAGAGGCCTGACTTGGGACTCAGACTCAAAGAAGGCAGAAAGCAAGGCTCAAGGCAGCCAGACAGCAGCCTGCATTGGCTCCTCCCTCCACCCGAACACGGTTCTTCACCTGGTATCACCTCCCTGGCTTCCTCCAGGCCTCTCCTCAAAGGTCAGCTCCTCGGAGAGGCCTTCCCAGACCACTATCTAAACACACTCCCAGCCCAGGCCTTTCTCTTTGCCCTGGCCATGATTTATTTCTTTCTATTATATTTATATACTTTTTTTGTTCATGCTTTTCATCAGCATCCTCCACTTGCCCGTGAGCTTAATGAGGACGGGGACTTTGTTCACAGCGGTAACCTCCTCACCCAGCTTGGCACACAGTAGGTGCTCAATAAATGACTGAGGAATGAACTAATGAATGAATGGAAGGAGTCAGGCAATGGAGGACAAAGAAATCCTCCCCTTTGTTTCTGCTAATTCTGTTCCTGGCTTGTGGGGGACAGGTTTCTGAGCTACAGAGAGGCAGACAGAAGGTTGGGTGAATAGAGGGACAGGGGACAGAGAGCTCTAGGGCCCACTGGCTGTTCCTTTCTCCTGAGGCCCCACAGTGGGAAGCTCATTTTCACCATGCTGCGGCAGGACAGGCAGGCCTGGGAGCTGGGAGACTGCTCTGCCTGTCATTGCCACCGGTGAGAAATCTCACACGTTGTAAACCCAGCTCGGCTCCCTTCTGGCTGGGTCAGCTGGGTGGATCTGCCTTGGGTTGCCCTGCTGGGTGGTGTGTGTGGTGGGGCCTCCTAGGACCTGGGAGTCTCTTCCTGGGGGTGGGGCAAAGGGTCTCAGGTTTCCACAGACGGGATAGCGAGAGCTCAAGGGTGAGCCAGCCTTTTTGGGTTCAAATCCCAGCCCGGCCATTTGGAGCTGTGTGATCCTGGGCAAGCTAGCCAACCTCACTGTGTCCCATAAAAGGTATCACAGTAGTGAAAATGTGAAATAATATAGTCCCTGGGTTTCGTTCAGGAGCTGTGATTTGCTTTTGTGCTCTGGACCCCCTTTCATGTTTATAAATCTAGATTTAAATTTATAAAGTGTATGGAATCAAAAGAAAACCAGTTATAGTGGGCTAGGTTTATTTAGATATTTAACAGTGAAATGCTTGGTACGTTGGTGGCCGCACTTCTTTGGTAATGCATTTAATGAAACGATCTGCCAGCAGGCCTAACTAACAACTCCAGTAATTTTGAAGTCGGGAAGAGAATAAACTCTCTTTCTGTGAGGCTGTAAAGGTTCATGGAAACACCGGTGATTTCTGACCGACAAAGCCCCCGTCCAGCTACTGCTGCTGGGGTTCATTTCCCATGCCTGCCCGTAGGGCAAGGAAATGCCAAATTTCAGTTGGAGGTTAGTGGAAATCAAGATGTCCTTTTCTTCCCCAGTCCAAGTTCATGGGTTCCTGAATTGCCCTGTGGGGTCACGGTGGTGAGTGACAAGATCTCTCCAGGATAGTCTAGGCGTCCAGGAGCCCAGGTGAGTCGGGAGACCCCCTCAGGTGTCCTAAAGAAGGCACTGAATGCAGAGTCCCATGGGTCTGAGTCCAAATTCAGCAGTGACTGCCGGTCCCCAGGGCTCCTAGGCCTTTTGCCCTTGGCGTCTCCTCTCGGAGGGAAGGGGGCAGGACAGCCAGTGTCAGATGCCTGTGGGGGCTGTGGGGGCTGTGGGAGCTGCTGGGGCGGGAACGGGGCTCTGAGCGAGGGGGGCCTCTATTCTTGGTCTGGCAGCCTCGCTGGGACCTGGGCCTGAGTGTAAGTCACTGTTTTGTGTCGTCTGGGTGGGGGCAGGGGTGTGTGTGTGTGTGTGTGTGTGTGTGTGTGTGTGTATTTGCGGGGGGGGGGGGCATGTTTCTGGAGGGTGTGGCTGTTTGCATGCCAGCGGAGGAATCTAGTGTGATTGGATGTGTGAGTCTGTGTGTATATTTGTAAGTAGGTTTGTTTGTGTGTGGGGGGTCCATTCTGGGAATGGATTGTTGAGGGTGTGTGTGTGCGTGTCAGGGTTTGGTGGGGGATGCGTTCTGATGGAGGTCTGCCTGTGTTCAGGTTGGGAGTCTTGGGTGCTGGTGTGAGTGTGAGAACGTGGGTGGATTTGGGGGCAGATGGAAGGGCGGACTGTGTATGCACACTCACATCAGGGCTGGTGGGGGGTGTCCGATGTGTGTCTGTGTGAGCGTGTGTGGCCCTGTCACCGCCGGCTCCAGGCCTGGCCACATAAACTTCACACCCCTGCGGGCGGGCTCCGTCGGCCCCGCAGTGGCCGCGTCAGGCAATGGGAAGCAGATGGGCCGGGATGGAGGCCATATGGGGCTGGGGGTGGGGGCACATTCCTCCCTTCCAGAGCCGCCAGGAAGCCCCCTGCCTGCCGGCCCCCCATCAGGGTGGGGACTGGAACTGACACAGTAACAAATGTCCTGCAGCCAGCATGGAGCCTTGGGTGGGGGGGGCAGGGAGAGCAGCCCCTGCCCCACAGGGGAGAGAGTGTGTGTGTGTGTGTGTGTGTGTGTGTGTGTGTGTGTGTTGGGGTGTGGTCCAGAAGATGCCAGCTGGGCGAGGACGCTGCCCTGAGAAGCCATAGCTAACCTCCGGGACTGTGTGACCTTGGGCACTGCATACACCCTCTGTGCCTCAGTTTCTCTAGCAGGGTCACAACAGGGTGGCCATTTGGGATGGGATTCTGTGAAGTTCCGGCCTACCCTACTTCCCAACCCAGGGTAGAACCCTAACTGCAGAAAGCTGGCCAGATCCCAACAGTGAGGGCGGCAGTAAGCCCTGACAGCTAGCCTTGACGGCGTGCGGGCAGCCAGTGGTTACCAGGTGGGCTCTGGAACCAGCCCGGCCCGGGTTCTGATCCCTGCCCTCCTCCTTGGCTGTGTGACCTCAGGCGAGTCAGGTCTCTCTGTGCTTCTGTTTCTCTTTTGCAAAACTGAGGTCGTGACAACAGCACTTACCTCCCTCCACACGGTCTGGACTGTAGTCCGGGCAGGGTGCTCAGCCCGTGGTCAGCCCTGGAGTTGTGTGGCGCAGCTTTTTATTAAGTGCTCATTGTGATCTTCAGCGAGCTTCCCCACAACCCCAGGGGTAGCTCCTGAGCTTAGGGCCATTTTGCAGGTGAGACCCAGCAAGCTGAAACACTCACTCCTGCCTGGGGTCACAGGGATGGAAGGGGCAGAGCTGGGTTCAGACACAGGCCTCCTGTCCCTAGAGCCCACCCTTCTGACCACCTTCTCAGGAGGGCTGGCTCCCTCCACCCTTGCCCAGGCCCTACTGGCAGGAACCAGCCCCACCTCCAGCGTGAGCGGACTCAGGCAGGGCCAGTGAGGTCCAGAGCCTGGCTGCCTCTCCCTGCTATGTGGCCCCGGGCAAGTCCCTGGACCTCTCAGGGCCCCAGGAGATGGGAGGCGGGGGTGCAGGACAGGGAGACAGGCTGAGGTGAGGAACTGACTGTTCTGACTGCAGTGTTGTATAAATCATCCTGGTACTATTCCTCTCCTGGAGGTTGAGATGGGAGAGGGGCAGGGGTGGAGGGGAAGTGAGGTCAGCTCTAGGTAGCCTTGGCCCAGTCAGTTCACCCCCTCCAAGCATCCTCAAAGGCGATTGTCCAAAAGTTAACAGGAGCACATAATAATAAAGTGGCACAGGCAGGGCAATTCGAATTTGTACCCATTATGGACCCCTGTAGGGGAATCTGGTGTTGGTTCCTCGCCAGCACCCACTCCCCTCCTCTGCTCCTCAGTCCAGGGGCTGTGGGCGGAGCCAATGCCATGGGGGGGCATGTGACCCAGCACTGACCAATCAGAGCCCTGCATCTTCTCAGCCAATGAGAGGCTGGCCTGGGATTTTAGCAGGAGCCATAAGGAATGAAGCCCTCTCTTTCTGTTGGGGTGGCTGCTTGGGTGGCAGCCTGGAGTGTGGCATTCATCTTGCCTCCATGAGTGGGGAGTCTGACTGAGAGGAGCCAGCAAAAATGGACAGAGAGCAAGTCCTGGGGAATGACATCTAAATACCCAGATGCAGCCATGCCTGGTGCCATGATGGTTCCTGCTTTGTGGGTGAGAAACTGAGGCCAAATCCAGGGTCGCACAGCCGGGAAGGGGCAGAGCAGGGATTTGAACCCAGGCGGACTGGCGCCAGCGGCTGCGCCCTGACCCTCTAGGCTGCAGAGAGCCCTTTGGTGTCAGCCCCTCCCCCTGCCTGAGTCCTCTCACCCAGCCTAGTGTTTGAACTCAGCTATTTCTGATCATCCCAAGGGAGAACGTTTCCTGCCTCTGGCAGAAAAATGAGGGGAGAAATGAGAGCCGTGCGGTCTGGCCCCAAACTCAGTTTGGGCAAGCTTGGGCCAGATGAGAATTCTTTCCTTTTCTTTCTCTTTCTTTCGTCCTTCCCTCCCTCCCTCCTTTCCTTCTTTCCTTCCTTCCCTTTGCCCTCCCTCCTCCTCCACCCCCCTCCTGTCTGAAATAAAGCATTGCTTGCTGCAGCCCACCTCACCCCTGGATGGTGCCCTTACCTGTGCCTGGGTGACCTCCATGGCATCCCTGCTCCAGGCCTGGATGGCCACGTTAGGCCCCCGCGCAGCAGCCATCAGCAACATTTATTAAAAGGCAGACCCCGGGGCCCAGCATGCACACAGGGGCATTAGCCTGCTGGGGGTGGGGCCCATGGAGGCAACACCCAGCGGAGATTCGGACACAGGTCATCTACCCGACACGGCATGAGGGTGTCCTCGTGGGCCTTGAAGACTGACATTAAAGGTTGTGCCAGGAGCAGGGCAGGGGCTGGGGAGCTGGACCCCTCCAAGCTGGCATAGACTGAGTGAGGATTCAGGCCTTCTGAAGAAGGGGACTTCTCAGTCCTTTGGACATCTGGAGTCAAGTCCCAGCTGGACTAGGTTGTCCTGCGGGGCAGGTGTCAGAACTTCTTTGAGTCTTGGTTTACTCAGCGGAGAAGAGATTAAAAAGAGAGCCCTCGGTGTGTGTTGAGCTGCTAGTGTGTACGAGGCTCTGTGCTGGGCACTTGACGTGGAGGAATGTGTTAAATCCTCAGCTGCTACTACTTTTTCAGAAAATAAAACGGGCTCAGAGGGGTCAAGTTACTTGCCCCAGGTCACACAGCTGGTAGGTGTGCCTTCACCAGCACTGAGGAGAGGTTTTGCTTTATTTTCGTCACTGTCGTGTCCCCGGCGCCTGGTATATGCCTCTGGTGCATATCTGTCCTTGCTCCTTCTCCCTGAATGTAGGCGATACGAAAGCTGGGCTGATCCTCGTGGCAGAGCCTCGATCCTCTCTTCGCATTTGGTGTGACTGAGATCGTCACAGCCGTGCCATTTAGGGTCGTTATGAGCATTACATGAGAGAATTCTAGCACCATAGCACGTGCCCCATGGTTGCTAGCCAGTTTGATCGACTGCCTGGTCTCTTCGTTCTGGTTTCCTGGGTGATCCTGTCTCCCCCATTGGACAAAAAGGGGCAGAGCCTGGGGCTGAGCGCACAGTAGGTGCTCAGAGGAGGACAGATGCGTGAGTGCCTAGCTGTGGGTTGGGCTTTTGAAATACTTCTCATCCAACCCACTTTTCCGTGCAACCCACCCGAGCGAGGGGCCCCGCCGCCTGGGCCGGAATAGACCTCCGTAGATGTTTGTTGAATGACAGAACGAAATGCTGAGCTGGCTACCTCGGCTGCGCGTCTGGCACAGTCCCGCCCACCACCCACTGTCTGCCAGCTCAGAGCCCAGCCTGAGTTTCCACATCTCCTGGCGCTGCCAGGAGGTGAGCCGGCCTCGGGGGAGGCAGTTCCCGGCCATGGGGCCAGGGATCGTGGGAAGGCTGCCAGGAGGAGGAATTTCCTTCATGAAGTTAAGCTGGGGCTGAGTAACTCCTCGTTGGGTCCTTGTCCAGCGGTGGCTGGGAGGGCAGGCCTGGGGCCGTGGGACTCACCAGCGAGAGCCGAGCCTGGAGCTCGGCCAGCCGCAGCCCTCGGGCCTCAGACTCTGCCCCAGGATGAGAAGCAGCGTCCAGGAAGTGCCCCTGTCAGCTGGGATTAGCCGCATCACCTTTCTGAGCCTGTTTCCCCATTGGCATCATGGAAGGGCAGCTGTCCTAGTGCGGCGGGGCTGTTCTGAGATTCGGAGGGGTCTCACATGTCAAGCTGGGGTGCGGTTTATTGTATGGAGTACAGGGGCTTCCTGGGAGTGAGGACGGGCCTGGACTCAGAGGCCACAGGCCCGGAGGGCCTTGGGTGAGTCACTTCCCTCTGCAAGCCTCGGCTTCCCCCAACGGCCTGAGCCTGAGACAGCAGCAAGAATGTTCTCAGAGGCAGGAACTTTTGAACCGTAAGTGCAACCATAACGAACAGATTGAGCAAACACAAAAGCAAGAGCGACAACAATGAAAGACCGAGGGTGCCCACTTAAATTTGAATTTGAGATAAGCAACAAATAATTTTTTTAATACAAGGATATCCTATGTGATACCTGTAGTGGGGGCTCCTGGGGGGCTCAGTCAGTGAAGCGTCTGCCTTCGGCTCAGGTCATGATCTCAGGGTCCTGGAATCGAGCCCCACATCGGGCTCCCTGATCAGCGGGGAGCTGGCTTCTCCCTCTCCCTCTCCCTGCCACTCCCCCGGTTCATGCTCTCAATCTGTCAAATAAATAAACAAATAAATAAATCTTTAAAAAAATACACTTGTTAGTGTAAGTGCATCTTATGGCGGGCCCCGTGGGAGGCATCCTGTTCACGCTGCCCCATTTCTTTCTCGCACAGTCCTGTGAAGTGAAAGTGATCGCCCATGTTTACCCACAGGGAAATGGGGGCTCAGACAAGTGTGTCCACCTGCCCAGGATCACCCGGGCAGGGCGTCCTGATGGAGGGCCGGGGCCTCACGTGCTAGGTGAGAGCTGACGTGGGTGCGCTCACCCTCCGCTCAATTCCCACATGGCAGTTTCAGGAATACCGGGCCAGCCTGGCAGCTACCTCGCACTTTCCCCCTGCCCTAGCCGTCCCCTGTTGGGGAAGTCCCTGTGGGTCCCCCAGTGCTGGAGGCTGTCACAATCAAGATGTGGGCCACGGAGCTGAGGGGACGGGACCCCCAAGATGTGTGAGCAGAGGGGACATCCAAGGGAGGGAAACAGATGGGCCTGGGGTCACCAGGACTAGGTTGGCCACAGCCCCTCATCAACAAGCCCCTCACAGATATCCTGGGTGTGGCCTGGGTTGAGAAGGGTCCCTGGAGTCAGCCCTCTTCCCCTCTGTATGCTGTTGGGGAATTCTTGGCTGAGGCCTGTCCCCTCTACAAAGAGGCATTCATTCATTCCTTCACTCACATGTTCATTCATTCATTTATTTGTGCTTTACTCCCACAGATATTTCTGGAACACCTGCTAGTTGCGAGGTACGGGGCACCGGGGGAATACACCAGAAAACAAGGCAGACAAAAAGCCTTGCTCTCGCAGAGCTGATGATTTCTCAGGGAAGACAGAAAATAGACACATAAAGAGGATAATTTCGAGTGGGAAAAGTACTAAGATGGAAATAAAGCAGGGGGTGGTGATGAGCGTGACTTCAGGGGCCCCTTCAGACAGGGCAGTCCAGGAAGGCCTCCCTGACGAGGTGACGAGGTGACGAGTGAGAAGTCAGCAGAGAAGCAGCTCGTCTGGGGCAGATACAGGGAAAGGGCTTCAGGTAAAGTGATGGGCAATTACAAAGGCCCTGGGGACAAAGCAAGCTGGACAATGAGAGAAGGTGTTGCTGGAATTCAGTGAACCAGGGAGAGCCTGGTGGGGCCAAGGGGGCTGGGTGTGAAGCATGCAATGTTGTGCAGGTCACAGCCGGAGATCCTCTCGGTTCTGTGAGTCACCTCCTCCAGGGAGGCTTCCCTGACGACCCTGGCTAAACTCGCCCCTTTTCATTCTTCCTAACACTCATTGCTATGCGGCATCACAGTCTCCATGTATTGGGTGTATGGGATGTATTGTCTTTCCCCATAATTACAATGTCAGCTGGGCAGAGGGACCCAGAGTCACCTATTGGCTGCCACGTGGCACAGAAAATGTGGCCACTGGGACTGAAGCACGGGTGCCGTTGACGGATAGCTGGGAAAATAGGTCCTGTGTTTTGTGGATTGTGGTTTTGACTTGATTTCGGTCTCACACGCCAACTCTGGAACCCAAGCCCTGAGTCCAACGAGATTGTCCTGAAATAATGTTAATAATCGTGGCTGACTTTCATTGGATACTTGCTGTCCGCCAGGGACTGTGCTAAGCACTTTTTAAAATTATGGTAAAATACACAGAAAATGGGCCGTTTTGAAGTGTGCAATTCAGTGGCATTCAGTACACTCACAGTGTTGTGCAACCACAACTATCCAGTTCCAGAACATTTCCATCACTCCAAAAGGAAGCTCTGTACCCATTAAACAGTCACTCCCCATTCCCCCTCCCTGCAGCCTCTGGAAACCACTAACCTACTTTCTGTCTCTACGGATTTGTCTCCCTGGGTATTTCACATTCATGGAATCACGCAGCGTGTGGCTTTCTGAGTCTGGCTTCTTTCACAAGCTCGTCCACGTTGCAACATGTATCAGAGCTCTGTTCCTTTTTATTGCTGAATAATAGTCTATTGTATGGATATACCACATTTTTTATCCATTCATCAGCTGATCACATTCGTTTCCGCTCTCTGTCTATTGTGAATGGTGCTACTATAAATGATTCTGTACAATTTTTTGCCTGAACATCAGTTTTCAGTTTGTTTGGGTCTATACCTAGGTGTGGAATTGCTGGGTCACGTGGTCATTCTCCGTTTAATTTATTGAGGAAGTGCCAGCTAAGCACGTTTTCAAGTGTCCGCGACCTTGATGAATTCTCACCATCAGCTCATGAAGGAGGCTCTGCATTGCCCCCATTCTGCAGATGAGGAAACTGAAGCTCAGAAAGTGGAGTTGATGAGCCAAGGTCACCCTGGTGAGAAGTCATGAAGTTGAGTTTGTTGGATTCCCAATGCCCTTTAGCCCAGAGCTGAAATGGGAGAGAGAGGGAGTGTGAGAACAAGGCGGTCTTCCATCCCCGTGCAGGGGACGCCGAGGAACAAGGTAAATGCCAGCATTTCTCTGTCAGACTCGTCTGGGTGTCAGTCCCCCTGGCTCTTTCCTGCCTGTGTGACTTCAGGCAAGCTGGTTCACCCCTCCAGCCTCTGTCTCCCCCTTAAGTGGGGCCAAGAAGAGAAACTCCCTCAAACGGTGGCTGTAAGGATGAACCGAGAAATCAGCCTCTGCTGTTATCACTGTGTTTTTTCTGACACAAGGGGGAGGGTGTTTTCCAGCAGTGAGATCTCAGGCTCTTGGTTTAGGTGGGGCTCGGGGGACAGCAGGGAGTCAGGGGCTCCCAGAATCTCCTCTCCAGTCGGGCTTGGGGGGCTGGCAGAGGTGGGCAGCCCAGGCTGGAAGTGGCATCCACCTCAAAGTCGCATGTCCACAATGACACTGGATGTTTTGGATGGGAAACAGTGCCTAGTTTCCCAGAAATGCTAGGGATGCCACCTCATCAGAAGGGAAAGTAGCCTGGGTCCATTAATTTCCCCAAACCACACTGCATTTTAGGCCAGAAAGAATAATAACTATGGCTTGTTAAATGGACGCCAGAGAATAAAACTCTAACTTGGACATGTAACTCCAGTGGGAGGGACGGGGTGATGGAGGAGTTTCACAGATGAGCTTTCAGTGTGGGTATGGGGTGGGGTGCCCAAGCCGCTTTGCTCCACTCGGCGCAGACTCAGGCTTGCAAACATGGGGAGCCATGGGAACATTTGCCGAGCGTTTGCTGTGTGCCCTGGTTCATTCAAGATGCAAAACAACACTGGAAGGTATTATGAACCCCACTCTACAGTTGGAGAAACTGAGGCCCAGGGAGGTGAAGACACTTGCCCAGGATTGAACAGCTAAGAAGCAGCTGAGCTGGGGTTTGAACCCAGACAGTCAGGATCCAGTTGGAGCTCGTACTCTGAGCCCCCATGAGCCTTTCTCAGAGAAGGCCAGGAAAATGTTGTTTCGTGTTCTGCAAAATTAAGTGACCTTGTCTGGCTGAGGTCACTGCCTGATGGGCAGGAGGCTGCTGATGGAGGAAATGGGGAGGGGGTAAAGGCACCCCAGGAAGTGCCCTGTGTCCCATTTGCTGGGTGTTTTCCTTCCTGGACTCTTGGTCAAGTTGTTTCTTGGTGAGTGTGTGTGGGTTGGGGGATTAGTGAGAGAAGGGAGAGCCCGGCTCTGAAGTTGGGGGACGTTGGGATCCGAGGCCAGGTCAGCAGCCCTGCCTGGGAGGTGCCTGGGGAAGTGTGTGGTCTGTCTCTGCTGGTGAAGCCTCGGCTCCACCCAGCCTCCCAGCAGCCTTGGACTTGCCAAGCGGACACTGCCATGGCTGGCACCATATCCCCACGGCGCCAGGTCTGCTGTGTGACCCGTCAAGTGTAACAGCTTCTCTGAACCTCAGTTTCCTCCCCTGGAAAGTGGGGATAATCACCACACACAGTCCGCAGGATCGCATGGTCCGAGCGGCTGCCCTTATTCCTGCCGCCGCCAATCGGAATCCACGTGGAGTGTCGGCCCTGCCCAGGGGAGGACACCCTTGGCCTGAGCCCAGTTGAACGTCAGGTGGGAGGGTCCTCAGTGTCAGCCAAGCCTGGCTCCTGCCCGGCCACCCGCCCAGACGCCTGCCCGGATGTGGAGGGAGGCAAGGGGGAGGGAAGGGGGAGGGAGGCCCCTTGTCTTCCAGACTCCTGAGTCACAGTTTCCCGTTCTGCCAGCAGCACCAGGCGGGAAAGGGGGGAGGTGGGTGGAGGAAGGGGGGGGAGTGGGTGGAGAGCTGAGATCCCAATTGTGGCCGTTGTTGGGTGAGACAGACAGAAAACCATCAGGCAGGAACAAGTCAGATACTAAGGGGATCTTGGGGTGTCAGAATGGGATCCTTGCACCTTCTGGGTTACAGGCAGCAACATCAACCCCCAAACTTGTTTGATGGACCTCCGCCGCCAGAATACACACATACTACACTCAGCTTCATGATCCTCTCTCTGTTTCTTGAGTTTGTTGATTAATTTCCAGCCTCAGGGCCTTTGCACTTGCCACTCTTTGGCCTTGAACATGAACGCTTGGAGGGATTGGCACTTTTTCAACCTCAGGCTTCACCTTAAACGTCACGTCCCCAGAGAGACTTTCCCTGAACACATGTGCTTTAAAATGTGCTCTTCCTACTTCCCTTTCCCAAGTTCTCCAGCTCAACCATTCACTCATTTATCTGCCCAAAATATATTGAGCACCTGCTGTGGGCCAGACCTTTCTCTGGGCACATGGAATAAAAGAGTGAACAGAGAAGACAATCTCCCTGCCCTCATGGAGCTGTCACTGTACCAGGGGAGATAAACAAGCACCAACAAGTATGTCATACCATGTGTGGTGGTAAAGGTCAGGAGGGAAGACTCAAGCACAGCTGGGGGGTGCCAGAATGCCAGAGAGAGTGGTCTTCGTGCTGGGCGAGGGTTGAAGGAAGTTGTCTCTCAGGAAGTGATGCCAAGCAAAGATTCGAAGGCAGTAAGGAGGGGGCCATGTGAATATCTGGGAAAAGAGTTTCAGGCCGAGGGAACAGCAAATGCAAAGGTCCTGAGGCAGGAATACAGTTGGCATAATCAAGGAACAGCAAAGAAACCATTGTGGCTGGAGCAGAGTAGATGAGGTAAGATAAGGTCATGGAGGGAATGGGGTGGGCAAATCGAGCAGACCACTGTGAGGATTTGGTTTTTGTTCTGAGAGGTGGAAGCCCCTGGGGAGGGTCCTGAGCAGAGGGACAACCGAGGTATTGAGACAGGGTCAGATTCTAGATCGATTTAGGGGGAGAACTGCCCTACCTCAGTGATGGATTGCGGTGAAGTCTAGGGAGAGAGAGGTGCCAAGATAATGCTCCGATTGGAGTCAGGACCACCCAACCCTCCAGGCAGACAGGCAGGAGCCCCCTGCCCTGACAGGAGGCTCAATATTTGGGCCAGGACACCCACCCCCACCAGGTGAATGAAGGCTTCCAAGGTCAGATTTGAATCTGTGTCAGGTAGGGAACAGCTTCTCACTAGTTAGGCTTTCCCCATGGAGGGCTTCTGGGTGGGGGGGGTACCCCAAGTCTTCTCTTCTTCTCTTTCATAACCAGCAGGCTAGCCAGAGTCTTGGTCAGGCCTGGGAGGGGGCTGGGTCCTTTCAGAGCCTTGCAGTGGGGAGAGGTGAAACAGAAGCCAGCAGTGAGGGGAAGAAGCAGGCTGTGGCCAGCCCAGCACCCACCCTCACATAGACTTAGTGTCTCATCCCTCTGGCCCTGGCCTGCACCCCCAGCACGATTAGGCCCATGGGATCTTGTTCAGAGCCTCAGCCAGTGACTCAGCAGGAATCACCCCAGACAGGAGCCAGTGCCCCAGTGCCCAGACCAGAAACCACCCATGACCTGTCCAGCTGGACAGGAACAGAGACCAAGTGGGCGGAAAAGCCCTCGGTCTAGGATAGCTGGAGGGAGGTGGCATGGGAGGACCCCCTAGTCCAGATGCAGCTCTTAGCCACCTGTACCCGATGGTGCCTACGGGGGCCTGGGTCATAGTTTTAGGCGGGGCTTCTGTCAGGTGGGGACCTGGGACTTCCTCCAGGTCCACTGAGGCCTTGAGGCTCATCCTGGCTTTGCTGGGTCATGTTGGGTTACGGTTGGTGTATCATGTCCATTCCGCTGCCTTATTCCTGTTCTATTGTGTGTTCTGGTCTGTTCTAGAGCCTTCCATTCCTTTCCATGCTCTTGGGTTTCTTTATGTATGTATTCAGCAGATATTTATTGAGAACCTACTATGTGCCAGGTAGTGTTTGAAGTGCTGGAGTTACAACTTTGCATAAAGCAAGACCCCTCCCCAGTGAGTTCACAGGGAGACTAGCGACACATACAAGAACATCAGGCGGTGGCGAAAGCTGTGGAGAGCAGTCGCCAAAAGACAGACGGTAGAATAGAGCTGCATGGGGAGGGGTGGGCTACTTTCAGCAATGGGGTGGGGTGGGGTCAGGAGTGGCCTCACAGAGAAAGTGACATTTAAGCAGAGACAGGAAACAGGAGTTTTTTCCCTCTGGGGAGAGAAATAACACCCGTTCTCACACTAGCAATACGCACTGACGGCCCGTCCTCTTTTCTGAGCCTTTACGGGACTACTCGCTGCTCCTCACCACAACTGTTGTGTTCCCCATGGCACAGACGGGGAAACGGAGCCATGCAGCTATCTAGGGTCAGGAATTGCATTCCAGGCAGGGGGAACAGCAAGTGCAAAGGCCCTGGGGCAAGACTGTGCCTGATGTGTTCCGAGAACAGCCAGGAGGCCAGTGTGGCTGGAGCAGATACCAACGGGGACAGTTGAAGACACGGGGCAGGAGGACAAGTCTTCAGCGGATTTGGAGCAATTCAAGGATTTCCAAGAATGTCTTTGCCTTTGCAGCGCACAGAGCAGCAAACCTCACCTCCTGAAATGAGTCCGCAGGCATTTTGGTCCAAGCCTTCCCTGTTTAGGACCTGATCTTGCCAAACAGTCTTCCCACTGCCTTCTGGAGCTGGGCCAGCTGTAACAGGGCCTGGGACTGGTTCATTCATTCCTTCATTCTTTCATTCATGTATTCATTCAATCCACAGGCGTCTACTCAGCTGCAACAGCAAGAAGCAAGACAGACACCATCGCCACTGCTGGGGGCTTGAAGTCCAACAGGGGAAGCCCACATGGAGGATCCCAGGAGGCCTGGTGCAAAACTGGAAACACCAGCCGCCTCTGGGGAGGGAATTCATGCCTGCTCCTAGAGTAATGAGGACCGAGCTCTACTGGACCAGCTCGTGGATTCTCACATCTCTTACTGCCCCCATTTCACAGATGGGGAAGAGGAGGCACAGAGAAGGAAGGGGCGGGGTGGGCAGAGCCTGGCTGTATTCCTGGGTGGTTGGTTCAGGCCCCCAGCGCTCGGTGTACCCCACTGGGGCTGCTCATCGCACGTGGAGCGAGGGGGCTGATGGGCAGGTGGATGCTGCTGTTAGGTAGGAAACGATTTATTTTTAATTGATAAATCACAAGCGCAGCCTGAATAGCCACGGCGGGGAAGTGGGGGCAGGGAGGGACGTGAGGTGATCTCAGATGGACAGGCTGGTCATCGTCCAAGGCTGGCTGGGGCGGCTTCGAGTGGCAGGCCCACGTGGAATGTGTGTCTGTGGTTCGTGTGCCCGCGCAGGCGTGTCTGTGTGAGGCTGTGCGTCTGTCGTACCCATGTCTGTCCATCTGCGCATCTGCGTTGTGTGTCTGCTCTGGGGCCGTGTGTGCTTCTGAGTGTGTCGGCGCCCGTGGCTGTGTGCAGTGTTCATGTGAGTGTGTGTGGTGTGTCTGGGGTTTCGAGCGATTGTATCCGTGCAGGTCGATGTGCGGCACAGGTCTGGTGTTTGTGTCAGGGGCTCGGACATGTGTGCGGAGTATTACTGCGTGAGTTGAGTGTGTTGTGTGTGTCTGCTGTGTATGCACCTGTGAGTGTGGTAGGAGTGTCTGTGTTCCTCTGATTGTGATGTGGTCCTGTGGGAACTTCCTACACACCCCCCAGACTGGCAGCAATGGCTCCCCATTGCAGCAGACAGATCTGGGGGGCAGAGGTGAGGGACGCCCAGGGCGGGAGGCTGAGGTCCCGCCATGAGCACCCTCCTGCATGTCGCCCCAGCAACCCCACAGCAGCAGGAAGATCAGAAGCCCCCAGAAGCAACGTGGACTGGGGGGACCGTGGACATTCGCAAGCCTGAGGGTGCTTGAGCCACTGGGGCAGCTCTGGCCTCCCTGGGCCCCACGGCGGATGTGGGTTTGTGCACGCATGGTCGGGGCAACCCCGTGCACCTAGGCCACAGCAGAGCATGGGAGGAGGCGGCACGATCGTGCGTGTGCATGGATGACACATGCCTCGCCGGAAGAATAAGTGTGTGCTTGAGGGCAGAACTCCACAGGCGCAGACAGACACATGGATGTAGGGACAAACCCACGCATACATGGACAAAAGCGCACGGGTGGACAGGTGCACAGATGGACGTGTGGACATGAATGGGACCACGAGACTGGCCTCCACGGGTGCCAGAGCTCTCCCTGCACACACGTGCCCACACTACACACGGACACGCATGCTCATGCACGAGTGTGCAAGGACCAGTCTACCACTCACACAGGCACACTGAGCCCCAGCGAGTTCAGGAGCCCCTGAGGATAATGTGTGCCCCTCACACTCGACAGCCACAATGAAATGAGAAGAGTGAGGGTTGTACTAAGAGCCACATTCTCTCTGTGTTGGGGGAATCAGCACGTGTCCCCAGGAGCTGGGAGGCCTGGGTTCGAATCCTCCTTCTGTCCTTGCTGGCCAGTGGCTCTGGGCCATGGGCTCCACCTCCTTGGTCTCCTCGCCTCTTAGGACATGCCAAGCACTTGGCCTTACATCACAGAGTAAAGCCCTCTTCCTCTTCTCTGGCACTAGTCCTAGGTTCATTTAACAGATAAGAAAATTAGGCCCAGGGGTGCCTGGGTAACTCAATCATTAAGCATCTGCCTTTGGCTCAGGGCGTGATCCTGGGGTCCTGGCATCGAGTCCCACATTGGGCTCCTCTGCTGGGAGCCTGTCTCTTCCTCTCCCACTCCCCCTGCTTGTGTTCCCTCTCTCACTGGCTATCTTTCTCTCTGTCAAATAAATAAATAAAATCTTAAAAAAAAAAAAAGAAAGAAAGAAAGAAAATTAGGCCCAGAGAGGGTGAGGCCCATGCCCAGGACCACCCAGCCAGGAAATGGCAGATCCAAGATTGGAAGCCGCCAAAAGTTTTCTGTGCCTGCAGACACACACCCATCTGCAAAATATGCAAGCTGAGCTTACGAATCCACCTGGAAGAAGCCCCAGGCTCTGCACACTCTCACGGGCAGGGCCCTGCTAGAGAAAGGCCCTGGGGTCAGCAGTGCCGGGAAAGATCGGAGCATTGTTCCTTCTCAGCACGGGTTGCAAATTCTGGTGCCCTCAGGGGCTGCTTTGGGGAGCCCAAACCCTTCCTCCCCTGACCCCTGCCTAAAATGTCACCTTTGGTCTTCTTTCCCTTGCATTAAGCAAGGGGCAGATGACTCCAGTTGCCTACGGATGCCAGGCAGGTACTCAAATGAGCAGAGACCAGGCAATAGGGCTTGGTGGGGACTGTGGTGGGCGGGGATTCATTGTCCTGTAGGAAAGGGGGCCCATTGCCCTGGAAACACGAGAAGTCTGGATTTTGATGGAAATCTGTAGGCAAGGAATTCCATTTGTTTTAAACCCTGTGGGGGCCAAAATGACTCCTCTGTCCTTCCGTGGGTCTGGCTGGGTCCTACGGCCCCCAGTTTGTGGTCTCAGCCTGCTGGCTGAGGCCAGAGGCTGGACACTTGCTGGATGCCCTAGAGAAGTCCCAGGCCTCTCTGCATTCGCTTTTCCCGGGGCCTGGACTGGGGGAGGACCCACCCGGTAGAGAGCTGGGACTCTGGGGAAGAGCCAGACCTGGACAGAGAGAGGAGGCTCTGTCCTGCCTGCAAAAGTCATTTCTCACCCCCACCTCCACCCCGCCCGTCTCCTGGCGTCTGCCGGGACCTTAATGGATAAAACATCCTGCCAGTGCCTAAGTTTCCCCCTCCATCCTGAGATGGGCGCCAGCTCTGGGGGAGTGGCTCTGGGCACACGGACAGAGGGAGTCAGTGTCAGTCAGCCTACAGAGTCCCAGAGTTCCCGCAGGGCAGGGTCATTATGGAAAGCTTCCTGGAGGAGGGGGTGGGGCTAGAAGCAGTTCTGTGGCTGCTGGCCTGGGAGTCAGTACACTTGGGCTCCACCCAGACCCTCACAAGGGCAGTGACTGTATCATCTTGGTCCCTCTGTGTCCCTAGCTCCCAGATTAGAGTCTGGTACATAGTAGGCACTCAATAAGTTTTTGTACAATGAAAGAATAGAAAACAATAGCTTTAGAGAGCAATTTCCCTATGCTAAGAACTATAACCAACCCTGTGAGGTAGGTGTTACTATTACCTCCCATTTTATACAGGCGGAAATAGGCACAGAGAGGTTAAGTAATTTGCTTAAGGTCACACAGCTAGCAAGCGACAGCCAAGACCCCGGCCTGTCTGCAAAGCTTGGGGCATAACACTTCTTGCATGTTTCCGTATCTGTTTCTGCCCGGGGACTATGAAGGCCATAAAAGCTGAGTGTGTCTATTTTGATCCCTGCTCATCTACTTCGGCCTGGCACACAGTAGGGGCTCAGTAAATCTTTGTGGAGTAAATTACAAACGCCCAGACCTGTCTCTGAGTCCTCAGACAAGTCACTTGTCTCTGAGCCCATTTCCTCATCTGTGCAAGGGGCATACTCCCAAGTAACGAACTCATGGGTAATTTTGACAATGAAGTGATTCGCTTGGTAAATCCCTATCTGCTGAACACATGTTTTCAATGAATTTGGGCCTGACTAAATGCCTGACACACAGTAGGTTTTCAGCAAAAGCTATAGTGACATTGATGGCCCAAGGAGGGACAAGTTGAAGGAACAGGAAAAAACACTCGCATTCTGGTTCTGCCTGCTGTGTGACCTTGGGCAGGTGCCTTGCCCTCTCTGTTCCTGGGCCTCTAACACCTCAGTTAGGATAAGGGATGACCACCGCGACTGTCTCCAAGGTTGCTGGGAAGCCTGGTGAATTCTGTAAAAACCGGAACCAGCCCACCCCCAGCAGGTGCTCCCACACTCCCCTCCCCCAGCCCCCGTGCGTGCCCGGAGTTTCCCCAGCTGGCCAGGATGAGTGGGGAGGCAGCAGCCAATGGTGTCAATGCAGAAGGATGAAGTCTCCTCCTGCTGCTGCTGCCTCCCCAAGCCAAAGCAGGGTGCACCTGTCCCAGGTCACAGAGCACAGGCAGGGAGCTGAGGGGGTGGGGCGCAGGCATCATGGGGGTCTCTGAGGACAAACCATCCATTGTGGCATTGTGGGTGGTGGGGGCCCCTCAGGGCCTGAATGGGGGCAAGGAGGCAGGGGCAGGTGTGGGAGCAGGTGTCCGCTGTCGTCCCTCGGCGTTACCGGCGGGAGGGAGGGGTGGGGCGGGGAGTGCCCCCCAAACATGCCCTGGAACCGGCCTGGCTGGTCAGACGCCTGTCCCCAGCTGCTTCTTGTCAGGAACCATCACAGGCATGAGCCAGGCCCTGGGTGAGGGGGGTGGAGGGTCTGGAGCAGAGGGACCTGGGATAGGATCCCAGCCCTACTCCTTCAGGCTGGGGACACCGGGCAAGTCACTTCATTTCTCTGACTCCATTTCCTTATCCACAAAATGGGGCTACAACTCCTTTCTGTGAATTTTCCAGGCACACGTGAGGCCCGAGGGTTGGGAGGCTTGGAGAAATGCTTTGGGAGCTCAGGCTGCTTACAAACCCCCCCCCAAAGATTTCATCATTCTTTCGCTCAAGAAACATTGATTGGGCACCTACTGTGTGCCAGAACCATGCCAGGCACTGGGGACACAGGAGAGGGACAAGCGAGGGTCCTGTCCCAGGAAGAAGGCAGACAATCCATGGGGAAAAGAATGAGCCAGAAAATTCCACACACTGGTAGAGGTGATGAAGAATTAAACGAGGGTGCTGGAGGGGGCCAAGGGTGGGAGCTACTTTAGCCCCGGGAGGTCAGGGAGGCCTCTTAGCGGAGGTGACACGGAGTGAGCTGGAGGAGGGGCCGCAGAGGCCGAAGAAGAGCTGGGGAGTGGGCTCTGCCAGGCCAATGCCCTGACCTGGGGGCCGAGCTGGCTCTGCATTTACAGAGGAACTGTAAGGAGGCCCCTCTGGGAAGGGGTCTGGCCTGGGGGACCCTCCTGCCCTGTTCCCAGGGGCTGAGGCCAGGGGGCAGGGCAAGGGCCAGGCTGGAGGAAATGGGGCCAAGCCCCTGGCCAGCAGCCTCTCCCGGGACTGCTAATATCCCGAGTGCCGGTGACGAGACCCAGCCCCGGGTGGCAGGGGGCGGGGGCCTGGGCCTCCATAAACAGCCATGGCTCGTAAAGCAGATCAAAGCAGCCTGTCCGAGCTCTGGCCACTTCCTGCAGGGCCCAGAGCCCCCTAGCTCGTGGGAAGGGGCCTCTCGGACTCGCCTTGGGGTCCCTGTGTGCCTGGGGGCAGCTCGCTGAACCTGCCCGTGCCTCCGTTTTCCCACCTACCTCACAAGAGGGCTGAGTGGAACCTCTGGACAGCCCGTTTCATTCCCCGGCATTGACAAGAGCTTGGCCTCTGGAACCGCAGGTCTGGGAGTTCAAATCCCAGTGCTGCCACTGGGTGACCTCAGGCAGTGACCCCACACACATACCCCACCAGACCGTCCTCAGCTCTCAAATGGGGCTAATGACAGTATCTGCTGCAAAATCCTTAGGCTGTGGAGTTGTATTGTATAATTTATAATTTATAATTACAGTTGATTGTTTATCTAATGATAATGGTAGCTATCCTTGGGCATCCTGGTGAAGTCATGCCGCAGGCAGCAGGACTGACCAAGGTCCGAGGAGCAGCAAATCCGAGTCCAGGCCCCTCGGTGGCTCTTCTGCACGGGTCTGGGCAAGGAGAGGCCCGGGACTTGAGGATTTCCAGGCCAAGTGGAGGCTGGTCTGGGCCAAAGCCTGAAGCCCAAGGACCCGGGGAGGAAGCAGCCTTTCCCAGGCCTTAGGACCCGGGGTGGGGGGCTCCAGGGCCACAGGGCCAACACAGCCTCCCCCACCCTGTACACCCCTCCCCATCACACTCTCAGACATGGCCACACCACGTAAAACTGTTACACACTCCCCCTCCTCCAAACCTGCTCGGCAGAACTGCCTTTCCCCGGTCTTTTCCGTTTCCAGCACATGCTGTACAAAATACAGATGGACCCCGTCTGTCCCCCACAAACATCAGCTTTCTAAGGGCAGGGCTGTTAATGTTTTTTTCTGTTTTGTTCCTTGCTGTACCCCACCCCCCCTTCCTCCCGGGGTTCCTAAAACAGTAGGTGCTTAATAAGTATTTGTGGAATGCGTGAATGGGCGCTCAGGGCTCTGGGCAGTAGGCACTATTGTTATTTCAATAAATGAAGGAGGAAAGTGAAATGGAGCAAGGGAGTAAGTTGGTGAGTTGCCCAAGATCTCAGACAGCTGGGGAGTGGGAAAGTCAGGGTCATGGTAACAGCAACAGTCGCAGCCCAGGCATGGTGAGCCCCTGCTCTATGCCAGGCACTGTGATGGGTGTTGGACTAGAAGTGGAGAAAAAAAGCCAGGCACGTAGTAAGTGCTTTATAGGGGCTACTCTTGGAATCCTCAGTGGGATTCTCTGCAGAGGAGAGGACTGATACACCCATTTCACAGATGAGGAAACCAAGGCTCAGAGGGATTAAATAGCTAATCTAATCAAAACAGCTGTAACAACAAGCCAGTTTATGGAGCTGTGTTCTGGACACTGGGTTGATTCCCGGTACCTCTCACCTTTACCATGTCTTCCATTACTTTACAGCAAGGAAACCCGGCTCCAAGAAGCACCTTAGTGTCTGCGGTAAGATGCGGTGAGGGAGCTTGAGCTCATTTCCACGTTCTGTTCCAGGACCTGTCTGCACTGGGAGGTGAACAGGTCCCAACATAGAAGCCCATTGTTCATTTGGTGCCTCAAAGCCAGTACCTTAGTTCCCTGAAGTCTCTGTAGGGTCTGGGGTTCCCCCCAACCCAGCACGGACTGGGCAGGTGGCTTCTTTCCCATTCATACTTGGGTCTCCCACTGTCTCTGGGCAGAGAAGTGGGGGGAGGCTGAAAAATAGTGGCAACTCTGCTGTGTGACCTCAGGCCAGCTGCTGTGCCTCTCTGAGCTGCCAGCCTCTCTTGAGTCCATGGAGTCACAGCTTGCTCAGAAGGCTCTGGGCTGGGATCTGGAGCCAGGGTCCGGGGAGAAGTGAGAACAGAGCCAACTTCATTCCTGTCCTAGGCCTGTTTCTACCTCCCACCCTGTGCCCTGTAAGTGCTTTGCAAGCCCCCAAGAGATGGGGCCAGTCCTGTCCACTTGTCCCACCTAACCCATTCTGGCCTGCCCTTCATCACCAGGAAAGAAAAGCGAAGCACAAGGAGGCCACATTCTCCAGGCCCCCAGAGCCCTTTGCGGTACCTGTGTTGAATCCACTTCACTCCCCTGTCTCCCACTGCTGCCTACCCCCCGGGATCCCTTCTGTCATTCAATCCCTGCAATTCGGCCAGTGTCCCAGCTCTTACAGATTGGGAAAGAGAGGTGCAGAGAGGTACCTGGACTGGTCCTGAGTTCAAGGAAGCCAGGACATCCTTCCCAGAGGGCCGCAGGGATCTCTCCAAAGGCCAGCCTTCCCTGTCACGCCCCTGCCTGGGGTAATAATGCTTCTGTTGAGGGAGCATGCGCAGTGTGCACTGTCCCCCATTCTACAGAAGAGGGAGCTGGGCTTCAGAGGGAGACAGCCACCTGCCTGAGGTCACACAGCCAGGAAATGGCAAAACTCCGATTCAGAGCCCGTGATTCCAGAGGGGGAAATTGAGGCCCGAAGAGGGGAAGGGTCTTGTCCAAGGTCATGAGGGCTCTGGTAGGGGGCCTAGATCCCCAGCGAGGCCTGGCTAGTGCTAATGCAGCGGGATCTCAGGCCAAGCCTTCCCACGGCCCCTGTGGGGGGGAGGGGAGGGGGGCACTGCCTGGCATTTCCTGTTTGTTTGGGCAGGACTTAGGGCAAGAGCTGAGTGAGGAGCTGTGGGGAGACTTCCCACGGCCCCTCCTCTCTCTTAGGCAATAACCCGGACTGAGGGGCCAAGCCCCCACCTTCCCTCAGGATGCAGTCAGGGGGGCAGAGGCTGGGGGCTCGTGTCCTGGCTTCCAGGCCTCCTCTCCCTCATTGTCTCTGTGTCCTGCCCCTGTCCCCCCACCCCACCCCACCCCAAAGTCTCTGCATCCTTGGGTGTCCCCTTCTTCTTTTTTTTTTTTTTTAAGATTTTATTTATTAGAGAGAGAGAAAGTGTGTATGAGTTGGAGGGAGGGGCAGAGGGAGAGGGAGAAGCAGGCTCCCCGCTGAGCAGGGAGCCCGATGTGGGGCTGGATCCCAGGACCCTGAGACCAGGACCTGAGCTGAAGACAGACGCTTAACCAACTGAGCCACCCAGGCACCCCGGGTGTCCCCTTCTTACTATCTAATGAGTAGACTCAGCCAAAGTCCCCAGCCCTCAGGAGAGCCGAGGTCATGACCTTGGAGAATCACTTCCCCCTTCGGAGCCTCAGTTTCCTCTTCTGTCAAGTGGAGTCATTGTGAGGGTAGAATGGGGAATGCCAGCTCAGCACTTTGGGAACAACACTGCCCCGAAGGAGGGAGTCATCAAGGTCCTGACACTGACCTGACGCGGTTTCCCAGATGGGGAACTGAGGCAGTAGAGGTCAAGGGACTCACACAAGGACACAGCCAGCGGAGGGCTCCCCCCTGCCATTTCCTAGGAAGCAGCTATGCTATGCAGTGTCAGGAAGGCACACGGTAGTGTCAGACACCCTGAGTTCAAACCCCGGCCCTGCCGCTCACTCTGTGGCCTCAGGCAGGTCAGTCTACCTCTCTGAGGCTCAGTTTTCTCTTCTGCAAAATGGTGAGAAAACTAACCTGATGGCAGGACTTTTGAACGAATTAAGCACGTAAACCACCAATGGCAGAGCCCGGCACCCAGTAGACCTTTAATTCATGGTAGGTCTTCCCAGAGGGGAGG
This sequence comes from Ailuropoda melanoleuca, assembly GCF_002007445.2. Classification (NCBI taxonomy): domain Eukaryota; kingdom Metazoa; phylum Chordata; class Mammalia; order Carnivora; family Ursidae; genus Ailuropoda; species Ailuropoda melanoleuca. The sequence continues at coordinate 56,492,586 of NC_048230.1, read as the reverse complement.
CTGTGCTGGGTCATCTTGGCTCCATTCGGGGCGGGAAGGGCCCCTGGCTGGAAAGGGTCAAGAGTCCAGCTAGTGCGGCTGGTAACTGACCCTCTGCTCTGTGTAAGCAGGATCCGGCTCTTCTGCATTTTTACCCCTGCTGGGGCTGCCCTTTCTTATGCTCTCGGGTGCTTGGCCCTGCTGACCTTTCCTGCCACACTCCAACCACGCTTGCTCACTAGTGCTGTTCTCCAACGTGGCCCCTTTTGCTCCTCTGCTCTCCCAGCTCGCTCCAGCCCCAGGGCCTTTGCACGTACAGGTCTTTTTCCCCAGATTCCCTTTTCCCCACATTTCCCCTACTTTAACAGATTCTATTTTTAGCTTCTATCATTAGAATCTAAAATAGGACTTAGAATATCTTAGGCGTTATTTATAGGACAAATAATAAGTATTTGTCCTATAAATAAATGAATGAATTTTGATTTCTGATCCAGTGTAAGAGTCTTTGTTTTTATTTTATTTATTTATTTATTTATTTATTTATTTTTAAAGATTTTGTTTATTCGACAGAGATAGAGACAGCCAGTGAGAGAGGGAACACAAGCAGGGGGAGTGGGAGAGGAAGAAGCAGGCTCATAGCAGAGGAGCCTGATGTGGGGCTCAATCCCATAACGCCGGGATCACGCCCTGAGCGGAAGGCAGACGCTCAACCGCTGTGCCACCCAGGTGCCCCCGAGTCTTTGTTTTTAAATAGACCCATTCAACCCATTTACATTTATTGTTTACATGGACATGTTTGGTCTCATTTTTTCCTCTGTTCTGTCTTCTGTTGACTGACTGACCAAATGAATGAATAAATAAAACAAAATACATTGTGATTGCTGGAGACTGGGGCTTCTCCAAGCTGCCCTGGGCGATCCAAGGTAGGAAGGACATGGGACTGACCTGGCGACTCCTCATTCTTTTTTTTTTTTTTTAAGATTTTATTTATGTATGTATTTATTTATTTTAAGTCATCTCTACACCCAACGTGGGGTTGGAACTTACAACTCCAGGATCAAGAATCACACGCTCTACTGACCAAGCCAGCCAGGTGCCCCAGGAACCCCTCATTCTTCCAAATATGTATTCCAAGTCCCTCTGTCCCCCCAGATAAGGGCTTATCTTTGTCTCTCCCAGTGTCCCTCACCCCTTCCCTCCCACCCCTACCTCCACGTCCCCACAGGAAGTGCCAGGCTCATGAGTTTGGGTTCTGGAGCCAGACCTGCCTTCCCGTCCCAGGTGCCCTGCTGCCTGGTGGCGTGGTCTGACTTGCCTCCCCACGCAGGAGGTGGCGGCGGTAGTATTCACCTCCTACAGCGATGGCGTGGAAAGGGCCGAAGGACACGGCTTGGAACAGAGGGCTTCTCATGGTGCCTGGCTTGGAGTGCGTGCTTGGTCAGAGTCAGAAGTGCCCACACTATTGTTGTTTTCGTACCTCAGTTTCCTTCCATTGTACAGGAGGCCACTTGTCACTTCCTTGTAGGCACCTCAGGGTCCCGCCTCAGGGTCTGGAGCTAGAGGACTATTCAGCCCACCCTCCCCTGTCCTTCTGCCCCAGCCCCAGAGAGGGTCTTTTTCCAGGGCTCCAGGCATCCTCAGAGGCCGGAACTTCCACTGGGAGGTGGGGACAGGAGTCAACACTAAAGTCTGGAGAGCGGTTTGTTCCTACCCCGCGGCCACACCAGCATCGTGCCCATCACACAGATGAAGAAACTGAGACCTGATGGCTCATTAAATCCATAGACATGGCCTGAACACCTACTGTGTGAGGGCTGTGCTGGGCCCTCTCCCATGGGGCTCACGGCCTGCTGGGGAGGACGGAGGATGGAAAAAGCAACCCACCCTGCAGGATTTCAATCAAGGGTCTTGCCCTACCCCTAAAAGTCCCCCAGAGAACCTTCCAGCATCCCTGAAGGGGTAGGAGGGGGTGCACCACTCCCTTTGCACAAAGGAGAAAGTGAGGCCAGAGAGGGGCATTCCTGGGCAAAGTGGCCAGCTTCCCAGGGGCGTGGCCGCCTTCCTGCCTTTGCACCAGCTGGGGCCCCTGCCGGAATATTCTTCCTCTGCCGCTCGCTCGGCTGGCTCGCTGCTCAGGCGCCACTTCCTCAGGGACCCTTCCGGGCTGGGAGGGCGAGGTCAGGCCCTGACACTCCAGCTCAGCGCCCAGCAGTTTCCTCTTCTATAACCTCTTCCCTGCCAGCTCCCACCGCTCTCCCGGCTTTACCTGGCGCTGAGGACTTGTGCCATGTGTGTGTGAACCAGCCCCTGCAGGGGCCCCGAGTCAGGGAGACACACCCCCCCCCCACTGCAGGTGCACACGGCTGGGAACATCTCCTCCCTCCTCCACAGCTGCACTTCTGCATTTCGTTGGAGGGATGACTGCATTGCTGACGAGCATCGTCTTCTCTAGAACGTGAGCTTCCCGACGGGGATCTCTGCCTGTTCCCTGCACGGTGTGGCCCCCGCACCTAGTACAGGTCCTGGCCCATGGCAGGTGTTTAATCAGGATCTGCAGAAAGAAGGAAGGAAGGAATGGAGAAAGGGAGGGAGGAGTTGCAGTTCATGTAGCCAGCATTTCAGCCTTTCATTCAGCAAATGCTGGTTGAGCTCCAGCTGCAGGCTGGTTTGGGGACAGAACATGACCAACACAGACACAATTCCTGCCCTCGAGGCACTGACTTTTTGGTCGCTGCAAACAATTGTGATGCTGGTGGTGAAAAGCGCTATGGGGAAAGGGAAAGCGGGAGGGGCTGCAGACAGGGTGTCTGGGCTCTATGGGGGGTGCTGCTGGGAGGACGCAGAGGCAGGGACAGGCCCCAGGTTCCCTGCCCCCTGCTGGCAGATGCGGGGCTGTCGTAACTGTGGGCAGCCAGGGTTGCCAAATGCCACCACAGCTGCGTCACTGAGAGCTGGGAGGGCTGGTGGGGGGATGGGGAGGCCAGGTGGGAGGGGCCCCCACGGCTGAGCTGGCTTCAGCCTCGAGTCACGCAGAGCTGGGGCAAAGCCTGCCCGGTGCCCACTGTTAGTCACTCTGTGTGATGTGGTGACATGGCTACATGCTGTCACGGACCACGGTCCACATACCTGAGTGTCCGTGTTCCCACTCTTAGAAAGACAACGTGGCAGAAACCTCGGAAGACCTTGGGCGTGCCCTGCCCCCCTTCAGAGGTGACTTCATCCTGAATTTGGCGTCCATGACCTTGTGTGTGATTTCATAATGTTACTTTCCTGGGTTTGCTCTGTGTGTCCCTGGGCAAGGCACTTACCCTCTCTGGGCCTCGGGTTGCTCATCTGTGTGATGGGAGTAACCATGCTCCGCCCTCAGAGGACCGGTGACATTTGAACGCGCTCGTCTGTGTGAAGTGCGTAGATGAGGTCCTGGTGCACAGTCAGCTCATTATTGTGGCGGAACACCCAGGACCGGGGGAGGCAGCCATCAACTGTGTCAGGAATGTAACCTCTAAGCCAGCTCTCTCGTGGTGGAGCCCACAGCTGGCTGCCGTGGTGGTGTGCGGTGCCGAGGCTCTCATTCTGGTTCATTCTGCTCCACTTCCTGTGGGGTCCATCTCCCCCATCGGATTGCAAAACCCAGGGTCCATGCCTGCCTTGTTTCCTACTGTCACCCCAGGTCCCAGCCCAGAGTCTGGAGACTCCCAGGATGGGTTTGTGGAGTGAATGAAGGGAACTCAGTTTCCTCATCTGTAGGATGGGTCTCATCAGAGGAATGAGAAAGGGCCCGATGCACAGTAGGTGCTTTGTAAACTCTTGGTTTCCTCCTCTCCCAGCTGTGCTTCCTCTCCTCCTCCCCCCAGGGCTAGTGCTGGACCCCACTGCCCTCAGGGCAGCCATGGTGCCAACTGATCCAGGCTCTCCACTGATTCATTCATTCATAAATTCATGCATTCATTTCTGCACGCATGCATTCAACACGGTTTTTTGTTTGTTTGTTCTTTTGTTTTTTGAGCACCTGCTATGTTCCAGACTCAGCTCTAGGATCTGGGGATACCGAAATGAATCAGACAGACAAAAATCTTTATCTTCCTGGAGCTGATATTCTGTCAGGGGACACAGCCATCAGACAACAGTGTCACCCGAGCTAAGATTCACTGGGGCCAGGCAGGGGGGACCAGGGGAGGTACCTGCTTAACCCAGTCTGGGGGCTCGGGAAGGCGGTGAGCTCAGACAAGAAGGGTGAGAAGTTAGCCAGAGGAAGGGTGCAGAGTGTGTTCCAGAGGGACAGACTGTGCAAAGGCTGAGGTGGGCCTGGCAATTTGGGGACCTGTCTGTGGCTTGGCCTGGATGGAGGGGAGGGGAAAAATGGGGAGGGGTTGGACCTTACTCTGAGAGGTGGGTGGTGAGCTGGGAGACGCCCGGCTGGATTTATGTTTCCCAGGGTTTGCTCTGGCTGCAGCATGGGGCCTGAAGTGGAGAGGTGAGGCTGGAAGTGGGAAGATCAGAAGGGAGGCTGGAGTCCTGTCCACCCATCAGAGGAGAACAGGAGGGTAGGCTTGGGACAGACCAAGGAGCTAAAAACCCTGGATGGGCTGGCCCGGATCTGGGTTTCCCTGGAAACAGCTGCTAATGAGGCTTCCCCTGTCCTCCCAGGGTACGAGATCGGGCGTCAGCACACCTCCACCACGAGGGCAGTTGGGCAATGGCCCTTGGCCCTCCAACTGCTAACCCCCATGACTGGCCAGGCCCTTCGGGGAAGGACGCCCCTCCCCGCCCCGCCCCAACTCCGTGCAGCATGACGTCTCACCAGAGGGTTCGTGGCATAGTTGGCACCAGCCCAAGATGGAAACAACCCAATGATGCATCACCCGAGGCCTCATCAAATTCACCAGGATCCATCCAGACAGAATATTCTGGAGCCTTGAGAGAGGCAAAATGGTACAGAGGTTTGGAGCACAGACCTGGGAGCCTAACAACCCAGGCCTAAAACCCAGCTCTGCCAGTCACTGCTGCGGTGCTAGGCAGGTGCCTTGCTGCTCTGTGCCTCAGTTTCCCCATCTACAAAATAGGGACGATGAGAATAATAGCGCCTCTGAATAGGATCACTTCAGGCTTATGGCTGATTAATTAATCCATGTAAAGCACCTGGAATTGTGCCCAGCATACAGTAGGTCAGAGGTACAGAAACCTTTGTGGCTATTATTATCAACATGACGGTGATTAGCAGCAGTCATGTTAGAAATATGGATTAATCCAAGGGAGAGGAAAGGAAGGGGCAGGACAGAATGTGAAGTGCGCTGCTACTTGCAGAAAAAGTCAAGAAGAGTAAGTAGATGGTGTGTGTGCAAACACTTGCAACTTTGCAGGAGACCCAGGACACTGGCAACATCAAATTCTCTGGATAGAGGAAGTAGAGACCAGGGAGGTGGGGGTTAGGGACCTGGACTTTTCACTCCACACCCTTTCCACCCTCTGTGCAGTTGGAGGGTGTGTGTGTGTGTGTGTTTCTCCTATGCGCTTGTATGTATATTCAAAACCAAACACCAGAAAGCAATTCTGCAAGAGGTTTCCTTCGGGAAGGCCCCAGATCCCCCCACCCCCACCCTCCCCAGCCCGCCCCCGCATCCTGGCCTGTGTGTGGCCCAGCCTCCCCGCTGCTGGTTTTCAGAGCTCTAGGCCTTGGAGCAGGTCCGAGCTGGAGTGCCCTGCAAGAAAAGGGGCTCCTTGGAGACCCCCAGAGCGGCCTCGGCTCCGGGTGGCGCGGGGTGTGGGGGCTGGGGGGGTTCCCGACCGACTGATGAGAACTCCAAATGCTCCCCAGCCCAGGCTGCTAATCGCTTCCAGATTGGCCGGGTCAGGGCCAGGGCCGCCGCCGCCTGGCTCCATAAACAGCCCGTTGCTCCAGATGGCGGCTGGCTCCAGCCTGGCGAGCAGGTTCACGGGGGACTGGGGGGTGGCAGCAGGTGGAGGACCCCCACCCGTCTCGTTGGGACAAGGAGGCCCCAAGCAGCCGGCCCGGGCTGCCGCTCATCCATGCTGCTGTGCGTCAGGGACGTGGGGCCAGAAGGGGCTGAAGCTGGAGCCCACTGCTAAGAGGAGAGAAACTGAAGCCCAGAAGGGTCAAGGGACGGTTCAAGGTTGAGGTGGACAGAAGAAGGGGCTCCTGAGGTTGACACTGGGTTTGCTTTGTCTCTGTGAATCCAGCACACAGTGGGGTCACAGTAAAGATCCAGGGAAGGAAGGGGGGGAGATGGAGGGAGGGAGGGAGGGAGGGAGAGAGGGAGAGAGGGAGAGAAGGAGACAAGGAGGCATGCTGTTTCCTACTTTCACATTCTGCCTCTGGGTTTTACTCCCTGAGCAAATAAACTATTTTTGCTCTCTGAGCCTTAGTTTCTTCAACTGTAAAATGGGGGTGACAGGAGTTTGGACTTCAGCGCATTGCTGGAAGAGTCCGTGATGTGGCACCTGTACTGCCAGACCGCGTGCGGGCCTCGGACATGCCTCAGTCTCCCTCCTACTCTCCCTGATAAGCCTTTCATTCCTGCTTCTGACAGTACAGTGGCCTCCTCCAGGAAGCCCCCCTGACTTCCACTCAGACCTCTCCCTCTGTGCCAAGCACTGTGCCCTTCCCACGGCCTCTCTCACGGAGTCCCCCACTGGAACCCCTGCTATGGCTCCTTGGCAGACGAGGGGATAGGTCAGGAGATGCCTGGACTATAGTCTCTACCTTCTCGCCCTGTAAACAGAGACACGGGACGTCACGGAGGCGGCAGGACATGCTGAGGACCGTGCCAGGAAGAGGCTGAGCTAGGTGTGTACCGGAGCCGCTTCCCCTGGTCACACAGCGCCTGGTCCCAAGTCAGGAGATGCGGTTGCTGCTCCTGGCCCTGCCCTCTGACCTGAGAGCCCGCATCAGGCCTCCCGTTGCCCTGGTTGGTTCTGGGTTGTGATCCCTCAGAGAAAGGGTGTGGAGCCCTGGCCTGGCCCCCTGTCCTCACACCAGCCTGGAGCCTAGGCTGGGCAGTAGCCTCGTCCCAGGGGAGCAGGCTGCGGGACAAGCTGGGGGGATCCCCTGGCGATCGTGCCTCCCTGCTCAGTGGAGCAAGGACGCAGATCCCCAACAGCCAAGCCCTTGTCTCTCACTCTCTTACCCCGTGCTTGGCACAGACACCCTCAGTGCAGCTGGGTTGAGCGAGTGACCCAGTGGTCACACTATCCAGCACTCTCAGGTCTGGCATCCTTCGGAGCGATGAACTTATGGTAACTGTAGTATTCACGTAAGCCACTGCGGGAGGGCCTACTATTATTCCCATTTTACAGATAAGGAAGTGAGGCTCAGAGAGGTAGAGAGCCTTGCTCGAGATCACACAGCAGAGCTGGCCTTTGAACCCAGGGCTTCTGGCTCCAGAGCACACACTCTTAACCACAAGTCCCCACTCCCAGGGCAGCAGGGAGCCTGCAGTGAGCTGGGCCCCTGGCAGGTAGTAGGTGCTTTTCCTTGCCTCCCCTGCCCCCCCACATCGCCCAGCGCCTGGATTCAGATTTCGGCCCAGCCTCGAGGTCAGCAGCCCGTTCTGCCCTGAACCGGGAGGAATGTTCGTGGTGGCCTCGGCCCGGGTCCGAGAAGAAAGGCAGCCTTGTGGGCGAAAGGTGAGCCGCTGGGTGGGCGCGGGCGTGTTTACCCAGGGCCGGGCGTGTGGCTCAGGGTGGCGCCGCTGTCAGCCGCGCCGGCTGCCCCGGGCCTGTGCTGGCCTCCAGATGTGTGCTGGCTCCAGCCGGCCGGGCCCCCCCACCCCATGCACAGAGGGGCTTTATCAAAAGCGGCTGTGAGGAGGCCCGGGAGGCCGCCTGGCTCCAGCCTGCTGGCTCCGAGCCCCGGGCCTGCAGAAGCCAGGCGAGCCGCACGCGGGCTTTTGTGCCCGGGGTCCTCATCCGCACCACCGCTAGGCCGCTCTGCTGTGCTTGGACCCCGGGGGGACCCCAGCGCAGGGGTGCAGCCCCTTTTGCCAGGAAACCAAAGCTCCAGGAGGAATCCGGAGGGGTGGCAGTTCACAAAAATGTCTTTTGAATGCATTTTCTGCATCCCTAAGGGGAAAGGTAACCCACACAGAATAAAAAAGTGCAAAACTCAGTAAAACTCGAGGGGCGCTAAGGGCGCCGCCAAGGCGAAGGCCCTGGTGGGAAGGATAAATTACAGATTCGGAGCGACGGTTCCCTGAGCGGGAGGTGAGTCACGAGGAGGGGCTCCGTTCTCCCCCATAGCATTTCCTGGCTGGGGGTGGGAGTGGGGGTCTCATTCTTTATATTTTCTTTGGTGCCCAGAATGATTTTGCATTCATAAATAACAATAACTGGAGAGCAAATCGAACAAACGAAAACTTCCTGCTGCTTCGGACCCTCAGCCCTACCCCTGCTCAGAGTTGTCTTCTGATACCTTCTAGAGATTGCCTGAGAACCCACAAAACAGATCCACACACATTCTCTTTCCGATTTGCTGATAGCATTCAGATAGACATGCTTGGTGCCTGGCTGTTCTCATTTAACAGTCTGTCGGAGGCTTCCAGCAGCCTCGTGCCTTTTCACAGCTGTGTCATATTCCACGGGTGTGGGGCTTGCGTTTGCTCCCAGAGACCACGCTGTGGTGGGCTCCCCCCACCTTGCACCTGTGTTTGGGGGCTTGGGAGTATTTTCTGGTTGCTCAGCGCTGCAGGGTAAATGTAGTCAGTCTTCCGAGAGCCATGGCTGACTTGTCCTCTCTGAGGCTGGTCTGGTGTCCTCTATTGTCTCACCAGCGGTGCAACCCCGCACAAGGAAACTGAGGCACAGACGGTCAGCTCTTCTTAAGGGTGAGTGGAAATAGCATCCTGTGAGTCTCTCCTAAAAAACACACCAAAACACCTCTTTCTTGGTTTTGATTCTTCCTGATTGCACAAGAGAAGCATGTCCACTGCAGAAACTTCAGGAAGTACAGAAAGATCACAGTTCGAAAGTAAGGCTTCCGCCCACCGCCAGCCTCTCTGGTGGGACTCTCGCAGTCCCCTCTTCCCCGGTGTCCCCACTTCCAGGCTTGCTCCCCCGCAGTCCCTTACAGGCTACCAGGGTAGTTTTGCACCCCATCGCCCGGGACATGTGGCAATGCTGGGGACATTCTGGGTTGTCACGCTGGCAGGGGGTGTGCTATGGGCATCTGATGGGTGGAGGCCACTACTAAACGGCCTCCAGTGCCCCGGCTGGCCCCAGGACCGAGAATGGTCCAGCTCCAATGTCAACAGTGCCCAAGCTGAGAATCCCGCATTAGACCCAAGTCACGTGCCGTCTGTCCTGTGCTCAGACCTTCCATGGCTCCCACCTCGTACAGAGGACAGCCAAGTCCTCACAGCGGCCACGAGGCCCTGCCGTGGCCCATCGCCTCCCCGTGCCCCATCGCCTCCCCGCCCTCCCTCTGTGGGCTCCAGGACACCAACTCCTCATTCAGAGCCTCCGTGCCACCCACCACCGTCTCTGTCAAATGTCACTTCCTCTGGGAGGACTCCCTGACCTCCTTATTTACTGTCTGCCCCTCCCTGATCCTTTCTGCCTTCTCTCTCCCTGGCACCTGGTCCTGAAGTCTAACTAACTCGTCCGCCAGGCTTCCCACCCTGAACACCAGCTCCAAGAGGGAGGGACAAGGCTCGTCCGAGGCAAAAACTTCCTGGGACACAGTAGGGACTCTGCGGATAGATGGAAAGTGGACCCTCCAAAGCCCTGATATCTGGGTAGCAGTTGGGGACAGAGAATCCAGATGCTGAAAGTTGGCCACCGAGGGGGAGGCCAGAGGGAAGAGCAGGCCCCCAAGGCCACCGGCTGGAGTTTCCTGTACCCGGCAGCTCACCCGAGTCCCTCCAAGCAGCTGTGCCCCTCGCCCCCTGGGCCCACGTCACTCAGGTCCTGGCTTCATTACACCAGAGCTTCTCTCACCAGGGACAGCAGGAAAGATGGAGGGGGCTCCAAGGGCAACTCCTGAACCACCTCCAACATTTATGGAGCACCAACTGTATGCCCCCCCTTGGATTGGACAACATAGGGATTGTATCTCAGTGATTTCCTGGAGGCCAGGGGTGGTGACTTAACCATCTCCCTGTCCTCAGGACCTAGCACTACAAAATTTACAGAGCGCCTACTGTGCACCAGTGACTATACCGAACGTACTGCCTGCAGGAGAGAGAAAACTGGACCGTGGATTTAGGGAGGGAGAAAGTCAGTGCCCATTTCTGTGTAATTTTTTTTTTAACAAAAGCAATCTTTTTGTAAATAAATAAAGAATTTCCAAGTAAGAAAAAAGACAACCCTACCACCTACCGATGCTGGGAGGAAATTCAAGAGGCCTTAGAGCCCAGAGGGGGTACCTGGGGGGCCCTGGGAGAGTCTTCCAGGAGGAAATGAGTTCTAGCAGAGGCCCTGGGGTGTGTGGGCAGGAAGCACCCTGTGGGAGGCTGCTGCCCAGACCTGGGGGGAGGCAGCCGGTCAGCTGGGGTGCTGATGGTCTGGCACCCCGGCCCAGCGAGGTCTAGGCCCCTTGCTGTGTGTCCCTGAGTCCAGTGTTCCTTGGTGGAGCGTGTTGCAGTCTTGTTCCTGTGATTACCAGTCTGTCCCCCTGGGGCACTCCTGCACTGGAACCCTGTGAGGGCAGAGCCCACTCTGTCCCCAGGGCTCAGAGCTCACAGCAGGCACCAAAATTGATGTCCTTCCAGAAGCCCCGAATGTGGCTTTTTGGAAATCTGGTCTTTGCAAATGTCATTTGTTTAAGGATGAGATGAGATCCTACTGGATCAGGGGTGGGCCTACCTCAGTGACTGAGGACAGGGGAGGACACGCAGACACGCAGTAGGTCACGTGGAGACAAAGGCAGAGACCGGAGTGATGTGTCTGTGAGCCAAGGGACCCTGCCTGGGAGCCCCCAGGAGCTGGGACAGGCAAGGATTCTGTCCTGGAGCCCCCGGGAGGGCATGGCTCTGCTGACCTGCGTTTCTCTTGTTTCAAGCCACCAAGTTTGGGGGACTTGGTTATGGCAGCGTTAGGACACTAACAGACTTTGCTCACATGGACAAACAGGTGAGGGAAGGAACAAGCCAAAAGCAGCTTTGGTGGCTGTCCCCGGCCAGTCACCCTCATCCCCTATGACTGGGTTTGCTTTCTGGGGTGCCTGCTCAGGCTGCGGGGCTAGGGAAGTGGGAGGTGGTGCAGCAAGGGAGGGGGTGGGCATGAGGAGCTGCTGAGGTGACAAGGCCATCAGGTTGCATAGACATCATCCCCCTCCCCAGGGTGTGGACACCGGGCTTCTGGGGACCTCACCCCTCCTGATGCCTTTCAGATTCGCTGCAGCAAGTGCTGATCCTCAAATACGGACGCTCCTCTGATTGTCCACCCAAGTGACTCTCGTCACCTTTAGTTAGAGCCCAGAGCCAGGCCGTCAGGAGGGAATTTCTCCATCTGCCCACCCTTGGTCCTTCTGCTGTGGCCTCTGGGGGTCAGGAGGCAGTGGGATGCAGGGGGAAAACCTGAACCCTGGCTCTGCCCTGAGTGATGGGGTGAGTGGCTGCTCTTCTCTGCGCCTCAGTTTCCCCATCTGTAATGGGAAGAATGTCACCTGGCTGTGAGAAAATTGTTGTGGAGGGTGGATGAGACGAAGCTGGTCCTGGGCTGGGGGGGCACCTGGCCCAGAGGTGCTCACTAAACTGGGCCCGGCGTCCTGCCCTCCCAGGACACAGCCCTGAATCCTAACAGGGGTTAGCCCTTCCTGGCCTCGGATCCTTTCAGAGCCCCAGTCGCTGGCCCATGGCCTGTCCGGTGGCCCCACAAAGCCACTCCACCCCCAAAGAGCTCGATATCTTTAGAAGGACCAAGGCTTGGATTTCATGCCCATAAAATGCCTGAAATCAAAGCAGGGCTGGAGACACGGAGGGTTTTGAAGTTGGCTCAGGGCAGGACGGGCTGTGAAATTCCCAGCGGTCTTGGCCCCTCTCTGGGAACCAGCGTAAATGGGGGCCCCTGGTAGGAGGATAGCGGCCAGGTACAAGGGGGCATCTGTCATTGTAGCAATCATCTGAATTCCAAAAAAGTCTTGATCATACCAAGTTTTAGAGAAGACGATGGGGAAAACTCAACTGGAAACGCCCCTTTTCCGGTGTTAGAGGCAGAGAGGGAGCCAGCGGTTGGGCCCCGAAGCAAGGATCTTAAATCCCTCCCCTGCCACTTAATTTGCTGTGTGACTTCAGGCAATTCGCCTGACCTTTCTGTGCCTCAATTTCCTCACCTGCCAAATGGGAGATAACCATCTCTCGTCACAGGGCTGCGTTGTGGGGGACCTTAGTGGTTCTGTGTGGCATGCTGGCCCAGCCCCTGGGTATGGTGGGTGCTCAGGCCCAACCATTGTCATTTTTCCTAACGACACAGACATCAGCTTCTCCTGAACCGAGGGCCTCCTATGTGTTGGGCCCTCCACAGGCATCGTCCCACCGAATCTTCCCATGGTTGCAGAAGAGGGGGTATTGTGCGCACCCCCCGGCCGCAGCTGGTGACCAGAGAGGAAGGACTCTTGCCCGGGGCACGCAGCTGGTGGGGCTCCAGGCTGCGATGTAAAGCCCAGTCCTCTGGCTGCCCCGTCCATCGTCCTCATCACTTCCCTTCAGGAAATCTGAGGAGCTAAAGGGAGAAGAGAAAAGCCCCCCCACGTTCCCACAGGCTGGGGCAGGGCTTCTCCACCTCGCACTCTTGACATTCCGAACTGGGTCATCCCCTGGTGTGGGCTGGGCTCTTCAGCAGCACCCCTGGGCTCTGCCCACCGGAGGCCGGTAGCTCCCCTGAGCTGTGACGACTAAAAATGTCTCCAGGCTCGGCCACGTGTCCCAGGGAGGGGGCAGCCCCTGCTGGCAGCAGAGCTGGAAGAAGGGTGTTAAATGTTGGAGCGTTTCCTCCCTGTCTACACACACGCATGCACGCACGCACGCACACACGCACGCACGCACACAGACACACTTAAAAAAGTAGATGAGTGTTTCAGCCAAGTCCTACCTTTTCCCATAAAACTTCAGCTGGGTGACAATCACACATGCGTTTGGCTTTGGCAAATCCGTCTTCTTGGGAGCGGGGTTAAGGAGCGAGAGGGGGCTGGTGCAGGAAGAATGGGGTGACTCTGGTGCCCGTGAGCAGGAGGGGGGGTGGGGGTGGGCTGTGCCCACTTGCTGGCCTGGGCCGTGGGCACCCTGCTGTGCCGAGCAAACCAAAAGTTCAAAATCTAGGCTTTCAACCCACACGCTCTTAGATCCTCTGTGAGGTGCAGCAAAGAGCTGACTGGATTCTAGGGTGGAGGGACAGTGGGGGGCGGGTTTGTGGGGGGTGTTTGCAGCCTCTCACTGGGACCTCTCTCAGGGGCCACTGTGACCACACCTGGGGTGGGGGTGGGGTGTTTTTCTCCCTGACCCTGCACCCCACCTGTACCACAGGGGGCCTTGAGTCTCTCCTGGTCACTCTGAGCTTCCAGAATTTTCCCTTTCTCTGTAGCAGGACCCAGCCTAATCTCACTCTCCAGGCCAACTCATGATTGACAGGGAGGCCCCATTCTTGCTGCTGCACAGATGGGGAAACTGAGGCTCAGCGAGAGACCAGGGCTGCAGAGTTCCAGGCCCAGAGCTCTGGAACCCAGGTGTGGCTCCACATCTGGGGTATGTCACTCAGGGGCTCACGGCTCCTTGGGGTACCCCCTTGTCTGGACCTCCTCTGACCAGTCCAGGGCCTCCAGAGCAGGGGAGAAGAAATCAAGACATGCTGAGCAGAGAAGCAAAGGGAGGGAGATGCCTAGAGCCCTGAGGCCAGGGCCCTGCACCACTGGCCCCATCAGCGGCCACCTGAGCATCGGCTTTGCAGAAGACCCCCCCCCAACACTGTGTGCCGAGGGAGGCCGAGGGCTGACAGCTCCCTCACACAGTGAAGCCCACACTGAGGGCCCATTATCATTCCCATTTCACAGACCAGGACACTCAGGCCCAGAGGTCAGTGGCTTGCCCAGACTCACAGAGCAGTATGTCGCAGTGCTGGGGTTTGAACCCAGGCTGTCTGCTTCAGAGCCCATGTTTACCCACCAGCTGTGTTATACGGTTTGTGGACACACACGCACACACACATGCACAGTCTCAGCTGCTCCCCAGTTTCAAGGACTCCTATACCCGTCTTCCAGGCCCTCTGGGAGCCCGCATTGGCCACTTACCAGCTGTGTGTCTTTGGGCCAGTGGTGCCTCTCTGCTCCTCGGGGTCCCTGCCCTCTCCCCCCCAGCCCGGGGCTGTGCTGTTTCCAGGAACTTGGGCCAGCAGGTGTTCCACTGAACCGAGCGCCCAGTCAGCAGAGCCCATTCTGTGATTTAGCTGAGCAGGGCTTTGGGGGGTGCAGAGACCCCCCCCCACAGGCCACACAGGTTTGTCCCCGGCTGGCCGGCTGGGGTCGGACTCCCTCTTCTGTCAGCCTGAGGGTCATGTATCTATGATTGCATAAGAAGTGCTGGCCTTGGATAAAAGCATCAGGGGCCTCAGGCCAGTGGATCTGGTCCTGGGCTGGGGGTGAGCAGGGGGTTGGCGGTTCCCTCCTAGGGCTGAATTCCTGGGGGTGGCGGGGGGCACTCAGAGCTCTGAGTCACAGTCTGTGGTCAGGCTGAGGGGAGCAAGGCTCAGGGATGAGCAAACACCCAGGAGGCTGGCCTCTCTCAGCATCTCGGGGCCTGTGGGGAGGTTGGGGGACGAGGCAGCAGCAGGAGCTGCGGGGGCCAGCGGACTTCCTCTGACGATCATTTAGGTCTCGAATTCTTCTTCCGTAAAAATGGGTTTGGTAAATAGTGCCTGCCTCTTAGGGCTGGGGGAAGATAGCTCGTGATGTGCCCAGCACGCAGAAAGAAGATGCTCCTTGGGACCGGTTATTCTTAGTTCCTGGGTCACCTGGCCCCCCACTCTGCCCTCTCGGGGGCCCAGAGGGAAAGCTCTGGATGAAGACTGTTTGGGTACAGATCCCGGGTCTGGGGGGGCCACCCTATCCTAGTGACTTAACTTCTCTGTCTCAGTGTCCTCATCTGTAAAATGGGGGCACCTACAACATCACAGGACAGTGGGGAAGAAAAGTAATATTGGGGGTTGGGGGTATGATGCACTTCAGGCCCCAGGATTTAGTCCATGCTGAATAAGCTGAACTCACCAGGCTGGTCAAGGAGCTAACAAGTGTCATGGTGGGGTTGGGGGTAGGCACTTAAGGCTGTGTGACTGGTTGGAGGCCAACATGGTCAGAGTGACTCTCACTTTGTGGCTCAGAGCTGTGTGATCTTGGGCCAGTCACTCAGCCTCTCTGGGCCTCAGTTTAATCCTGTTAACATCAGAAGACCCCAGGGTCATGCAGCAGAGGGCTGAGTGGGGCCTGGAGTCTAGTCCCAGCTGTGCTCCGTGCCCATGAGGAGAGGCGCAGGGCACCAATGGCTCCAGGTCCCTGGCCCCGGCGGGCTTACGCCTGCAGGAGGGGGACCTGTGCCAAATTTGAAAGCATGAGCAATAGCAGGTCTTTTTCTTCCTGTCCATGCTGCTCCCGGGAAACTCAGATTTGGGCCTTAAACTCCATTTCTACACTGCCCACTGCAGATCTGTCCCCCACCCCAGCGTCTGTCCCTAGCCCCAGCTTTTCACTCAGCTCTGGGCCCCACCAGCCTCCTCCATCCCTCTGTCTGGAGTCGCAGGCCGTGTAGCATACCCAGTCCTGAGTGCCCCCCACCTGACTCCAAGCACCCCCCTGGCCTGGGTCAGGAAAAGGCGACTCCAGTCTCCCTGGGCTGAGCCTAGGACCAGGCCTCTCTTCTCCTCTCCCCCACCCCTCCCCTGCACCCACTCCATGGGCTCACCGTCTGATCGTTCTGCATTTCGTGACTCTAAGAGGCCAGGACAATAACTGGAGAGACGTACAATGTGGAAAAAATGTGCATCCTTGAGTCAGTGAAGTGCCATGTCCAGCAGCCAAGCACTCCTTACCCGGTCTCCTGGGACCGCCTGTGGCAGCCCCGTGCTCTCCTCCCACCCTCCCCACCCTGGTCCATCTCTGTCACCTTCCCGTCCCCTGCTTCCACCCTCACCCCCCCACTGGTCTGTCCTCCGCCTGCAGCTAGAAGGACTCTGTGAAAACCAGAGTCACATCCTGTTCCTCCTTTGCAGTTTCTGGCTCCCTCCGAGAAAAAGGCAAATTTTGACAAGGTCCTGCATGACGTGTCCCTTGTCACCCGGAACTCATCCTCTCCCTGATCCCCTTGCTCACTCTGCTCCAGCCAACCCAGCCTCTTGGCTGTTTCTCCAACAAATCAGGCGTGTTCCTGCCTCAGAGCCCTTGCACTGGCTGCTTCCTCTGCCTGGAATATTCTTCCCCCAGGTATCCACATGACTCACTCCCTCAGCTTCTTCAGGTCTTTGTTCAAATGCCCCCTTCTCAAATAGAGGTCTTTCCTGCCCCACAGCAATCAGCCCCCTCTGCCTACCCTGCTTAATGTCGATAGCATTTATCACCAACCAATAGTCTACATAATTGAATTTTTACTTCTTTGTTTCTTCCTACCCGCCACCCCAGAATGGCAGTTTCACAGACAAGTGTTCTGGCCTGTTTTGTTCTCTGCTATATTCCCTGATCCTGGGGCAGAGCCCGGCACACAGTAGGTGCTCATTAAATACTTGTTGAATGAATGAATTTGGAGGTAGGGATGCTGACACATCTCTGGGTTATCTGGGAAGCTTTAGGGAGTGCTACGATTGGGAATCACCCTGCAAACGGTGGAGTGCAATCCTCCCCAGACACCACGGCTGGGTCAGCATGTTCTCAGTGGGGGTTTGTGGGAAAGGGGCGGCTGAGGGTCCTGGTGTTTACAGCCAGATTCCCAGAGCCACGTCCTGATCAGGAGCCAGGTCAAGAAGGGGAGACAAGGGGGCTCCTGGGTCTGGCTTTAGGCCTCTGACCACAGTGTCAAGTTTGTGGAAAGAAAGATCAGGAAGGCAGTGGGGTCAGCGTGGCCGGAAGTGGCCGGCCCAGTCTTCTGGCCTGAATTATCTGGGAAGAAAAATAATCACATTCCAAGGAACCCATGGCTTGGGCGTCGGAGCCACTCGTGGGGGTGGGGTGAGGAGGCGAGGGGCAGGGCTGGCCTGGGTAGGTGGTGGCCCTGCCTGAGGCTCAGAGAGGTCAAATGATCAGGTCAGGGTGACCCCAGATGGTTAGGATTTGGACTAGGCCAGGGGAGGCACCCCCAAATTGTGAATGGCTGGGCATGGCAGCCAGGGCACAGCTCCTGGGGAGGGGAGACCACTGCTGTAGGCTGGGGTGCAGCTCGGGAACCCTGCAGCTGGCTAAGCTGCCACCTCACACCAGGCAGTGTCCACTCCCATCCCCCAGATCCTGGTGGGGGCAACCGGGCCCACAGAGCGGGCTAGTGACCCTGCAAGCCACCGATAGGGCCCCAAAGACCTGATGGCCCTTCCAAGGATGGTCCTGAGGCCCAGACCTGGGGAGAATGACTGAGGTTGGTAATAACAGTATTGATAAGAGCTCATATGTGTTCCACTTTCCTGTACTGTCTTATTTTACCCTCACATTTACCTCATGAAGAGGTCACCCTGTTGCCATTGCAGGTCCCCAAGGACCTGTGGGGTCTGCCTCCATCTCACCCCTATGCCCAGATCCTCACACACTCTCCTCCAGCCACCCTGGCCTACTTGCTGTTTCATCATCCCATCAAACTCATGCCAGCCTCAGGATCTTTGCACCTGCTCTTTCCTCTGCCAATTCTTTCTCTAAATCAGCACTCAGCTCAGATGTCACCTCCTTAGAGGTCTTCTCTGACCACACATCTAAAGCAGTTCCCTGCCTTTTCTCCTAGCACGTGAGTTCACTGTACTGTTTTTATTGCCCCAATCCAGTTGTTACATTATCTTGTATACTCATTATTTCCTTACTCTGTGTCTCCCATGCCCAGAACGACAGCAGTGTGAGGGTAAGAGACTTTTCTGCCCTATTCTCTTCTGCAACTCCAGTGCCTGGCACAGAAGAAGCCGTCCCAATATATGTTGAATGGACAAGTGTCAGACAGACATGTCCTCTCTCTGTGCCTCTCTCATGACTGGATGCGCCAACAAGCCTACCTTTTAGGAAAGATCTCATTTCACCCCGGCTGGACTCCAAGACAGGATGGGTTGGGGGTTCTTCTGTGGCCCCTGAATCACCGCCTTTCTCTGAGGACATTGTAGCTGCTGCTGGAACTTCCTGCCCACTCTGGCCCAGGGAAGTCAGATCTCAGCTCCGCTCCCCCTCTTCACCCCATGCCCTTTGACAAGCCCACGTGGACTTTGAGCCAGTTTGCAGAACACAGAAAAGGGGGCTCAGGCCAGATGTGGGGGAATGTCTGGGGCTGTGCAGGAGCCCTTACACCCAGAAGTAGAACTGGAAAATCATTCCCAGCCAGGCTACGTATGAGGCCAGAGCATGTGTGGGAGACGTCTGGGATCAAGCTGATTAAACCGGGGCAGGAGCAGCTAGACTGGGTCTGTTCATTCATTCATTCATCAGGCATCACCTCCCCCATGCCCAACACAGAACCTGGCACAGCATATCCGTGTGTCTACTTATCCATCCATTCAGGCATTGTGGACTTTTAATGCAATGATGTGACATACATCTTCCTACTCCAGGGCCTTTGCTCTTGCTGTTTCTTTCACCCGGAACTGTCCCCCCTGCCAGGCAGGCCCTCCACACACTTGGGAGTCACCTCCTCAGAGAGGCCCTCTCTGCCCAGTGCTGCTGCCCTTCCATCCCCTTCATTTACTTGGGTATGTGCTTAATGCTTCAAAAATGACATTGGCCAACTCCCCCATTCAAACATCTGCTCCACGAAGGCAGGAAATCTTTGTTTTGTTCCCTAGTTGTATCCCCAGCATAGCGGTCAGCACAGAGCAAGCACTTATCATAAATGCTTGTTAGATGAATGCTCTCCTGGGAAAACTCAGGGATGGGGGTGGTTCCTAACCCAGAGGACTCGGTGACCTGCAGAATGGGGCCAGGAGGGAGCCTGGGGAGCAGGTGTGAATGGTTTTATCTCAAAATGCCTTCCTCCAAAGGCAGCATAATGTAGCTCAGAGGTGGCAACTGGTGATTAAATGTAAAAAAAAAAAAAAAAAAAAAAAAAAAAAGCCTTTAATCCATTGCCATCATAAAAATTGCGATATTTTACTAAATCCTGGCATCTGGCTTCTCTCTTGAAAAATCAAAAGATGTGGTCATCCTGAGTCCATATTCCAAGGGTGAATAGGTCAGGTTTCCAGGTCGCAGAGGCCCTTGAGGCGTCTGGGGTAGAGCTCCTCCAGGTATGGGGGAGGAGGTTGCACGCCCTGTCCGGGTTCCCTGCAGGGCCCCTTTTGCCAAATGCACACATGCAGACGCCTAGAGCCCAACTCGGAAGTGGTTCCTCCCTGCCACATCTGTCCCTAGGGCTGGGCTGGGAACAGAGGTGTGGCCCGCAGAGCCGGTGCAGCGGTCCGCAGCGCGCGGGCGCCCTCTGCTGGCCCATAGCGGGTTGCAGCTCTGAGCCCGAACTGGGCGCCAAGGGCCCAGAGACCTGGGAAATTTCTCTTTTCTGTTCTGTTCAGGAGCTAACTAATGTTTCCTGAGGGTTAGCTGTGTGCTGAGGACTGTGAGAATCCCACTACACGTAAAGCCTCTGGTAATCCTTAGTGCACCCCTGTGGAGTGGATACAGAGAGTTGTTAAGGAGCCAGCCCAGGGCAACACCGGGTAGATGGATGAGCTGGGGTTGGCCCACCTGACTCCTGGCCCCGGCGCCCTGCACTGGGGTCCGGTGACGTAGATCACGTGAAGATCTCACCTCTACTCACGCACTCGTCTGCTTGTCCTTCCATCTACCCACCATTTACAAGCTTCACTTGGAACGGCCAAACGCAGCTGATCCCTCCACCCACTCACCCACCCACCCTGCTGCCCAAATGTCATTTAGTGAGTTCATGGTAGAGGCAGGCGGAGGCGTCACAGGCCATCAAGACCCCATGCCGCCCACCTTCTCGCTGTCCGTGGCCCAGAGAGGAAGGCCCAGGCCCAGCTCTGGAGAGTCATTCACCTGCTCATTTAATGTGTTCTAACTTGGGCACCACTTCTCGGCATTGCGGGCACAGCAGGGAACGCACCAGAGGTGGCACTCGCCTGCGGGAGATCCCCTCCAGTGAGGGAAAGAGGAATAACTCAATCAATACATCAGATTGTTAGATACTAGTAATTGCCAAGAACAAAACGCAAAATGTGGGCAGAGAAGGATGGGGGCTGGGAAGCCCTCTCTCTCGAGGACACCTGTGAGCTGCCGTCCTGGTGCTGGGAAGCCGGCCACACGGAGAAGAGAGGGAAGAGCACTCTAGGCTGGGTTTCTGTGTGGAGGCGGGGCACGGCTGAGAGCCCGGGGAGCTGGTGGTGGCTTGCACTGGGAAGGTAGTGGTGGATGTGAGAACTGGCTTCTGGAAGAAGTTTCTTAGTGCGCCCACTCACTGGCATGAGATCGGTGCTTTTCCTAGCGACGCCAGGGGGCAGGACACATCAGAACGCACACCCCTCACGCAGCAAGCTCTGGGTGGGGTCAGGAGGCCACGCTGCTGGCCACATGCCTATCCTCATCCCTATTCGTCTATGGGACTCTGAGGTGGACAGGCCTTGAGCAGGGACTGAAAACGTCCCCAGCCGACCACAAGGGAAGCTGAGCTACTTGTACCGCAGGGCCCTTGATGGCTGGTGAAGGGGGCCGCCCGCCAGCCAACCTGCCAAGTACACCAGACCCATCTGTTGATGCTTCAGATGACTGTCTCAGACAGTGAGAACTCCTTTATGTAAGGCACTCGCATGGATCAGTAGGAAAAAGGAACAAAGAGGACACGGTCCAAAGGAAAAAACGGGACTTTTCACCTTGAGAAGACACAGCCTCACACATGGGAACATGCCCACGAAACTAGGGGACGGCCGCTCAGCTCAGGGCAGCAGGTGAGAACTGGCCCATGTCATGTAGCAGCGGGGGGCCTCACGGTACAATCAGCGGGGGACACCTTTCCCTCATTGTTGATGGAAGAGGGGTGAGTTGATACATCTTTGGCAGACAGCTTGAAATGACAGCCAGTGTCCATGTCCTTGGATGGAGAAGCCCACTCCCAGGACCTGACTCCACAGATGTGCGTCTGCATACGCGTGTGCACACACAAAAGTGCTGCAAAACGTCAGAGACCACCTCCGTGTCCATGAGGGCTGGGTCACCTGGGTGGGGGCACACCGTGTACTGGGTGCTCGGCAGCTGTTCAGAACCACACAGCTGTTCCCTCGGTGCTGCCCCGCGGGGACCCCGAGAGGCCTGTTTGGGAGGAAACCATCCAGGGGAAGAGCAAAGTGGAGGCCACCTTCCCAGTTACGCTAAACACAATGGTGGGAAGGAGAGACAGGGAGAGGACACAGGAGCACGGGTCTGCACGTGTGTACTGCCTCTCAGAGGGCCCACAGCCCAGGGGCTGGTCCGGAGAGGATGGGGTCAGAAGCGGGAGAGAACCTCACCTTCCATCCTATTCCTTTTCTACTGTTTGAGGTTACTTTCTAGGTCCATGTGTTCCCTCTTTTATCAAGACAGAAGTGGGAGTCTCCAGCTCAGGTTTGCAGATGAACGTCCTTTGCAGGGATGTGATGTGCTGTCCGTCCTTTGCCACCAGCGTGGCCACCTCCTCTGTCCTTATCACAACTGACAATATAGTCTGCTTCTCACCAACTGGACACTTTCACATCTGAACATTTCTGGGTTGGGACATTCCTTATTATCAGTAGGGGCCTTTTTTTTTTTTTTAAAAGATTTTATTTGACAGAGAGAGCACGCACACGCACACGCACAAGCAGGGGAACAGCAGAGACAGAGGGAGAAGCAGGCTCCCCGCTGAGCAGGGAGCCCGATTTGGGACTTGATCTGAAGGCAGACGCTTCACTGACTGAGCCGCCCAGGCGCCCCAATCGGTGGAGTCTCACACTCGTAACTGACAGCATGTTTTCTTGGTGGTACATAGAATAATGGTACAGCTCGGTGGACCGCATCATCTGATGTAGTGAAACCTGGGTCTGTTTCCCGTGGGTCCTGCAGCAACTCTGGTTTCTTAGAACCTTCCACCCGTGCCACAGGTGGTGCTGCCCCTGCTCTGAGGACCCGTGTCTGTCCCAGGGGTCAAAGGCCACCATGGTCACCATCTTGGGAGGGCCAAGGTGCATTTGGTGACAGAGCCTTAGGTATGCAGAACTCTCCCATGGCTTGCCAGCTATATTGGGACTTTGTTCTACACACGGAATGAAAAGTTGGTCAGTTGA
Source organism: Ailuropoda melanoleuca (assembly GCF_002007445.2). Classification (NCBI taxonomy): domain Eukaryota; kingdom Metazoa; phylum Chordata; class Mammalia; order Carnivora; family Ursidae; genus Ailuropoda; species Ailuropoda melanoleuca. Next base: position 56,470,194 of record NC_048230.1, on the reverse strand, counting down.
CACACTCATGTTGGGAGATTTCACATAAAAATCTGCATTCACAGTTTGTCTTGCAAATCAAAGAGCTGGCATTCACTGAGCCCATCTCCCCAGCACACGTACCGGTTCCCACCCACCGGCACGGCATCAGGCACACGCCGGAACTCCATTCGTGGCCTGTGCCTTCTTGTCCACGGTGAGATGTCTGGCAGCAGCAGTGAGGCTGGCTCGAGCACTAAGACCTCCCCTCCTCCAAGGTCACCTCCAGGCAACGTGAGGCGGTTTGGACTAAAAGCAAAAGCAGGTAACCTCATGTCATCCCAAGAAAGCCTTTAAGGTGCGTCCAGGTATTGCGTGCACAGCGCAGAATGATGTAGTCTGTACGGCCCCCAGCCCGGCAGAGGACAACTCGCAGGCTGGAGACGGGCTCTCACAAGCGGCCTTCCTTAGAATTTCCTCCGCTGCTGAGTAAGGAAGGGGAAATCCCTGATGCTATGCCCCAAGGTACTCTGATGACGGAGTAATAAGGAGCAGGCACAAGCAAGGAAGGGGAACGTGGTTGTGTCCGCTAGCTCCCTGAGGGCAGGGAGGGAGCACAGAAGGACAAGAGGCCAAGCAGGGAGCCCTGACAGCCAGGGCGGACAGAGCAGCAGCACGTGGAGTCTGTGCCATTTACTCCACACCATCACTACTCGCGGCACCGGTGCCCCAGTGCTGCCCCCATCCAGAAGGCTCCAGGAACTTTCCCAGCAGGGCAGGGACAAGCTCAAGAGCCCAGCCCTCATCCGAAGATCGAGGTCCAAGGTCACGGGGTAGTAGAGACCCACCACGATGTGCTGTTGGTGTATCAGAGGGGGTGCTTCCTCTCCCACTCCGATCACCCTGGAGAGCTCCGTGCACCCCCACACCCTGCAGGTCTACAGTGAAAAAGAACCCAAGTATCTTCTCTCAAGAGCAAAGACTTGGCAGGCAGTGGGGACTGGAGGCGTGTGAGCCGAGGCCACCTGGTGAAGCAGCACGCTCAGCCCCCCGAACGCTTCTTCTCTGCCCTAAACTTAGGCCCGAACTGCAGACCACCCGTAAACCCATCCGCAACAATGAGGAGCAAATCACAGGACCATGGGACATAACCACAGATCAGACCCCGTGATCACAAGACGGCTCCAGCTGCGTTCCCAAAGCTCTGAGGTCAGGCTGTGTGGCACACTGACAAGGGGAAGGGTGCACACTCCAGCATTTTGATGGCTCTTCTCTCTGGAGGTCACGCAGCACATTAGAGCTGCCACCTCTAGCCTTAGCCTTGAATTTGCCTTGGGGTTTTCCAGCAGCATTTTGAAATAATTTTAGAACCTCCCCTGTCCTTTCCCTCCCTTGGGGGAGCTAAGGACTAAGGGCGAAGAACCCACTCATGAAAAAGGCAGTAATTCATTCCGGAGGCCTCCTAGGGGCCCATCTGGCAGAAATTTGGACAGTGCTTTCTGGAGGGTGGCCTGGTGGGAACAATCTGGCTCTACCCAGGCACCAGGTTCTGACATCTGAGCTGGCCCCAACAGCCACAAAGGAATGGCCTGGCTCCTGCCACAGGACACCAAGGTCATGTCTGCTGGTGGTTGGGACCACAGCAGGAAGTTCAAATCCTGGATACAAACAGCCACAGACACGTTTCCACTCCATACACAGTAGGTAGTAGTCAAACTGTCAATTGTCAGGCAAAACTCTTATCTCAAACACCAGAAATCCATGTGGAAGTCCCATTTTTCCCTTCCTAATAGACTACTAAATCCAGCTGGTAAGCAGGTACTAGAAGGGACTTAATAGCTAGAGTCCCACAAAGCTACTTAAATACCAACCCTCCCCACATTTTCACCATAATCTTGTCACACAGGGGTTGGCAAACTGTGGTCCACGGGCCAAACCTGACCCACTGCCTGTTTGTATACGGCCCCTAATGAAGAATGATTTTTACAGATGAACATTTACAATGGATGTGATAAATCAGGAATACTAACTTTAAATTCCAGTAAGCAAAATGTTATCCTCTAAAAACAGAATTCTACTCTTCTCATCAGACCTGGTAACAGTAGAAAAGAATGATACTCAATCACTAGATTTTGAATTCCATCAATAAACAATTTTGTGGAAATCTGTTTTCTCTCACTATATAAATATTTACAGTACCTTCAATTCTGCCTGTTGGCCCACAAAGCCCAAGTATTTACTGACTTAGGCCCTTGGTGGAAGGAGGTTTGCCGACCCCTGACTTAAGACATCAATTTGAATCCCAAAGCATCTAAGATATCAAATTCTGTTCCTCAATTATATGCTAAGAGGAAGAAGAGCACAGCTTCTTAAATATTAACGCACACTTTTTTTTTTATTATATTAAAATCAGGCAATGGTCTGACAATAAAAAGGCTGCTTATGGAATACTGTTATGTTCAACTTTACTTACAGGATGTTAAATCCTTAGAACTAAGGTATCCCCCAGAAAAAGATTAATGGAAACATCGATTGTTTTTCAGACTTGATAGTTGCTGCTTCAAAAGGTGGTTTTATACAAACACTAAATTTAAAAAAAAAAAAAAAAAACCTTTAGAACACAATGAATCGCTTTTATTTCGGTATGCATCCACATCTCAGCATTTAGTGGTCCTGAACAGAAAGTGGAAAAATGCAGCAATTTGCCAGGAAGTCAAGCCCGCCAATTTCGGGGATCTGCTGTGCACACCGAGTTCTTTCTGAATCCCTGCTGAGGACCGTGAGAAGCAGCAGCACCAAAACCAAAGTACGCACCGAATTCAAGGTTCTTTTTTGTTCCAGTTGTCAGATTCCAAACTAGACCCAAATGGATTGTAAGATGACCATATGAGAACCCTGTTTAAAACTTCAATTTTTAAAAGCAAAAGCAATTACAGGAAAACAATTCATTCAGAGGGATCGTGTGTGCTTACAAGTGTCTTCTGTGGCCTTTCTCCAAGTTTAACCACCAAGCACTTTGAGAGCTGGCAGGTCTGAGTACCCCTGGTGACTGTTCTTTTCACTTTATCAAAACCTGAGCTAAAAAACTGCATCAGCTGACGATGACAGCAGAGGGCGGCAGGGCTGAGGACCCAAAATTCATTCCCAGGCTGGTGGAGAGTGAGTAAATGTGGTTCCAAAACTAAACGAGGGAAGTGAGAGACTCTTTCCAACCTTACCTGATGGCTTCTGGCCAAAGCAAGGAAGTGTCGTGGAAAGTGCTGGGTGGTGATGGTGCAAAAAGGGTCTTGAGGAGGAGGAAGGGAAAAGCAGCACCCCTCGATAAAGGTGGGGGAGAAGATATGGGGAAAGCCCTGAATTCCTCACCAAAGGCCAATTTCAGAGGGGAGCAGAGGGGGTTACAATCTATGCTTCGGCCAAGGGTGGTCATGGGAAGTGAAGAAAGGATAATGGCTTGGGGGGGGGGAGGGCATCATTTAAGACTTAAAGAAACCAGGGGTGCAGCTGGAGCACCCCTGCACACCCAGCAGTAGTCCCACAGGCTGCGACCTGAAACCTTCACACCTACTCTAGCAAGCCACCCCAAGCTGGAGGGCTGTTGCAGGGAGGGAGGGAGGCAGGGAGGGAGGCGGGAGGAGGAGAAGGGGAGAAGGCTGAGACCCCAGGCCATGTAATCAGCAGCAAGGTGATTATGTGATGTGTCTTTTCACAGTTGAGTTAGATGTGCCCCATCGGTTATGATGGGAATCAATTTAAATATACTTTCTTGATCCCAGAAGTTCAACTATGTGGACAGTGGTTACACTTGACAGGATGATTTGTTATAGCACAACTTATATATTTCAAATGGACAAAAAATTAGTATCGTTTACAGTATCTTAAGATAAATTGCCTTTGAATGCGAGCTTCCTTTCCAGTACTTTGAGGTCTACAAGACGTATCTAGAAAATGTACTACTGTGGAAAATGACTGCTTAAATCGAGTGGGGGGGGAGGGGGAGGGCCTGTGGTTTCTCTTTTTGATTAATTGCTGTAACACTGTCCTTCGGGTGGCTGAGGAAGCTTCATGTTTTCTTTAGACATCATTAGGCGCCGGAGCTCTTGCAGGACAACTTTGATGCTATATGAATTCTGCCATTTTGCTAGCACTGATATGGCTCTTGGGTCCACCTACGAAAAGGAAAACAAAAAACTGTCAGGCTCTCAAACAAATGAATCGCTATACGCTGGAGTAAAGTGGCAGATAGGAGTAAAATGCATTTTTCAAGCTGAACACGCCCATCACATCACACAGTGGTATCTGACATGCAGAATTACCTGCGTGATTCCCTCCCTCCGGTCAGTCTGTGTTTCCCTGTTTGTGTCCCAAACCCTCACTGTTTGGGAGAACGAAACTACGGATAAGTAAAGCCACCCTTAGAGAAATGGCCCTGACACTTGGCAAGAGTCCAGCTGGCTCTAGAACAGTGACCTGCTCTCCTGGACTGGCTGCCACTGCTCAGGGCTGGTCCCTTCCCGACTCCACACCCAGGTGGTGGATGCTAACGACGCACAGGGCAGTAAGGAGCAAAGGCAAGCGGTGGCCCAGATTAACACTCTTGTGACAAGGACCCTTCTCCAAGTCACACTCTCTCAAGGTAGTGCAGCAATTCCTAAAAGAAATCTCCCAAAGCGTAGGTAGAGTTCTGGGTTCAGGACTGTCGATGGAACTCAGATGCAACATGAAACCCTGAACACAGAGCAACAAGGCTCATCTCTTTTTGCCTTTCCTTCACGTCTTCTGAATATCTCAAAACAAAGGCTTAGCTCACATGATGCTAATGTGTAAAACCCTTCAACGCTTGCTGATCTCCCCTTTGAACAAGAGAGCAGATCTCAAAGGCTCAAAGCCTTTGGCAAGAGACCTATGGAGGAAGAATTTATTAACATCACTTTGATTTTGTAGTATTTACTGTTGCCATTACTGCCTTCTTATGACAAGTGAGACTGGTTTTCTACTTATGGTAGTAAAAATAAATTTAAAAAGCAAGGCCATTAAAGGGGAAAAAATAGCATGTACCATAAATAAGGCTCAGGAAGTACAACTATGACCCTGGACAGGACTTTGCACCTCTGGGCCTCAGGCTCCTCATCTCTACCTCAGGAGGGTGTATCATGAAGACAGAACGAGCTCCTCTCTCAAGCGAGCAGCACGGTGTTGGCCCAGAGTGAATGTCACACGGACGATGATTTAAATATAGCTGGGGAACAGGCCCTCACCCCGAGTCTGCATATGTTCGTACTGCAGTATATTTCAGCATCAAACAACCAAGAAATATACGGACTTAGGGCCACAGTGCCCCTGATGTTTAAGTACAAAGCATTTCTCAACCCAAAGGAACAAGTATGGGCAGGAAAAACAACTTACCACTCCATTAGAACTATTAACTCCATTCATATTAATTTTTGTTACAAATCTTACAAAGGGGGGTGCTTCTGGGTATTTAGGTCCACATTCTATTTTAAGGCTGTATATTCGGTTTTCATAAATTGTCTGGAAAAAAAAAGGTACAGAGACGTCAGGCAATTACAAACCATGAATTCAAAAAGGCAGATCTCGTGAAACCCCGTTTACTCTGCCTGCAGAACTCGGGCGTCCGCTTCCTTTATAGAGTCTACTTGTTATCTGTTAGGTCTGCAGTGATGAGTCCCCACATTAGTGTCTATGAACTCTTGTCTCGGGGGAATACGAAGAAAATTTAAAACAGAATCACCGAAGCTTCAAGTTAGTGTTATTTAAGTCCAATCAGATGGACTTGTTTTTATGTTGATTCCTCTACTTTGCAGACCCGTCCCGTGCTCTGCACAATGGTGTGTAAGAGGCATTCTTCACTCTGGGAAGCCACACTAAACGTTTACTCACGCCAGGGTCAGCAGCCAGTGCATTAACCACCACTGTGTGCAAAGCCCAGAACAGGTAGCTCTTTAGAAGAACTTCACAATGAAACATGAGTTAGGGGGTGTGGGTGCACACACGAGAGCCGCTTTCCCACTTCCTCATCACTTTGGGGTTTTGTGCCGCACCATCTCTCCCTGCAGACTTTACATTGGCCTCAGAGATTATAGGCACGTAGTGGGTGAGGTGAGGAGCCAAGGATGCCAGGCCCGCAGAGGAAAAGACTGTCCTTCTTCAAATGCCAATTGTGGTTCTGTAGAAAGACACTGGAAAGTCTAATCCCCCGTGGCAATGAACTTTTCACTGTAACTTCCACCTGATGAACGGCAAAATGCGCTGTCGATAGCAGGCTGTTCCATCTGCCTAGAGTGCCCTGCCCCCGCCTGAACTACCACACATCCATTAGGACCCAATTCAAACATCACCTGCTCAAATGTCACCGAGTTCAGTCATCCTACAGGACGGCTTAGTACACAGCCTTTTGTCCTATATGAAGTGGCGATGTTATTATTTACATGTCTAGAGATCACCCTGAAAGGTGACGTGTCTCTATTAGATTGGCCCCTTGAAGGCAGAGGACACCCACCCTCCAATGGGTCCCCCTTTCGGGCACCAGTACTCCCGCCTTCCTCAGTGTCTCCAGCACAAGTAATGGCTCCTGTGTAAACAGCGACATCTAGCTGTCTTTGGGGGGAATAAATTACAGATGATGTGATTTAAACCCGTGAAAACGTTACTGTCTAAACAAGGTGGTCTACCCCTAAGAAAAAAACTGGAACATATCTTAAAATTCAGAAGGCATTCATTATATACCCACAGAAACCTTTCACATCCACTTAACAGAGACTCCAAACTGTGACAAACCTAAACTCAGTTCTGGATTTCCACCCACCCTCAACCTGCTCTTCCTCTCTTCTTCCCTTAAAAATGGCACTACCATCTAGCAGTTAAAGCAAAATCTAGCAGCCAGCCACAATTCCCTTTTCTCTTACCCTCTACCTTCTAATCAAAAGAAGTCTCAGCTTCCACCTCCAAGAGCGATCTCACACCCACCCTCTTCCCTCTACCATGCCCCTGGTCTCAATCACCCCAGGTCTCTGCTCTCTCTTGCTCCCCCTACAATCTGTTCTCCACACAGCAGCCTGACCGACCGATCTTTCAAAACCAAGAACTTAACCCCTCCAATGGTGGCTAGTGACCCGAGAAGGAAGCCTACGTTCTTGGATCAGACCCTGAGCACCCCTGCCTTCCTCTCTTTTTATTCTTCTTCCTCTCCATCTAACCCCAACGTCTCTCTACCTTGGGGCCCCAAAACCAGTTGCCGCTCTGTGTCCATCCTGCAGCTCTTTGGCTCAAGGGCACCTTCCTCTCAGAAGTCCTCCTGACTCCCCATCTGAAGTCTCCTGTCAGACCTCTCCTGATAAACTAAGAACAAGGAGGACGGGGGCCTCAACAGAACTGGTACTCAAATGTTTCTTGACTTGAATATTGCTCTTTACAAGTTTATAAAATGAATAGCTTGTGGCAACTAAGGTGCTCCCTCAGAAGACAAAAATTCACTCAATCAACACAAGAAGGAAGCAAACAGGGATTTATGAAAAATATGATAAAAGGTCTATCCTCAGCACCTTGCCCAGTCTCCATCAGCAGCTATGCACTCAGCAGTATCTGTTGACTGCATGGATCCCAAGTTCATCTCCGGACGTCTGTCCTGCATTCATCTCAATGTTTTCAGACATATTATATAAAATAGTCCCTGGGGGCATGGGCTTGTGGTAAATATCAAAATCAGTAAGACTTTTAAAAAATATTCAGTATTTCGATATTTGATATGGAGGTTTTGATGCACCACTGTATTCACCTGCCAGCCAGTATGTTTTGTGGCTTATCAGTCTCGAAAAAATTATCTATTAACAACAGCATCAGAATGGTTAAGGTGAACAGCTTGGTACCAGGATTCTGATTATTACATACATTAAATCATATTATTCCTGACACTATGAAGTCTGATTTAAAAATGTGCATTCTATGACTAACTTCTTAGAAAGCAAACAAGAAATACTACATTTCTGACTACTGATGTTCAACTGGCAACTTCACTGGAACACAGTAAAAAATGCCTCAAGTCAAGTCAACATAAAAACACCTGAAGGATCATTAAAAAGTACAAAGCAGGACTTTTGTAGAAAACAGGGTTCTTCTTTTGCTTTGTTTACTAGTGTTCCAGAAACCTGCTAAAAAGGTTTCACTGAAGAAAGGAATTATGCCTGGAGAAGAACTGCTAGAACATTCTGTGTATGAGGAACACTGATCAAGAGTCACTATTTGATCATGAAACACTTTCCACTTTGTTGACGTGGCTTGAGCTTCATGGGGCAATTTGGCAGCGCCTATCAAAATGTGGAACAGGCATGCCTAAACCAGCAAGACTATTTCTAGGAACTTCCTACAGCCAGACTTGTACTCAGGCACAAAAATGTGAAGCATTTAAAAAAAAAAAAAAGTGAAGCGTTGTCTGCAATAGCAAAAATAACTATAAACAATCTAAATGTCCACCTGCAAGGGACTGACTGAACAAATATGGCATATTCATAAAATTGGATACTTTGTAGCCTTTTCAAAGGCTGAGGCCCAGACACACACGGAAAGACTGCCAAGGCACGGGTCTTGGTACAGCCAGCCAGTTACAGAATATGTACAACCTATAAAAGCAGACAGACACCCCCTCTGAGACTATGTTAATGTGCACACATGTTGTTTCATCCACTAGACACTACACGCCCAGAGCCTAAAGATGACAAACTTTTCCTGGGCCATATATATATATATATGAGAGAATATATATTTATATGAGAGAATATATATATTTATATGAGAGAATCCCAGCTGAATCATGATGAAAAACATCAGATAAATTCCATGACATTCTACAAAATACCTGACCAGTATATCTCAAAACTGTCAAGGGCAACAAAATCCAGAAAAATCTGAAATTGTCACAGCCAAAAGGAGCCCAGGATATGACAACAAAATATAATGTAATACATTGGACAGGATTCTGGAACAGAAAATAGACACAAGGTAAAAAACTAAGAACACCTGAATGAGATATGGACTTTAGTCAATAGTAATGTATCAATACGGAGCCACTGGTGGTGACAAATGTACTATCCCAATAGAAGGTGCTAACAACAGGGGAAAGTGGGGCAGGGTACACACCCAACTTTCCATACTACCTTTCCACCTTTTCTATAAGTCTAAAAGTATTGTGAAATAAATGTATCTTTAAAATGTAGGAGATATGAGAAAAGGAAAAGGTACTGGTTGCAAAAATGAGAAAATCACAAACTCTGAGTATATAAAAAGGTGACTCAGGTCAGCCAGACGACTGCCACTCAAGTGAAATCTTGCACAACTTATGTGTGATGTCCAAGGTAGGCATGTACTGTGTGAGAACGAGGGGTGGGCCCTTCAAAAAGTGAGAAAGTCTAAATGGCTCTAGATGAAGACAGGGAGGAAAATGCACAGGAAGAGGTGTGGAAGGAGAGGGACCGGATGTTGCTCACAGTTCATCTGGAGATGGGGACATGGCAGTTAGGAATAAGCCAGGAAACAAGACACAGCACTAGGCATTTTAACAGAGAATTTAACATCAGGAATTGGCTGAACAGGTGTCACTGCACTGAAAACACAAAAAAGGAACCTCAGCTAACCCAGAGGTAACCTGCAGAAAACAGGTGGGACCCTTTGAGGCTGGGGGAACCTAGGGAATAAGCCACGGTCTTTCAGACCCAGAGGTTCAGGGCCAGAGGTCTCTAGAGTTGAACTCAGACCTCTGAGGAGGAGGCGCCGCAGGCCGGCTCTGGAAGTGCCCCCAAGAGCTGGAGGCTGGCACCCACTGCTGATGCCTGGATGAAGGGCCATTACCAGAGTGGCGCAGAAAGAATAGGCAAACAGGAACAAGTCCCTTCTCCTTGCCTCTCAGGTGCTCGCCTGTGTCTCTGACTGGAGGAACCTAACAGGGCGCCAAATTGGTAAAGAAAATCGTAGTCTGCAGAGTCCCAGTCCCAGGATCCAAAAGCAGAGCTGAGGAAGTTGGGCCTGGAGCTTCAGTGGGCACCTGCAAACACCCCTCCATACAGCAACAAGACACAATTTCCTCTGTACCCAGCCTCTCCCTCTTCCGGTCAGGGTATCCTGCTGAGTGAGCCACCGGACCATCTTCAGGAAACATTAATTATTCATTTCTCCAAGTCAATGCTAGTGCCACTTAGAATATTCTAGAACCTAAAGACTAAATTGTCCAGTTAACCACACAATCCTAATATAAAATACAAAGGAGAAAGGAAGCACTCCACACAATCCTAATATAAAATAAAAAGGAGAAAGGAAGCACTTATTCCTTTCCATTCGATTTCTGTTCCTGTCATGTCAGCCTGCACACGCCCCTCATCTAGGCTATGAGAGCTGCTCTGGTTTCCAGTGTCTTTCAGTGACCCCAACATAATCGCTGCCTCCTAGGACTGCTCCTCCCAGTTTTGATGGTTCTGACAGCTGTGCTCCCCATGTCCTCCCAGCCCCAGGGTTAAGTTATTGTTTCCTGCAGTGTTATCTGTGGTCCCACAGTGTGCCTTCTCTGCTTTCTCAGTCCAACACTAATTTCATCAACTTCCTATATTAAATTCTCTCTGTTGAAATACCTAGCATGGATTCTCTTTTCCTGACTAACACAAAGAGTTAAAGGGAACAAAGTGAACTTCTTACTTTACAAACTCTGTATTGTCTGAAAATTTTTATGAGGATATATTCAAGTATCAGACATGCCACATAAAGCCTTTTAAAAAGAAACAGATCAATATGCACTGATAAGGAAAGACATTCTCCATCTGTTAAGTGAAAAAAATGAAGTTGCAAAGCACTGTGTATAGCAAGGTCTCAATTTTTATTGAAAAGGATATGTACTTATGTTTGTGTACCCAAAGCAAAAGCCAGTAGAAACACACTCATTCTGTGGGGAGTATAATGAAATGGGGGAAGGATCACTTTCCTTTCACCTCACACATTCCTGTAATTATGTTTTGTTCTTAAGCATGCATACAGTATTTTTAGATAAGTACGTGTATAAACACACACCCAGGCTCTAACCCGCCCCTAAAAACATTATCTTGGACAACCCCAGAGACACAGTGTTTCTCAACCAAGGCAACTTCTGCCCACGCCCCTCAAGGGGCAGTGGGAATTAGGCAACATCTGGAGACATTAATGGCTGTCACAACTGGGGGAGGGAGGTGCTGCTGACATCTGGTGAGCAGAGGCCAGGGAGGCTGCTAATCCTACGATGCACAGGACAGCCCCACAACAAAGAATGATCCAGCTCAAGATGTCAACAGCGCTGAAGCTGAGAAACTGCTCTGCAACCTGGCTATTCTTAGCGCCTCTGTGGTCAGAGTAGAAATAATCCACATCTCATGCTGTGGACAGCTGGACGTTTATCAGAATTTAGCAAAGGGCACTTGGATGAGAAACTCTGCTTTCAGGTTTGGAGAATTTGCTTTCTTTAAAAAAAAAAAAATTCAAATAGCTAACACACATATAATTAAAGCAACTCAGAGTACAAAAGGTATATGGTAAAAAATAAGTCTCCTTTCTACCCTGGTCCCAGCCAGCTAGATCCCTTTTGAAGGAGGCAACCACTGTCACCAACTTCTTTCATGTTCCCCCCAAAAGTACTGTAAACACACAGAAGCCCAAGTATATATATGACCTCTTCCTCTTCCCCCCACTCCTCCCCACCCCAGTGGCAGCATATCCTGTCCTGTTTTGTACCTTTTCTCACTTAAATATCATGGAGATCATTCCATTTCAGCACACACTAATCTCTGTCTTTCTTTTCAACAGCTTAACAGCACATACTATGGTCTACTGAAAGACACTGAAGTGTTTTCCAGTATTTACTACTACTGAAAACACTGCATTCAGTAACTTTGTACATAACAGGCTTTTGGGCAACACATTAAAAAAAGCTGACTAAATTCCTAGAATTGCTGCATCACTTTTGATGGAGGATTTTCTTTTAAGTCATACAGTCACAAAAATACAATGGGCAGACGAGTTACTCAAATGCTCTACTTAGATACTTCAGTAATTACGTTGATATTCCAGAGGCCCAGCATGTGCCTTGTATGCTAGTCATAAAGCAGACAGGCCACAGGAAGCACCTAGAAGCAGACAGTTCCTTTTACAACTTTGCTTTTAACCTTGGGGAGGCAGGGCAAGCATAACTCTAGGGGTAAAACAACCAGTCAGTGACAAGCACTGGCGAGGGTGTGGAGAAGCTGAAAAACCCTCACGTATTGCTGGTGGAAAGGTAAACTGGTGCAGCCGCTTGGGAAAACAGTCTGACAGCTATTTAAAATGTCAAACATAAAGTTAACCATATGATCCAGACGGTTCCACTCCTAGGTATACACCTAAGAGAAATGAAAACATATGTCCACACAAAAACCTGTACACAAATATTCACAGAGCATTATTCATAACAGGCAAAAAACGGAAAAAAAATCCAAATGTCTATCAGCTGCTTAATGGATAAAAAAAATATGGTCTATCTACACAATGGACTATTATTCAGCCACAAAAAGGAATGAACTACTGGTAAGTGCTAGAATGTGTATGAACCTTGAAAACAGTAAAAGCTACCACAGAAGACCACATGTTGTGTGATTCCATTTATACGGAATGTCCAGAACAGACAAATTCATAGGGACAGAGTAAATGAGTGGTTGTCAGAGGTGAGAGAGGGGGTGGGGGACAGATTGGGAGCGAATGCCAACGGGGAAGGAAGTTTCTCTCTGGGGTATTGAAAATGTTCTGAAATTAGTGACAGCTGCACAATTCTGAATATAATAAAAACCACTGAACGGTACACTTTGCAAGTATATTCTATAGTAAGTGAATTCTATGATATGTGAATTACATCTCAGATAAGCTACTATATACATATATATGTGTATATATGTATGCTATATATATATGCTATATATGGAAATGTATAGAAAACACCTTGCATACTGCAGCCACTCACTAAAAGGGAGTTCCCTTTGGAAAGAGTTAAAATGAAACCCAGGGTAATCCAAGGTGTTGTAGGTAGAAGAGAATTATTTTCAATGGAATTTGGTGGTTCATTTTGTTTAAGTGTGTAATTCAGTGGTCTTTAGTGTATTCGCAATGTTGTACACTGGTTCCTTCTTAATTTGTTAGAACCTGAAAATGTCGGCTAAGAACAAATCTATTGAACAACTACCTCATGCTGAGTCATTTCCAGGTGCTCTGGTGAGTTAGGAGGAAGGAAGGATGGTTCTCATCCTCAAGAAACCTAAACCATTCTTAGGCAGAGAAGAAATGCAGTGAAGGAAGCCATCACCATACAGTGGGCTTTCCGAGACAGCAAGAAATGATCTTCATGAAGAAACAAACTTCCTAGATCAAGTTTTCCCCAGTATTTAATAGATCCAGAAATCCTGGTTTTCAGGGATTTTTTAAAAAAGATAAAGAAATGAGTAGAAACAGTAAATTGAACATTTTTTTTAAAACCCAAAAACCAAAACCATAGGGTCAAAGATGACTCAAGAAGTAACGTTAAATGGCAAAGCCAGTCATTCACCGTGAGTGTTGACAACGGTCCAAGATGAACAGTAGATTTTCCTAACACTTAATAAGCATGACTTTCTCCCTTGTTTCAGCCAGGGCCGTATCTCACTTGTCTCTCTACTTCCCACAGGGCTGGTGCAGAGCCTGTGCATGCAGTGAACAGAATGCACAGCTGCCATCATCTTTGCACACAAGCACACACAGGAGAGGTCCTGCTACATTCAGGCAAAGTCTGCCATTGTCTGAAACATTATGTGAATCTATTTCCTTACTCCTATCTCACATTACTACTTAACACTCTGGATAATTCTATAATGGGAACAAATGAAAACTCAAAATCTAAAGAGAAAGGAGATAATGCAGCACAGGGTTAAGAGCACAGGGTCTGGAATCAGAACCCCTTCGGGAACTATCAGCTATGTGACTTTGGGCAAGTAACTTTACTTCTCTGAGTCTGTTTCCTCACCTGTAAAATGGGACATGACGACACAACAGCAGCTCCTAACAACAAGTTCTTGTGAGAATTCGATGACATTTCTTGGGGGTTTTACTATGTACACCAAAAAGTTAGCTGGCACTACAAAGCCTGGGAACTCCCATAAATCATGAAGCTCTAAAAGAGAGGTCAATAATCTCATCTCCGTTGTCACTGCTTTCTATGCAAAGGCCTCTGGGTCTCATAGTGTCTGGAAGAGACCAGGGCCAACCAGGCAGGCAATAAGCCTTTGCTGAACAGCCCAATGAATTAGGATATGGGTGCGTGGCAGACCTGGGAACGCGTTAATGAAAACCACAACCATGAAGGCTTTCCAAAGTTTGTTTGGACGCTGTCTTCATTCAGAATGCTGGCTGTATCTGGAAACTTGTTATTTGATAAGCCCGAGAATTTTTTCTAAAACACATGTGAGGGTGCAATGACCTCACACCTCCCTGTCTACATTGCCATGTAAATTCACACTATGAGTCTAAACAGGTTTTTGCTTACCATGTAGAGGGATTAAACAGCATCAGAGGAGGTTCAAATATATAAACTGAAACTGGTCAAAAAAGAATAGCCACATTTCAGAAAATATACCATTGGTGAGTTTTTTCCGTGATAAGGCTAATATTTCTTAAAAGGAGGCACAGTGAATTTAAGACATTGACATTTATAGCCGTAGCTCGACGCTTACTCTTGGAGGCCCAATTATCATCCCTGTCCATCTTGTAAGTGTCATGTCTTCGTCATCTTCTAGACCCCAGCTAACTGTGCCATCTCCTACTCCTTTCTGGCCTTCTTCCAGTTCTTCCAACAGTCGAAAATTGCGAGGGACTTTTACTCCTAAAATAAATGGAAAGAAATTCAAGATACTAGCAACTCCAGGGGAACCTGTAAGCCTAGATCTAGCTGCTTGTTATTACTATGTGGAAATAAAGATGCTAACATGCAAAAAAAGGCTGAAAGTTGTCGTCCCTCAAACTTGCTTACAGAACTTCTGGTACCGACCAGTGCGCCCACAAGGAAGGGCCACGTGGTTTTGTTTCAGGTGAAGTGACAACTAAACCAAGCATAGAAAGACCACCCTCCCTTCCACCCCGGCCTCATAGCTTTGATAAACTTCATCAAGAGTTTACGTGTCAAAATGTTGACCAATTTGGGTCCACAACAGATGAAAACCACCAATATCAGTATCAAGAGTAGTAAGTGCCTCGGAAGAGAAGAGGCTACTGCTTTTGCTTCCTTCTCATTATACATTTCTGAGGTTAAGGGCGTGTGCATTTGTTGGAATGATGCTCAAACTACCTCAGGAGGAACAGCCAGCCGCCACGGCCACATGAAATAAGAACAGTGGCCTCTTGATCAGCTAAGAGTCAACTGGAGGGGCCAAGGAAAATTTTTCAATTATTCAAGCCATAGTTTCTCTCTTATGAAAAAGCCAAAAGAGGGCGGTTGGTTCTCTGATTTGTTTCCAAAAATCCCAAAGCCTGACAAGTAGCTCATGGAAGAAATCACACAAACACATCTCATAGGTTCAAGCTACTATACCTGAGTTCAGACTGAGGCTTGACCCATTTCTGGGTGTTTCCAGAACAGAACCGAAGTATTGGGGCCAGGTGGGGGACGAGGCTGTGGGAGGGCAGGGAGAGCAATCTTCTTCCTGTGCTTGGGCACCAAGCAGCTCTCCCAGGGATGCTCTCCCAAACAATCCTGACTGCCTCTCCCCTCCTCCACTTCCCTCCCTGGCATGTGAACTACTACCTCTGGGAAAAAACTCAAATTCAGACAGACTATAAGCTCTCTTTTGCCTTCAATGCTGAGCCTCCAGCTGGCCAGGCTCTCTGAGGTGAGCAGCACTTACCACGAAGCTGTGGAGAAAAACCCGCTGGAGGGACTCCAGACTGGGAGGTGTTCCCAGTATATCTGTGTTTCCCAAGGTGGGACTCCTGCTACTATTCTTTCAACTGGAGTAAATACCTGAGCATCTGCTGTAGGTCAGGCACTTTTCTAGGCAATGGGGAATAAGTAGTGAACAGAACAAAAATGCCTGCCCTCATGGAGCTTACATTCTAGTGGGAAACATTTAGTCACAATACAAAAATAAAAATTATATAGGATGACAGCTGGTGGAGTTCTGGAGCAGGGACTAGTCGGGGGAGGAGCTACAATGTTAAATGGGGTGTTCGAGGAAAGCATTATTGCGACCAGGCAGTCATGAGTAAACACCTGACGCGAAGGAGCTATGCACAGCTGAGGGGACAATCTTCCAAAGAAGAAACAGCACGTGCTAAGACCCTCAGGTAAGACCTTGCCTGGAATGTTGAAGAACACCAAGATCCCAATTCAGCTAGAAGTGGGTCACTGAGACAGAAGAGCAGTGGATGGTTAAGGACTCAACTGTTACTGACCTGAGAAGCCACTGGAGTTCTGAACGGAGGAGTGATGGGATCTGACTTGCTTTTTAAAATAGGATCCCTCTGACTGCCTTGTACAGAATACAGTGAAGGGAGCTATGGCCTACTGTAATCATCCTGGCAAAAGAAAATACTGGCCTGGACCAGTGAAGGTGGTGAGAAATAGTTCCAGAAATTCTAGATATTTGGGAGGAATATACTGGTAAGATTTGCTGTGAGACAGCCTGAGAAGCATAGAAGAAGAGCAGTCAACTAATCTGGCTTCCAGGCTTTTGTCTGAGCAAGTGGAAGGGTGCAGCTTAGAGGCACATTAGAGGATTTTAGGGGCAGGAAGTGAGCAATTCACTTGACAGTTCTGGATTCATTTTTAAGGATAATTAAAGGCAAGTAATATTATACTAACTTCCCATGTACAACGATGGTAAAAAATTTCCTTTTAGCATAAATGTAAGCAAGAGTCGGTTGACTGAAGGTAACAGTAAATGACACAGATAGTACTTTAAAGGAAATAGCATAAACCGGAAAGCATACTTGAATAGCTCATTGGTAAAACACTGGCATTTTTAATCCAAATAGTCAACTGGATTATTAGCTATACTGGATTGTGTTCTCTAGCAAACACAAAACTAAAGGATGTTTGTGACGTTATAAGCAAAATGCCAGACAATACAATGTCTTTTGTCCAGAGAGAGTTAAATCTCAATCTTTAGTAATCCTAACTCATTTGCCTGGGCAGCAGAGCAGGGAGGGGGATCACTGTGTAGAACTACTGCTATTACTAGTGTTTAATGTATAAGCCTGCACTAATGAAAATGAATACCAAAGGAACACAGAATCACACGGAGAGGAAGACTGATAAATACCACAGGTGGTGTAATAGGCTGAATTGTGTCCCTGCAAATTCATATATTGAAGCCCTAACTGCTAGCGCCTCAGAACGTGACAGTATTTGGAAATAAGGTCTTTAAGAGGTGATTAAGTTAAAACGAGTCCATCGGGGCACCTGGCTGGCTCAGAAGGTAGAGCATGTGACTCCTGATTTTGGGGTTGTGATTGCGAGCTCCATGTTGGAGGTGGAGGTTACTTAAATACACACACACACACACACACACACACACACACACACACACAATCTCTTAAAGAATATAAATAAAAGGGGCTCCTGAGTGGCCCAGTTGGTTGAACGTCTGACTTTTTTTTTTTTAAGATTTTATTTATTAATTTGACAGAGATAGAGACAGCCAGCGAGAGAGGGAACACAAGCAGGGGGAGTGGGAGAGGAAGAAGCAGGCTCATAGAAGAGGAGGCCTGATGTGGGGCTCGATCCCATAACGCCGGGATCACGCCCTGAGCCGAAGGCAGACGCTTAACCGCTGTGCCAACCAGGCGCCCCCTGAACGTCTGACTCTTGATTTTGGCTTGGGTCATGATCTTGGAGTTGTGGGATCAAGGTCTATGTCAGGCTCCTCGCTGGGCAAGGAGCTTGCCTGGGATTCTTTCTCCCTCTGCACCCCCCCACCCGTGCACCTGCTCTCTAAAAAAGCAAACAAACAAACAATACACACACACATATATAAATGAAAAATGAAATGAGTCCATTAGGATGAGCCCTAACCCAATTTGACTGGTGTCCTTATAAGAGGAAATTTAGACACACAAAGAAACAACAGGGATGCATGAGTGCATGGACAAAGACTGTGTAAGGACACGGGGGAAGGCAGCCCTCTGCAAGCCAAGGGGAGAGGCCTCAGAAGAAATAAACCTATTGACACCTTGAGCTTGGACTTCTAGCCTTCAGAGCTGTGAGCAAATAAATTCCTGTTGTGTAAGCCACCCAGTGTGTGGTACTGTTAACAGCAGCCCTAGGAAACTAACACAGATGCTAGGTGACATTTTAAGAAGCTTAACAAAGTTGAAAAGGTTAGAGACCTAGATGTAACAGCAGTTATCTCTAGGTGCAAGGAATATGGGTGATTCCAATCCCTTTCCTGTATTTTCTTTTTTTAATCATTTTCTTTTTTTCATCATGATAGGTGTACTCTATAATTTCCATCCCCTATCTTTTCTGTATTTTCTGATTTCTTTTACCAGGATCTCATTATTTGCAAAACAAAACACAACACTTAGGAACGAACTATGCCAACTATATTCTAGA
Source organism: Ailuropoda melanoleuca (assembly GCF_002007445.2). Classification (NCBI taxonomy): domain Eukaryota; kingdom Metazoa; phylum Chordata; class Mammalia; order Carnivora; family Ursidae; genus Ailuropoda; species Ailuropoda melanoleuca. Next base: position 56,451,605 of record NC_048230.1, on the reverse strand, counting down.
CAAGGTCCTATGTCTGGGCTTTCACATTTGCTGTTCCCTCTGCCTGGGACACTCTTCCCCCAAATTCCCATCAAGTTCCCTTACCTTCTCAGGGCCTTATTCACATGAGTAGGAATCTCAATGGTTTTCCCTAAGTGACTAATTTTAAGTAAGTGGTCCATGTCTTTTATTATTAAAACTTGTTCACAAGACAAATGCACAATGGCAAAGTACAATGGCTGCCATAGCTAAGCCCTTCATTACTGAATGGAAGCTATGTGTGTGACCTCTATTTCAAGTTGCTCTTTTTGGAAAGATGAAAAATGTGCCTTCTTGTGTCAGGTATTTAAATCAGGCTGGATTAACTATTTCTGGTACAACTATCTCTGTTGGAAACTTTAGCAAAACTTTGTAGCTGGAAATATTACTTCTTCATTAACAATCAGGTCTGATTAGGGAATTCTAATCCAAAGATCACAAGCTCAATGTATTAGTTTCAAATAGTGAATTCAAGTTATATTTTTCTGATGTTTGATTTTTACTCGTGAAATAGGGAAAAGTATCCTATTATTTAATCCTATACTTCCAACAGACATTTCTATTGGATTAGACATTCAGTTAAAGCCCATGTACACAACTGAACCAAAGAAATTAAGAATCGGTTCCCCTTATTTCAGGTTAGCTTTGGAACAGTCACAGGTTAGCATTTGGAACAGTCACAGGGCAGCACAGAGCAGTGTACAGCTCTGGCAGCACTAACATCACAGGGTCATTCAATTTGATTCAAGTTATAAAACAGGATTCAGAAACAGTTTAAGGGGTGCCCGGGTGGCTCAGTTGGTTAAGCATCCAACTCTTGATCTCAGGTTAGGTCTTATCTCAGGGTTGTGAGTTCAAGCCCGGTGTTGGGCCCCAGGCTGGGCATGGAGCCTACTTAAAAAAAAAAAAAAGTTAAATAAAAAATCAAGAACTTTAGATTGACTAATATCTATTAGGCAGTCAAAATATATTCCAAGAGGGAGTTGGAACATACATGTAAATATCAGAATAACTGTACCATTAGTGACTAATTACAGTAAGCATTCATTCCATTTGAACAGCAATTCTCAAGTTTTTCTGGTCTCAAGACCCCTTTATACTCTCTTAAAAATTATTGCAGACTTCAAAGAGCTTTTGTCTATGTCGGTTATAGCTACTGATATTTGCCAAATCAGAAATCAAAACCTAGAAATTTAAAAAATATTTAATTCATTTAAAACTAACTACAACAAATCATCATGTGTTGAGATAAATAACACATCTAATGACATAACTAGTTTTCAAAGAACAAAAGAAAATTAGTGAGAACAGCAGGATGGCTTTACAAATTTTCTTTAATGTCTGGCTTAAAATAGGGAGTGTTAAGAACTGAGATGAGCTGGAGAATACATGTCCTGTTTAAAGGATACAGTCAGGCCTTTGGTCTAGCCAAGGGTCTGTGGGTCAAGTTCTGCTTATGGACCACCACTGCACATGTGGGGACACCTAACTGTTCTCAAGAATCTCTTTGATCCCCAATTCAGCTAGATTCAGCTCAGAGGGTATTTAAAACCCTTTCTTTTATATGAAGGGTGAGTAAAGCTTGATAAACACTGTGGTAATCTGGCATCGGGTGGCTAAGTACTCTGTCAACCTTTATTTAGCTAAATATTGAAGAGTTGAAGTCCACAAACTGTATAGCTTTAAAAGGAAACTGCCACTTTGAATTCATTTTTACTAAGACACAAACTTTTATTTTCACTCAAAAACTGACTAAAAGCAGAGAATAATAACAGCTAGCAGAAATCAGGAATTATAAAATTATGGAGTGGTTCATTTAGTTTTTTCTGATACTTATACAGGAGTAGCTAATTAGCACCTGGTTAACTGTTTTACTGAACTTTATTTGGTAAGGCACCATTCTGGGCTTCACCATGTTTAATGTGTGTAAAACTGAGCTCACGCCATACTTCCAAGCAAAAAATCCACACATTTCAGGACTGCAATTTAAAAAATTTGCTAGGAGGGCACCTGGGTGGCTTAGTTGGTTAAGCGTCTGCCTTCGGCTCAGGTTGTGATCCCAGGATCCTGGGATCAAGTCCCACGTCGGGCTCCCTGCTCAGTGGGGAGCCTGCTTCTCCCTCTCCCTCTTCCTCTGCCTTTCCCCTCTGCTTGTTCTCTCCCTCAAATAAATAAATAAATAAATAAATAAATAAATAAAGTCTTTAAAAGAAAAAAAAAGTTTGCTAGGCTTTTTACCTGCTTGTCAAAATTTCCCTATACATAAATTTGTCAGTAACATATATGTACACAACTTCTTTCTGTTCGATAATACCCAATACTTATCCAATACCAAGCTAGACTTTTGAGGGGCTATCAAAGAAATAAAAACAGAAGTCTCCCAACTGGAGTATGAAGTCTCACTATGAAAATAAGATACACACATACAAAGCTCAATAAAACAGAACAGTATCAAAACTGGATGAGAGAAATATAACCTATCACAAGACAATGTTTCTTAACCTTTGTGGGGGTCCTAGACCTCTCTGAATTTGATGAAAGCTAAAGAGGTGGGGCCATGCTACCAAGAGGGACTGGACTTTATCCCCAGGGTCACTAGGCAGGACCTGCAGAAGGCTCCAAGTAGGACGAGAGATAAGGCGAATCTCCAGAGCAACATTCAGGGTGGGCTGGGAAGGATGAGAGGCCAGGTTATGGGTGTGCAACCATCAATGTCTCAGGATGCAAAGCCAGAAGCATTTGCTTACAGCAAATATTGTGGCAGAACATCTTATCAAGGGGTCAGGGGTGGGAAACCGAAGGAATGGTAAGGGGGCGCCTGGATGGCTCAGTCGATCAAGCATCTGCCTTCAGCTCCGGTCATGATCCCAGGGTCCTAGGATCTAGCCCCATGTCAGGCTCCCTGCTCTGCAGGGAGCCTGCTTCTCCTTCTCCCTCTGCCTGCCACTCCCCCTGCTTGTGCACGCTCATGTTCTCTATTTTTATAAAAAAATAAAATCTTAAAAAGAAAAAAAGACTGTTAAGAGATTTAAGGCAGCGCATGTTAATTTGCATGACTGTGGCGGTGGTCCCCATTCTTACAATGTGACATAAAAACAACTGGCCTGTACATGGCAGGCTTTACATAGTATTTGTTGAAAAATCCAAAAGTGGAGGTAGGGGAAGAGGATAAAAGGTATGCAAACCCCATTTTACAAAAAACAAGCACAGGGGCACCTGGGTGCTCAGTCAGTTAAGTGCCTGACTTGATTTCAGCTCAGGTCATGATCTCAGGGTCCCTGGGATCAAGTCCTGTGTCTGGCTTTGTACTGTGCACGTGGAGCCTGCTAAGATTCTCTCTCTCTCTTGAATGCTCTCTCTGCCCCTCTCCCCTATAAAAAGGCATAAGGCCATCCATGCTTCCTTGTATGGTATAATGATCTTTATATGTCACACACACAATCATGAGAATACTTGGTCTACCATTCTGTTATTTATTTTTTTAAGATTCTATTTTTAAATAATTGCTATACCCAACATGGGGCTTGAACTTGCAACCCCAAGATCAAGAGTCGCATGCTGTACTGACTGAGCCAGCCAGGCGCCCCATACCATTCCATTTCTTAGATGCTCATCAGAGCAATGGCTAAGTTATCTTCCACAAAAAAGAATCAGAGTGCACTTTAGAGAAAATTCTATAATCTCCCCACAGAGGATTAAGAGCAAGACCTGGGATCAAATCCTGGCTCCACAGTCTCCTAGCAATCTAGCTGTGTGACTGTACCAGTTACCCTGAGCCTCAGCCAAAGAGGGATACCATCACTCCCTGACGCTATGGGTGGCAAGGAACAATTGATGAGATAAAACCTGTAAAGCACTGTGTGTAATACCTGGCAGAGTAATTTTTCTATCACATCACTTTCATTAGTACATTGTATTATCCATCATAAAAAAAAACCCCAAACCCCTCAACTGATCCCATACCCCTTCCAGCTACCATCTCATTTCTTCGTTCCTTCTTAGTAAAAAACCTCAAAGGGGTTGTCTAGACTCCTTGTCTGCCATTCTCCATCTTCCCTACACCTATCCTTTTTTTTTTTTTTTTTTTAAAGATTTTATTTATTTATTCCACAGAGATAGAGACAGCCAGCGAGAGAGGGAACACAAGCAGGGGGAGTGGGAGAGGAAGAAGCAGGCTCATAGCAGAGAAGCCTGACGTGGGGCTCGATCCCATAACGCCGGGATCACGCCCTGAGCTGAAGGCAGACGCTTAACCGCTGTGCCACCCAGGCGCCCCTCCCTACACCTATCCTAATCAGCCTTTCTGTCTAGTCACTCACCAAAACTGCACTGGTCAGGGGTACCAGGGGCACCCTCTAGCCAAATTCTGGGGCAGATTTTCAGCCCCCACCCCCACTTCCCCTAGAGCTCCAGTGGCAACTCCAGGGGCTTCCCCGAGCCTCAGGTTCTCTTCCTGCCCACTGGCTCCTTGGGCTCACCTCCTTGACCTCCAAATACCGACTGCCTGGCCTCAGGTCACAGCCCTCAGACCTTCTCCTTTCTGTCTACTCTACTCCCCATCCCCAAGCGATTTTACCCAGACCAAGAAGGCTGGTAGTGACTTTACAATTTACATTTCCAATTAACTGCCGCCCTGACATCTCTACGAGGCCTCTCCAACTTAAAACACTTCCAAACAGAACTCCTTGTATTCCTCAAAAAAACTAAAAAAACAAACAAAAAAACCCCCAGCCCCCCAAAACTACCCATTCCTCAATCTCAGTATATACCACAAACATTTACCAGATTACTCTGGCCAAGTATCTTGGGAGTCAAGAAGAGAAATCTTTTCCTTACACCCCATACTCAGTCTACTTTCAAATATATTCTAAATATGGTCATTCTCGCCATGTCCACTGTGATCCCTGTAGTCCGTGCCCCCTCAGCGTCCTAACTGGTTGCTCAGCCTACTGGCCTACACCTACAGTCTAGTCTCCACGGTGAGCTTTTTAAAAGTTCGCTCTTGTCACTCACCCAGCCCTCCACTGGCCCAACATACACCTGAACCCCTTACTGTGCCTCTGGAGCACCGCCTGTGTCTCCAGCATTTCCTGCCACGCTCTCCTTTGCTCCTTGTCCTCCTTCAGCCATACCCGCCTTCTTTCAGTTCCCGAATGAACTGGCAACCTCATTTTCTGCCTCACCCTGGGATTTTCTGAATGGCTGATGGGCTGGCTCTCTTATTCCTCACTAAGGCTGAACTTCCCATTCCCTTAACTTGCTTTGTTTTTCTTCACAGCATTGGTTACCACTTGACATTTTAAGTATATTCATTTCTAATTCATTAGTTGTTTACTGTCTTTCCCATCTGAACATAAATATGCTCCATGAGAGTAAAACTTCATCTCTTTTGTTCACTGCCAAATCTTCAACCCCTCAAGGGGTGCTTTGCCAGAGTATGTGCTCCAATGCTTGTTGACTGAATGAATGGGTGGCTGGGTGTTAGCGAGGGATCTTATTTCAGAATGAATAATGCTCCATGTCACAAAATTCTAACTCTGGTTTACTTCTGAAAATATAACATGGGAACATTCATAGCACTATTAAAAGAAAGTCTTAATATTAGAAAGATTATCAAAGTATGGATTTTAAGTAGCCAAAGGAAAGTTATACACTGAATTTGGAATGATCTTGGGAAGAAGTAGAAATCTTAATTTAGAAGCCAGGCAGTCTACAGAGGTCTTCTCAGAACACTCCTCCCCCACATCCCTTTACCCTCACACAATGTCTGTGCTGGACCTTTTCTTTTCCTTTACATTTTATTTTCTTTCCTTTTAATTGTCTGACTCACTCTCAGAGCTTCTCGAGCTAGAGCTATGACTCATTCAATCCTACCTCCCCAGAATTTGGTGTGTTACCTGGCATACAATGGTGCTCAATAAATGTTTCCTGACAGAAGACACAGCACTAGCTCTTCCTTTCCTACTGTAAACCCTAACGTAGTCTACCAAAAACCGAACACTGATACATGTAACTGAGAAACCTAATGTCTTCTATTTTAAGAACATTAAAAATTGATAACTAGTTTTACTTTTTTAATTAAGTATGATAGAGACTTTCAGGGAAACCTACATTTTTTTTAAATAACAGAAAACTGGTTTTTTACCCAAATCACACAAGCCAAAGGATTCTTCACTACAAGATGACCTTTGTTTCATAAAATATATATGAAAGCATGTTACTGATACTCTACACCATTTAGAAACTGTATGCAAAGGTAATATATCAGTATTTTCTACAAAGCAAGCACATTTAACTCCAAATGGCCTGACTACACCCTGGTGCTAGAATGTCAGGGGCTATCCAGGGGCACAAATCCAGATACTGCGGAGTTCGGGGGCGCCTGGCTGGCTCAGTAGGTGGAGTGTGCGACTACTGATCTTGGGGCTGTAAATTTGAGCCCCACATCGGGTGAAGAGATTAATTAAAAATAAAATCTTTAAAAAATATATATTAGTGGAGTTCAGAGATCCTATAGACCTTGTATCAGTCACAAGTTAGGACTTCATCCCATCCCGAACAGAGAAGAGAAGCTTAAAATCATGATACATTAATTTTACCAAGAGATTTCAGTGAATATATTTCAAAATTATATCCACACATGTCAAAGAACAGAAGCATAACAGGTCAAAAAACTTAAGAATACTCCAATGATCAACCTCAATTTTAAGATTCCTAGTATTTGTGTGTGAATCTGACACCAAAAGGCAGCTGGAGAAGCAGCTTCAAGGGACAATATAGAGGATGTAAAAACGAACTCTTGTTAATCTTAATAAACTATTAAAAAGTTAATTATGAAAATGTTAAGATAACTTCACCAAGGTGCTAAAATATTACAGTAGTCTAAGATTTTTTTTTTAAGAAAATGTTTGTCCTGTTACTTTAGAATTCTTTCCAGAAGATTTTTCCTGGATCTGTGTCAGTATCAAAAGTCAGCCAGTTATTCTCCTGGCTAAATATAAACTGAAAAGTCAGCAGCTGCAGGATATTACAAAGAAAATATGACAACCAGGTTGAAAAAGCATGAATATCTGATAGGGTTTTATACCATGTTATAGTAAAACATTTAATGCAGTAATCTGAAACACAGCAACATATTAAAGTATTTGTGGTACAAAATGGATTTGAAGCCCTTTAAAACACCTTTTGGGAAAGTCATGGCCACAAAGCAGCAGCTACCATATAGCACGTCAATCCTGGAAAACCCTGGCCTGGCTGAGCCTCACAGGTTTTCTCCTGAAAAGAAAGTTGCCAGTTAAAACTGGTTTGGTTGCCCATTTAAGGAAGACAGTGAACTAAACTAGAAGTCTGGTGCTACTCCCTTTATGGAAAACAGAGGCCTGGATGGTGATGCACCAGATTCAATGTTCCTGAAAAGTAGATACAAAGTCAGGGGCAGGTAACTTTTATTTCTGAGCAACTGGCAAGTGCAGTCTGGCTGTGTAGTTAGTGCCTGCCCAGAGGAGCAGAACTGTTCTCTCCTCTCAGCAATCATCCTCCGGGTATGGTCCCCAGACCTCCAGCCTACACATCACCTGGGAACTTACTAGAAATGTAAATTCGCAGACCCCATCCCAGAACACAACACACTACAGAACTGCTGACTCTGGAACTTTCAGGGTGGAGCCCAGCAACTGAACAAGCAATCCTGGAGATTCGGACACTGGTTCAAGAGCCGCTGATCTAGGGAAAGAAACAGTGGCAATCTGTCTTTACAGTCCCAATGATGGGACAACAAAGAGCTGGGGACAAAATTTGAGACACTAGGTTTCTCAGACACTAACTGACCAAGGACAAGGACCAGATTTTCTCCAACAGGGGTGGAGACAAAGAATAAGATGTGGGAAGCGTATCAGGACAGTCAGGGAAGGAGAGGACAAAGTCTAGCTTAAGTCCCTCTAGAAATACCAACCAACCAAGACAAGAGCTTTCCTTTTTGAAAGGCTGAAGAGTCACTTTTGCTTCTGCCTTATCAGACACATTGTTTCTCCAAATATGTCAAATTTATGTATTTGGCTACATTAAGGTGAGACCATGGATTAATTCACTACAACAGTCAACAAATATTTACTGAGCACCTACTATGTCAAGGACTGTGCTGGGTGCCACCACATAGTAGTGGAGAACACGAAAGAATCCTGCCCTGGTGGAAAAGCGCTGAAAATATGCAAGAAAACTTCAGATAAGGTGAGGGCTTTAGAAGAGAACAGAAAAGAGATGTGCTAATGACTGAGAAGACTATATTGAATGGGGTGGTCAGGGATGTCCTTTCTGCAGAGTAGAGACCTGAAGAACGGAAGGCAGATCATTCCCTTAGGGGTTAAAACAGGAGCAGAGGTGTGTGTGATACCACGTGAGGTCAGGGGGTGGGGAGGATCAAGACCACAGAGAGCCTTCCGGGCCCCAGAAAAGAGAGTGGTTTGATTCAAAGTGCAAGGAGATTTGATTCTAAGGGCTTTCTGCAGTGGAGTGGCAGTTTCTATTTTCGGTCTGCAAAAGATCATTGTGCTTCCTTACTCTAGAGAACAAACTGGAAAAGGGTGAGACTGGAAGCTGGCTTCTGCAATCTTTCAGATGAGAGATGATTCTGGTCCAGCAGGAATGACAACAGTGGAGATGGAGAGGAGGATTAGCATCTTTTGTTGGATTATACCTACTGGACTTGTGATGGGTGGATGTGAGGATGAGGAAAGGACCCTACCTGAGGGCTTCAACTATCCACCCATGAAAGAACTAATTGGCCAAGTCAGAAATGTCAACAGACCTGCCAGAGGCTGAAGGAATGTGAGATGCCTAGCTGGAGAGAAGGCAGTTGGGGCTAGAAGAATGATAATGTGGAAAAGAGCACATGCCCTGGAGCAGAACTGTTCTGCACCCTAGCTCCACAAGTCACTGGATCTGCGCCTCAGTTTCTCACCTTCGCAACAGATACCTGTCTCCAAGAACTGCTCTGAGGAGTGAGATCGTTTAATTTGATTGAATTTAATACAGTGTCTAGCACATAGTAGGCCCTAGAAGTGCACTTTAAAAAGAAATCTGGAGGTGCCTCGGTGGCTCCGTCAGCTGGGTATTCGACTCTTGATTTCAGCTCAGGCCATGATCTTGGGGTTGTGAGATCAAGCCCAGGTCAGGCTGTGTCAGGCTCCGTGCTGGGTGTGGAACCTGCTTAGGATTCTTTCTCTCCCTCTGCCCTTCCCTACCCTCTTAAAAAAAAAAAAAAAGCCTGAAGGGCTTGCATGTAAATGAGGACAAGGACCTCTTTGTAAATGACCCGAGGGGCACCAAGTCCAGCGAGTATTGAATATAAGGTACAGAAAGAGCTTCCTTAAAAATGGACTTCAGTATCGCTGGACAGCAGGTTACTCAGAATGAGACAAAGAGTGGCCAGGCCTGCTATAAAAAGGGTCCCTGCTACAGCTGGCAGATCCCTCTCATTAAGCCCCTTTCTCTCACCACGATTAAACACTCCAATACCTAGGAAGAGCATAAACCAAAAATCCATGCCTTTCCATTTCTTCCCTAAGGTACTGGAGCAAGTTGGACAGGGAGGTGGAGCCAAACCCTCTGGGCTCTAGTCTTAAGTGCCACCACTCAGCCACCCTTCTCCCTCCGTAATACTGTGGGGACAAAACTTTCTCTGGTTAGCTCACTGGGTTGTGGAGTGCTGGTTGAGGTGACCCAACAGGTAAGTCAAACTACCTGGAAAACTCCAAAATGTTTTTGGAGTGTTAAATGTTTACTTCACCAAATATACTGCTCTGTACTTCACGGCGGCCTTTTGGAATTAAACAGAGGATTCCTGACTTCACATTTTGTATTCCACTTTTAGCAAAGTCCTGTAGCTACAATTCAGGTGAGAGAGAAGGGGAGGGAGAAAGAGAAATGTGGTGGAGTGAAAAGCATGGTTTGAAAGTTACCACGAAGGGGAAAATCATAATCATCAAAATTAACCTTGGGAATCCCTGAAGAGGGCAATCGATGGTACTGGACCACCCTCCGTCCCTGGAGCAGATCGCTCCAGCTGAGCACTAAGTACATGTTGCAGTTCTCTTGAACGGAGGGCCCACGTTTTACAAAAGGCAGCTGGCTATAATCAGCACAACAAGACACACGGTGAGACACACAGGAACAAGACCAACTTCACAGACTACAGGCTCTCATCTCCCATCTCCAGCTCTCTGGGAACGCCCTTGAATGGAATGGAAGACTACTTAACCTCCACTGGCCATATGGTTAAATATGCATATGCTGAATGTGTACACCAGGCCATCCAGAGAATGCAAATTTAAAATCAGGCCCAGGGGCGCCTGTGTGGCACAGCGGTTAAGCGTCTGCCTTCAGCTCAGGGCGTGGTCCCAGCGTTATGGGATCGAGCCCCACATCAGGCTCTTCTGCTATGAGCCTGCTTCTTCCTCTCCCACTCCCTCTGCTTGTGTTCCCTCTCTCGCTGGCTGTCTCTATCTCTATCGAATAAATAAATAAAATCTTTAAAAAAAATTAAAAAAATAAAATAAAATAAAATCAGGCCCAACCAGGGCTTATTCTTCTGGCACTCAGGTCTCTGGTTAACTGTCTGGGAAGCCTGTGGGATGCTGGGTGAGAGGAAGGACCTGGCAACCAAGGGCTTGAGGTCCTGCAATCCTGGCCAAGGCAGGAGGAAGTCACCTGTCACAGCACCGGCATCCTGAGGGATTCTCATGGGCTTCTCACAGTCCACCCTCTAAGATCTATGCAGAATTCATGCACTGCAGAACCAAGGGAGGTGGGGATGTTTTACCCAAGTGTTGAAAGCAGTGACCATTAAAACAACAACAACAAAGAAGGCCAGCCCTTTACAGGAACTCAAAGACTTCAGAGCTGTTTCCTGGCAACTAGGGTCACAGATGAATCAAGTGGCTTGTTCTAAACCTGAGGAAGGCTTCAGGGCCCCTGACCAACCTGAAAGACTTCTCAGGGTTAGAAAGCAGGGCTTGAACACTCATTTTAACTTAACCCAATTAAGTCCCTTCTGCTTCCACTTTCAGCACCCTCCTTCACTACATAGGGGCACAGGTCAGATCCTGTCATTCCCCTTTTTCTTTCTTTCTTTTTTTTTTTTTTTTAAAGTAGGCTCTATGGCCAACGTGGGGCTTGTACTCACAACCCTGAGTTTGAGAGTCACAAGCTCTACCAACTGAGCTAGCTAGGCACCCCATCATTCCCCTGTCATTTTCAGACTCATTCATTCAATAAATATTTACTGAATGCCTACTTCATACTGGCCACTTTGATGGCTTCCCTTCACACTTAATAAAATCCAAAGCTGTATCTTGCCAACTCATCTCCTTAACAAGCCTCTTGTACACAGTACGGCCTTTAATCTGTTCTTTCAACATACCGAGCTTGGTCCTGCCACAAGGCCTTTGCACTCACTGTCCCTACCTTCCCTGCCTGTGATACACACTGCAGGCTTGGCTCCTTCCATCATTTCTAGCAGTTCAAACTCCATCTTCTCAGAGAAGCCTTCCCTGATCACCACTCCACACTATATCACATCACACAATTTCCTTCCTAGCACTAATTGCTATCTGAAATTGGCTTAATTATTTACTCCTTTAATGGCTTTCTTCCTGACTAGAATGGAAGCTCCTCGTGGACAGGGGCTATGTCCATCTTGTCCACTATCTGCAATGGGACACAACAGGCCCTCAATAAATATCTGTTGAATACACAGACAAAGGACTTTTGGGAAGCCCACTATTTAGAGCACCTTAAAGCCCGTTCTATGTTATCTAACCATGCCAAGTGCTCCTGACACTAGACAGCAGCTGATGATGTTTTATCTGACCGCGTTAGCATTTATGAAGCACTCATCAATTGGCAGGGCTTCAAGAAGTTAAAATTAAGTAGCTGTTACACCAGATTGTAGGTAGCCAATCTCAAGCCACTGCAAACAGGGCTGAGCTGCAATACGACCATAATGCGGGCTGCCACAGGCACACTGTACCCCCACTTTGTAGCAACCTGACAGGGGTTCTATTACGGTGAGAAGATTCCCACAGCGGTCTGGCCTGACTCAGCCTCTCTGTTCTGTGGCAGTATCTTAAAAAAAAATGAATTGACTCAGCACTATTCCAGCTAAAACCAAAATCTAGGAAAAGGATGTGTGGGTTCCTCTATGCCTCATGGGGGACACCACTGCTTTAAGTATAAAAGGCAGCTTGTGATAGGTCACTTTAGTCTGATTCCCTACAATTCTATTGCCATTGTAACCAACAAGGCTGACTCCTTGGGATACTGGAGAAGCAACATCCTGGAAAGATGGACTCCCCTCACCTGTTCCCTTTAGGTCACCAAGCCTCCCGTAACAGGGCTGATGCTGTGTCTGTAACTAGCCAGAGGATTTCAGTACACAGGCTGGTGGCCCAGTTTGCTTCCTTCATTAGAGGTCACCCATCATCACCCTATCTGTGAGGACCTCCTTGGTCAACATCACTGCGAGGTACCTCAGGGTACAGCCTCCTCGCCATAAGGGGGACACTCTGTCTTCCTCCAAAACCTGCACTTCCAGAATCTCTCTTGCCTATTAGCCCCTCTGGTGTAACTCCCCCAACTATTCTTTATCCCACCCCCTCAAGAAGGCCATCTAAATCCATCCCCTGATGCCCATTTGTGGAATGTTAACTCTGAAACAGACCCTTCAGGATTTGATCCTCTGGCCCATCTAAGGAGTGCTGAAGAAGGAATCAAGTCTCAAAATAAATGCTGCTTCCCTTAACCTACCAGGGACTGGAAGAACTCTCCTCCCCCAAAGTATATCTCCCTTATACCCTCTTCCGCATCCTGGAGATGGGGGTTTGCTCAGCTTTCCTGCCCCAAAGTCATCCAGAATTCTCATTTCATTTCTTCTTCTCCCCATGCCCATCCACTCAATGGGGAACTTCTGAGCTGAACCCACATATCTTTTACCAATATCCAAAGGAATGCTAGGAAGTGACAATCTCCTTAAAACAGACACTTCTAGAGTATGCTTCCCTCACCCAACAGAGGAGGAGATTTTTCTTCTCTAGAAGAAACATCTCTGAAACCGGACTTTTTCCCACTCTCACCTACTGCATGGAGCTTCCATCAGCTGACCCTCCCGCCCCAAACAGACACCTCCAGGGCTCCCAATTCACCTGTTCTTCACCTAATATCGAAAGCTTTCACCACTGCCTCACTCAGAGCTTGCCTCCTAAAACCTAACATGTCCCTTCAAATAAAAGCCTGATAATGACAGGGTCATTTCCCTTTGGAATCGAAGAGATCGTTTTTCTCTTCTCACTTACCCTGTAGAGATGCCCTTAATCCCCCTTCCCCCAAAAACAGCCACCCCAAGACACCCCCTTCCCAATCAGCATAGAGATTTCTTCAGCTAACCCCATCCCCCAAACTAACGCTGAAGCCGTCCCCTTAACCAATGGAGGATCCTCGGTCACCCCTTGAGAACCCGTTTTCTTCTCCCATCCACCCTAAGGGGTTCTCTGAAGTCCCCGCCAAAGGGACATCCCGAGGTTCCCCCCTGGTTCGGACCTCTAGCACCCAGTAAAGAACTCTCATCCTTTTTGGAGAGCCTTCTCACCCCCTAGGAGACCCCTTGATCTCCCCCGAGGCACCAGCCTTGGTCTCCTCAGGAGTGTCTCTGGGCTCGCCCCTCGCTAGCTCCGGCCCCTCAGCAGTGCCTTGGGGCCCAGTCCTTCCTCTCAGCGGGGCCCTCACGCCGCCCGGGGGAGCCCGTGGGCCCCGCCGCACCGCCCACAGGCCCCTCAGGCCCCCGCCCGTGCTTCCGGCCACCGCCTGCTCCTCCTCCCCACTCAGGCCGCCCGGGTCGCCACCGCGAAGCCAAGCGGACAGAGGCAGCGCAGAGGCCCTGGTCCCGCTGCAAGGACCTTTGCGGGTCCTCGGTCCACGGCCCAAGCCCGCGCCCCCTTAGCCGGCCGGCCCGGCGCCCCAGCTCACCCGAGCCCGTGGTGGCTGCCATCTTGCGTCGCTGTCGCTCGAAGGCCGGCCCCTTCTTCACCCCCCCACCCGTCCCCGGGCCCTTCTGCGCAGGCGCGCACGCGTGCGCAGATGCTGCTGCTGACGCCCGCTCCGCGGACCGCGCGACCGGTTGCCGGGAAGGCTTTTTCCTGCCTTTTCAGAGGAAGGAAACATGATTTGCGTGCGGGAGGGCCCAGCAACCGCATGTCCCTCCAGGCTGGGGTGCGAAGGAGATATTGAGCTGCTTGATGAGAAAAGCAGGGGTGATCAGACTTGGGAGGACGCGATTGTAAAAGATACAGAAGAAAGCTTTAAAAAATCTCCTGTTTAGCTTCGGCCATTTTCCTATCTAGTTGTATCCTCACAATATCCCTACCAGGTCGGGATTAATGTGAAAAATGAAACTGGCGGGCGGGGGGNGGGGGGGGGGGGGGGGGGTTGGTTTGAGCGATTTATCTAAACTTAGCTGTTAAGTGGCTGAGTGAGAATTTGAACCCACACCAGATGCTCCCAAGCCAGAGAAGGTTTATTCTGGGGCAATAAGGTGTCAAGTAAAGCCTTCACTCATTCATTCATTCACTCATCAATCCATTTATTCATCCAAAGAAATACTAAGACCCACTATGTGCCAGACGCTGTGCACAGGTCCTGGGAATGGATATACATCCCTGAAGTCTGCTCTTACAGGCTTACATTCTAGTTGGAGATAGAGCGCTAGTTAACAAAGAAATAGGAAAGAATATAACTATGATAGGATAGAGAGTAAACCAGGGAAGGGGCAGCAGGGGGTGGTCAGGCAGGGCCTCCTAAAGTGGTCATATTTCAACAGAGACTGCATGATTAGGAGGTAGACAGAACAGCATGTGCAAAGGTCCTGCAGACACATATTTGCAAATATAAGTTAAATCCAAAAAGGGACTGCTCCCTCATCAGAAATGATCTAAGAAGCCCTAATATGGATGTAGAAACAAGCTGAAAGAGGTGAAGGGACTGCCTCAAGGTTACACAGCTAAACACTGGCAGAGAAAGGACGGGGACATTCAGTACAGAGGAACAAGGAACTGGGAAGCCCTCATCCAGCACATCCAATGCATTACCTTGTTCTGACAGTAGTGCCTCCTAAGCATTTCTCAGCTCGATCTATTTCTCCCACTTAAGGTAGGCTGCCCTTGTCTCCTACTTGAGTGATCCCAACAGCCTTTATTCTTGCCCCCGTGGTCCTTTCTCTGTATGGCAGCCAAAATTTGCTCAAAACACCCTTCAGTTAAATCTTTCAGTGGCTCCCCATTTCATTTTGATAAAATACAGACTCTACAAGTTGCATGGCCATAGAATTATCATCCAACAAAGACAGTCATCAGATTGAAAGGAGACCTAGTGTAATCTTGCCAGAACAATGGGACTCTTCAGGGCAAACCACTGTGGATGGCCACCCTAACCAAAGGCCACGTACATAGGCTCATGACCAGTGAGGCCACTGAGGTGTCTAGGGCTTTCACTTAAGCCTCGTTTAAGGAGACTTTTATTCTTAGGTCTCAGCTCTGCACTTGCACAATTCTGCAAGTGAATATTTTCCTAAAATTTGCACCCTGGGTACCTCTTTCCCCTGTCCTTGGCACAGCCTGTACCTCTGGGACTTGCCTATACCTCTCCTGCTATACTGACCCTTTTCAAGGCCTCCGCAGTACATGTCCTCTCCCTCCTCAGGGTTTTTGCCTGTGCTATTCCCACTCCTCAGTTCTCAGATCCAGCATCAGCCCCTCAGGGAAGCTGTCCCTGATTTCTCCAGGTCCAATTCAGCTATAATTGACTTTCCAAGTGCCACCATGTGTCTCCTTCCCAGCATTGTTAACAGGGAATCATCTTGATATTCTGTGTATCATGTGATTCAAATTTATCTTTAAAAAAACCCAGAAAATATTTGCCCTGAACTTTGGGTCGTTGTAAAGCGTAGGGTGGCAAGTGGGAAGCATTTGAGCTCTGAAGTGGACTCACCCCGGAGTGAAATTTTCTGGATTCCAGCGCTCTTTCACCACTCCCTTTGCTGTGACTTCAGCCAAGAGATTTGAATCTCTCTGGGCACCAGTACTCCCTCCTGAAAAGAGGAGTGATAGTATCAACCTCATAGGGTTGCTGGAGAGATGAAATGCTTTGATAAAACCCTTTAGCACAGAGCGAGGAGGGGACACTAGAACAGCTGATATTTACCAAGCCGTCATATCCAGTTTTTAATCCTCACAACAACTGGTTGCAGCAAATTCTAGGGATATCCCCATTATAGAGATGAGAAAACAGACTCAGAGCTAACCGGAAGAGGAGTGAGGATGAAAACACAAGCCTCTTATCCACGATGCTCCTAAACATTCACTCGCATAGATTCCTTAGTTCTCCTAGGGAATTTCTGGCAAGCAAAATTGACAGTAGAGCAAATTCCCGTACAGACGACCTCGCAGGAGGAATAGGTTAAGCCTGACGGCCCGCGGCATGCTGGGTATTATAGTTCAGCGGCGACGCGGCGCCTACCGGGAGTTGTGGTCCTCCGCGCGAAAGCGCCCTAGGAGAGGCTCCGCCCCCTCTCTCGGAAGTCCCAGCCAGTCCCCAGAGCCGGATTCCTCCGGTGCCTGTGCCCCATCTCCGCCTTGCGCTGGAGCTGGTAGCTTCAGCTGATGCGGCTAAGCGTCCTGTTTATTGGATTGTTGGGAAGATTAAAATGGTTAATGGAACTAAAGAATTTACAAAAGGTCTTGACACAGAGCGAGTGCTATATAAGTATTAGGTATTATTTTTCTTATTATGTATTTCTTATTATTTCTTATTACTTAATCCTCGGTGACCCTGCAAAGCAGCTTTTATTATCTCTATTTGCCAGATGAGGAAACTGAGACTCGGAAGCGTTAGAATGCTTTCCCAGGGTCACACAACAAGGATGGAGTAAAATCGAGTTTGGAATTCGGTTCTCTTAACCCTGGGGCACCTGCCGTTTCTTCCGTGGAGCCTGGGAGGTTTTAAGCAAAGCGTGGGTGGGTTTGCATTTTTACAAAGTGCAGCCTGGCTGCCTGGAGAAGATTGATTGGGCGGCAGCAAGATTGGAGGCGGGGAGTCCGGAGACCGGGTGTGTTGGACACCGTCGACGGTGAGCCCACAGCAGCTAGTTTGGTTGAGCAGCCTGAAGCGCCAGTTCCAGGTGTGAATCCGAGCCAATCGCTGGCACGGCCATTTCTTTTTGCCAGTGATTGGTCCAGTGGTGTGCCCGTCACCTAGTTCTTTCTGGCCAATGAGTTGAAGAGGAGACATGTTTGGAAAGTTTCCCTCCCTTGAGAATAGCTGAGGAGAAAGCTTTTTTGGTCCCCTTTCTTCTTTCCTAAGGAGGTTGTGATGGTTGGAGCTGTGGCGCTCCTGAGGCCAGAAAACCTGTACTTAACACTAGAGGTGTCCACAGAACGAGGTGCTAGCACAGAAAGATGTCAGGAGCTGGGACCTCCCATGATGTGGTTGAGCTGCTGAAGGAATCCTGGGGCTGTTCACCTACAGGTTTCTTTCTGTCTTTCCTTTCTTTCTAGATTTTATTATTTTTAAGTACTCTCTACGCCCAGCAAGGGGCTCGAACTCACAACGGCGAGATCGAGAGTCGCATGCTCTTCTACTGACCCAGCCAGGAGCCCCTACTTACAGCTTTCTTAAGACATGAGATAATAAGTCTTTATTGCTTCAGCTGCTTTTATTTATTTTATGGAGATTTTATTTATTTATTTATTTGACAGAGAGAGAGACAGCCAGCGAGAGAGGGAACACAAGCAGGGGGAGTGGGAGAGAAAGAAGCAGGTTCCCAGCAGAGGAGCCTGATGCGGGGCTCATCCCAGGACCCTGGGATCAGGCTCTGAGTCGAAGGCAGATGCTTAAGGACTGAGCTACCCAGGCGCCTCGCTTCAGCTGCTTTTAAAGGTGGGTTTTTGTTACCTACAGTCAAAAGCATATCTAATAGGTACAGGAAGCTGGCACAGTGCCCCAGTGAAGAGACACAGAGGTGGACTATTCCATAGTGTTCATTCAAAACTATTCTCAACAAGGTGGGAAAACATCTGGGCAGTTTGGGAATCTCTGTGATGTGAGAGGTGTAAGTAGTATATTCAAAATGTAAAAAAAAATGCAGTATACTTTTTATAAAACCAACAGTATTACTTTTTAGAGCAATACTCCTAAAACTCGACTGTGCACACAAATCGCTAGGAATCTTGTTAAAATGCAGATTCTGATTCTGTGTTTGTGTTTGGGGGTGGGGGTTGTACTGAGATTCTGCATTTCTCACAAGTGCCTAGGGGATGCACGACCACACTTTGAGTAGCAAGCTTGTTGATAACATTGTATAATTTTATGTTCATATTTCCAATTTATAGTTAAGAAAACCCCCCAGCCTCCTGCTATAGCTTTTATAAGACAAACTACAGAAAGTAAAGCTGACAAATTGTTGACAGAGGAAGGGTCATGGGCACCCGGAAGACAGAAAGCCAAATGCGAGGGGAGGAGTCTGTGGTTGATGGGGTGTGGGAGACGCATTTGCTAATGGCATTTCATGGCACATACATGGAATCATGTCCCTCTGGGGTGTGTCTGAAGCATAGCATTAAGATGTTTTATCTAAGGTTTGATGAAGTTGCTGAAGTCTGCAACCCAAAAGGGATGGGAGTGGGTGGGGTAAGGGGTCATGGTACAATGTACTTACTCCGTTCTTGACGGACATCTGAATTGTTTCCATTGGCTTCTTCCTATACAATTTATTTCTGTACTTTCGGAACTTTGTATCAACTGTTACTTTTGTGGTCAGGGAAAAATAAATAAGAACCAGAGGTCTGGGGCGTCAGGGTGGGTGGAACCAAAGGATGAATTTCCCTAAATTGTAAAGAGCCCTTGCAACTCATCGTGAAAAAAAGATAAAACACTCCAAAAGAGAGATGTTAATCATAGCAAACGTTTCTGTAGCATTTACTATGTTCCAGGAACATAGGGTTTTGCATATATTAATTAATTTAATCTTCACCACTATCCTATACGGTCAGTACTGTTATTATTCCTTCTTACAGATGAGGAAACATCTGGAGACACAGAAGAGACACAGAAAGTTTGAGTAACTTGGCCAAAGTCACAATCTTGTAAGTGGCAGAGCTGGGATTTGAATGCCAAGCTCTTAACCACTACTACCCTGCTTCCCAAGAGAAAAAGGAAAAGGACATGTACAGAGTAAGGAAATGAGGTAAGATACCCGATCTCACTCAACATATTACATTTCAGTGATTCTAAGATGCACATTTTTACATTCAAACATCTCTGGAATCAGGATGCATTTTACAATCAATGATATCTTAGATTCAATGAAATGGAGTAAGAGAAATGCAAATTAAAACCACCTATCAGATTGGCAAAGGACAAAACACTTGATAACACGCTGCATTGGCAAGGGTGTGGGGAACCTGGCACTCTCAAAAGTTGTGAGTTTAGATGGGTTTGGCATGAGCTATTCAAATAGAACACAGACATCCTGGACCCATCAGTTCAGTTCCTAGGGCCTGACCCCTCAGGTCTACTGGCCCTCATGAGCAAAGACTTAGGTTCTCCCGTGCCCACAAACAGCGAGCGGTACATATTACCCAAGATTGAAAACAACTTCAATGTCCAACAAAAGACGAGTGAAAACATGAAAAGTCCATTCTGAAGTTGGAATGCTACACAGCTGTCGAAAAGAGGAAGGAAGCAATTGATAGAACACTGTCTCCACAATACACTAAGTGAAAAGGGGCAATTTAGAACTGAGTATGTAATATTCTACCTATCATGTGAAAGTGGGGGCGGGCATGCCTCTCTGCCTGTCCCAGGGACTTGGAAGGGTCTTTGCAATAATGGCCTCTAGGGAGGGAAACTGAGGGCTTGGAGGAACTTGAGTGGGACAATTTTTTTTTTTAAAGATTTTATTTATTTATGTGACAGAGAGAGAGGCAGCCAGCGAGAGAGGGAGCACAGCAGGGGAGTGGGAGAGGAAGAAGCAGGCTCCCAGCGGAGGAGCCCAATGTGGGGCTCGATCCCAGGACTCTGGTATCACGCCCCGGGCCGAAGGCAGACGCTTAACGACTGAGCCACCCAGGTGCCCCTCGAGTGGGACAATTTATTCTTCACTCTAGATCAGGAGTTAGTAGATTTTTAAAAGTTTATTATTTATTCTTATTCTTATTATTTGTAAAGGGCCAGATAGTATTTTAGGCTTTGAGGGCCATTTGGCTCTCAGCATTGTCACTGTATTAGACAATATGCAAATGAATGGATGTGGCTATGTGCCAGTAAAACTTTACCACCACACTGAAATTTGAAACTATGTGTTAGGTGATATTCTTTTTTTTTTTAACCCCCCCAACCACTTAAAAAAATGCTTACAGGGCCATAGCATAACAGGTGGGCCAGATTTGGCTCCTTGGTGCTACCAGCTGACCCCTGCTCTAGATCCTTTTGTATTGATTCTTATTCTTTACCTTATGCATGCATTACCTATTAAACAATGTTTGGGGTGCTTGGGTGGCTCAGTCGGTTAAGTGTCCAACTCTTGATTTTGGCTCAGGTCATGATCTCAAGGTCGTGAGTTCGAGCCCCGTATTGGGCTCCATGCTCAGTACGGAGTCTGCTTGAGATTCTCTCTCTCCCTCTGCCCCTCCCCCTGCTCACCCTCTCTCTTAAATAAATGAAATCTTAAAAAAATGTTTAAAGGTTGGCTTGAAATTTTTAGGTTTATCAAAGGGGGTGGGGTTAAAGTTGGGGACAGGTGCCCTGTCCAGAACCCTTCTAGGAAGAAGCCAGCACAGAGGGGGGAGGTTGCATGACATTCCCAGCCAAACTGGAAATACATGTTGGCCCTGCACTGCTTGCTACCTGCCCCACTCCACCACCAGATAGCAGCACAAGTCCACAGAAAAGCGGGCCATCCCCGCCCCAGCTGGGAAGCTGAGGGCAGAAGTCAGCCCGTACACCTGTTTTATTTTGCCTACCATCTGTTTAAAAAAATGGAGCCAGTGTTTAAAAAAAAATCTGGATTTCTGGTTCCTCTTTAATCAGCTGATGTGAGCAGCAGCTGCCCTCTGGGCCTGATGTCCCCAGGGCATCCCAGTCTTCAGTGTCAGCTGCTCTTTCCCATCCTGCACTGTAGCTATTTTCTCGCAGGGGACACATTTCTCACTCGCCACCTGCCTCCTCACCTCCATCCCTCCCCTGGGCCTACAGGCCAGTTTTAAAGCATAAGGGGTCTGGGGCAGATTAGTACTCAGGTCCCACCCCTGCCACCTATCAGCTGTGCGACCTTGGGCCTGTTACATGACCCCAGTGCCTCAGTGTCCTTCTCAGATTCAGTGCTTGGAGCTCTGTGCAGTCTGGCGTGTGGTGAGCCTTCAGTGGATGTGAGCATTTTCCCCTGCCCAGCCCTCCCAGGCAGTTGTTTGCAACACCCCCCCCCNCCCCCCCCCCCCCCCCCCGCCCCCAGTCTCACAAATGATCCCAACACAGACACAAAACATAACTCCTTCTGGTTCTGTGTTTTTCCAGTCCCTGGGATTCAGGAGCAGTGAGACAAGTCTGTGTGAGGCCTGGCTCTCTCTTACTAGTTGTGATGTCTTGGGCAAGTCAGTTTACCTCTGGACTCAGGCTGGTTTTTTTTTTTGCTTGCTCCGGGAAATTAACACAGGTTGGTGGGCCTGGAAGATCGCTCCACCTGGGCCTTTGAACGGGAAACCAATCCCTGCAGCCCCGAGGCTGCTTATCTGACCCTTCTGAAATTTGGCTGTCTGCCCCACCTGCTGTAGACTTCCTTTGGTAACACCTTACTTTTTCTTTTGGGAACAAATCACCTCTCCCTCCTCTCATCCTGCGGCTTGGGAAGTGTTGTTCCCACCCCTGCAGCCCCCGATGAGCATGTTTCAAACCTGGCCAACCAGAACCATTCACCACAAGACCCAGTCTGTCCCCCTGAGAGCCTGCCCTGGGCTTTTGCTGCAACCACTGGGAGGGGAAACGTTTCCCACTGAGATTGCTGAGCTGGTCTGATGTCAAGTCTTAACTCAGAAAAACGGAACCGGACTGACCAAGGTCTGGTGAATCATGTGAGCCCCTGACTCCTGCAAACCTGAAGTCACAACCACCTCCTCTCAACTTTCCAGCTATAGGGTTAATCAAATTATTTTAGCTATTTTTATTTAAGCTATTATTTCCTGTCACTTATGAATTGAACTCTAATTCCTCTTCCTTTTGTGGTCCCCTCGGATAGTCACAAATCAAGTCTAGTGGTGGCCAAACTTTAAGGAAAATTAAGTTATGGGTCACACTTTTTGAAAAGCTTTATCTGTGACCACTCTAAAGAGTATTTTATCATCTGTCCCCCCGCCCACCTTTTTGGGCTAATATTGCAGAAACTATCTAGCCCAGACTAAGTATTGATTGTAATGTCTGTATGTTCACTACAGAATCTCAGTGCCTGGCACATGGGAGGTGCCTTATAATGTCTTGTTCAATGAATAAATGAACAAGATGCTCGTTTGTCTAAAATGTCCAATGTCTCCCAACTTCCTCAGCCTGTGAGGCTCCATGTAACAAGTCCCTAAGTTTCCAACCGGATCTTCCACTTTTCCCTTGTTCACTCCAGTCTGGCCCCACTGTCTTTTGAAAACCTCAGACTTGTTCCTGCCTCAGGGCCTTTGCACTTGCTGTCCAGTCTGCCAGCCTCCTACCCCTTGATGGCTCCATCTCCTCCCACAGGTTTCAGGTCAAATATCTCTCCCTGGAGAGTCCCTCCCTGACCACCCTACCAAAGCTGCCCCACCCTGCTTTTCCAATGTCATACATTATTTTTGATTTCCTTTACAAATCACCATCTGAATGTACATGTGCATTTATTCATGTTTATTGTCTCTCTCCTCAGGAGGTCAATTCCACCAGGGTAAGTCCTTGTCTGTTTGTTCACTGCTGTGTGCCCCAGTGTCCAGGCAGAGCCTGGCACACACCAGGGGCCAATAACATTTGCTGAAGTAATTCACTAATAGGGATCCGCCTTCATCATTCTATCATCATGATCTCCTGCAGGAAGACCATTCTTCATCCAGTTGTGGGTCTCCTCCAAAACTGTTTGGAGCAGATGGCAACATTAATTCACTGTCTCAGGTGACGAAGCTCCCATGTTGCGCCCAAGGTGGGAGGAGGGGAGCTAGGAATGGGCTAAGGGTAGGGCCTTATCCTCCAGGATCCTTAAACCCCCCACCCACCAGCCAACCAGGAAACACGAGGCAGCCGAGGTTAAGTAGACTCTTGCTGCTTTGTTATAAATATATTATGTACATCCAAAACATGACATTAAAATATTACTCCGTGTTACAGAAAAGATATTAAGGCTTTCTATTATTTACATTAAACAAGCAAGCACCTTTAAAAAAAAAAACCAAAACAAAAAAGCCCTATTCTTCCTTCTTGGACATCCCCCTAGCCAGAGGGGATTCTGTGTCCCCTTCCAGATGACCAAGGCCCTTTGCAGGGGCTGCACTCTGTGAAGACATCCTCTGATTAGAAATATCAGCTCTGGCTAGAATCCCATGGGCAGATGGGGAGGGGCAGGGGAGAAGGGGGTCCAGGCTTGGGCAGGGGATTCCTGCCTATTCTGGCCGGCTGCCCTCAGACCCTTGCTGCACTTGGCCATCCTTGGGTGGACAGGCTAGGCCGAAGGTGGTGCCTGGGACTGTCCACCCACCCAGGCCTTCAGGGTCAGTTCACAGGGCCATAGTAGGGCAATGCTCCAGGGACAGAGGTGTGCCTGGGGGACTCCTAGACCACTGGGGGCAAACAAGGAGAGACAGATAAGACGACTCAGTGGCCCCAACGCCAGCCACGCTGAAGGACTGCCCAGTGAGGCAGGGGGCTGGAGGAGTGCAGGGAGTGGATGAGCTTCCCCTCTACCCAAGGAATGGCTGGCAGGGCGGGGCTCCTTTTTCTGCAGAGTCAGGCTTGGAGACAGAGCAGCTCAGGTGGCTGGGGAGGGGCCAAGGAAAGAAAATGAAAAAAAAGGAAATGAAAAATCAGTGGCTCAAGTATTCTGTGTCACGAGGGGTGGGCTGGGGGGTGCCCCGGCCCAGCCCAGGAGGCATCCTCTCCATCTGGAGGGGCCAGCACAAGGAGGCTGGAATTTGGCAGATGGCTTCGGTTTGGGGGGCTGGGGAAGGTTGGCAATAAGGTGGCAGGCTCGGAGTTATTTGATCTTCTGGGCCCATTTCATGTCATCCGCCCGAGGCTTCTCGCCGGTCAGGCCCTGGATGAGGTCCTCTAGGCGTCGCCAGAAGCCTATCTTCTCCAGAGGGTAGTTGAGCCAGCCTGCAGTGGAAACAGGGCACGGGGCGGAGGGGTTGAATGGGAGAGCAGCAGTCGAGGAGATGGAAGGAAAGTGCTGGCTTTGCCTGGGGCAGGAGCACCTAGGAGTAAGTCTGTACAGGGCAGGAGACAAAGGCTGACCAAGGAATCTGGGGTTAGGGACCTCCCACCAATGGGCTCAGGGGCTGTTCACACATGCCTTTGTCCCCTCACTCATTCACTTTCTTACCCAGTGCTTACTGTGTGCCAGGCACGGTGGCAGCATTTCTTTCTTTCTTTTTTTTTTTTTTTTAAATGATTTTTTATTATGTTAGTCACCATACAGTACATCCCCGGATTCCGATGTAAAGTTCGATGCTCGGTGGCAG
Source organism: Ailuropoda melanoleuca (assembly GCF_002007445.2). Taxonomy (NCBI): domain Eukaryota; kingdom Metazoa; phylum Chordata; class Mammalia; order Carnivora; family Ursidae; genus Ailuropoda; species Ailuropoda melanoleuca. The sequence continues at coordinate 56,426,805 of NC_048230.1, read as the reverse complement.
CATTTCTTATCACTAGGCTCACCTGCCATCTCTTCCAGGAAGCCTTCCTTGACCACATCACCCTCTTTTGTTTTGTTACAGCTTTTATGATAACCTGTAACCATTCTCATTAATTCACCACCTTCCTGTTTTGTGTTGGTTTTTCTCTGCAACTCCCAACTAGAATGTCCTGCTCCACACAGCAGAACCCCATGTTTTTCCACTGGTGATCCCCTGGCACAATAAATATTGCCCAATAAATATTGCTTACAATCTTACTTCCTCTCTACTGCAGCCTCCCACCCAAATCATGAGGTAGGTACTATTCGTCCCATTTTCCAGATGCGAAGACAGGCTTGCAGGGGAGTCTCCCAATTAGTGGGTGGCCAAACCAGGATCGATTGTAGGCCTGGCCGAACAGTTACCTCATCTCCTCAACAGCCTAAATTCTAACCCCTCCACCTGCCCTCAAAGAACATGACTTTCAGACCTACAAAAAATATTTTTTGTGGTTTTCAGTTCTGCCTCCAGACAGACAACGTACCCTGTGCCCCGTGCAAACCAGGAGCTTTAACTTATCAAGTACCTATCCTATGCCAAGCACCTGGCGTCTGCCATAGTGCCATTCACAGCCAGGCTGGGAAGGCGGTATGGAAGGAGGGGGCTGCAGCCCCATCCCATGGGGGAGAGAAAGGACATCAGTGAGGTGTCCGAGACTCCTAAAGGCACACATGGAAAAGCTGACAGTTGAGCCGAAGCTAGCCTGACTTGCCGTCAGGATGCTGAGAGCAGCTCTGCCACGTTGAAGTTTGATGCCTGCTGGCCCCAGAAAACCTGCTCCATTCACCTTTGGTACTGGTCCATGAACTGCTAACGGCATGTGGGTCTCCTTACTGTTCCTCAGCCACAACAGGCATGTTCCTGCCTCAGGACCTTTATACTTACTATTCCCTTTGTCTGAACTGGTCTGTCCTGACTTGGCTGCACGGTCGGCTCCCATGCTTGTTTTCAGATTTCTGACCTTTTCTTCTATGAACAGCTACTCTGCCTCTTCACTCCATGACTCTCTGCCCCTCACCCGGCTCTGTCCCCCAAAGCATTTCTCACATCTAGACTCGGTCATTTCCCCTCTCTTCTGCCCCTAATGCCCTTCACTCCAGCCACAGTAGCCACCTTGCTGTTCCTCAACCAACCAGGCACGTGTGTTCCTCCTTTAGGCACTTTGCACCTGCTGTTCCTGTGGCCTGGAGTGCTCTTCCTCCAGATCTGCAATCTTCTCCCTCAGTTCAAATGTTACCTTCTCAGTGAGGCCTTCACCGATCACCTTCTCTCAAGGGTAAAGTCCCTCATTTCCTTCTCCAACCCTCTGCTTTACTTTGCTCCACAGCAGTCAACTTTGCTCCACAGCAGTAAGCAGGTTAAATGTTACTACTTACGTGCTGTCTGGCATGGCCCCTATGAGAATGGGAATGCCATAAAGGCAGGGATTTGTGCCTGTTCGTTTAGTGCTATGTCCTAAGCCCAGGACCGTGCATGGCACATAGTAGGTGCTCAACAAATATTTGCTGGCTGGATGGGTGGAATCTCACTCCATGAAGTGGGAGGTGGGAGTGGGGAAGGTTGTCTCCCTTGTACTGCTGTGTCCTCAGCGCCTAGAATGCTTGACACATAGTAGGTCCGTGTGTGTTGTAAGAGCATGTTCCTGCAGGACAGGGATCCCAGGACCTCCTCCTGTGACCTTTGCCCTATGGACCCCAGGGATGGAGCTACAGCTGGAGGTGGGGACAGCCTATTCCATGCCACCCGGCAGCCGCACCTGTGGTGATGCAGAAGTAGGTCTCGTGGGGAGAGACGTGGTGGATGCGGTGGTGTTTGCGTGGCAGGATGACATGCCAGTCCTGCAGGAGGGTGACCCAGCGTGGCAGCCCAAAGTATGTGTGTGACCACTTGTGGATTTGGTTGGTGAAGGTGCCGAAGATGATCAGGCAGAAGACGAAGCACTCCCAGGGGTACAGCTGCTCCAGGGCTTCTGCGGGGGCGGGGGGGGGGGGAAAGGGGGGGGCCCACAGGGCCACACAGTTGTCACGGGGTGGGGCCGCCACCGGCCTGGCCCTCACCACTTGCCTCTGGGCAGCTCCCAGGCCTCCTTCCACCCTCCCCCATGGTCTCAGGCAAGTTCAGACTCCCCTCTGGGCCTCAGTCTTCTCTTCTGTTCAGTGGGCAGATAATGGAGTAAGCATAAGAAGGAGTTGCAGATGAGGGCTCTGGAGTCAGGCAGAGCTGGGTTCAGGTCCGTGCTCTGACATTTCTTGGCTATATGAGCTTGGGTCAGTGCCTCTGCCTCTCTGAATCTCAACTTTGTCATCAGTAAAATGGGAATAGATCTTTGTCCAGATTCCCTAGAAGCAGAGCCTGAGACAAGGGTTCCTGTGCTCATAATTTATATGAGGAGGAACGGGGGGGCATCCTCTTTTCAGAAAAACATCTGAGGGGGTGAAGGAAGCAGGGGGAGAGCTAAGCAATGATGGAGCTGGGGGGGGTCTTGTCTCACTCAGTCTGATCCTGGGGGCAGCTCTGGAGGGTTAAGGGCTCCACAGAGTTGGTCCCACCCAGAGATGAGAGGGCTGGTCTTCTGTAGGCTTTTCCTATCACTTCAGCCTTAGGCTTTAGGTTTATCCCAAGGGAAGACGTGAGACCTGCTTTGGCAGTTCCTAGAAGGGACAGCTGGGAGTTCTTAGCAGCTACCACTCCTGGCAACTGGGGGATGGGCACATGCCTGTGTAAGAGGATATGGGTGGGCACCGCAGCAGCCACTGTACCACTGAAAGTCCTCACATCTACCCACAGAGGGAGGGGCTGCTCTAAGGATCCATGAGGTGTCAGGCTGTTAGAATAAGACCTAGCACAGAGGAAGTAGTTATCCACCTCCCCACCCCCCCCGCTTCTGCCCACCTGACAGATAACGTAAGGTAACTGAGGCTCACAGAGGTGAAAATGACTTGTTTTCTTCCCCCAAACAGGCAGAGCAGAGATCAGAACTCGGAACTTCCTGAGTTCACAGCCTCTATTCTTGCTACTAAGCCAGGGCAGCCGAGCCAGCAGCCCTCAGGGCCGGGCAGGTCATGCAGATGAGCAAGGCAGTCCCGGTGTAGGACAGCAGTGGGGAAGGGGGGACCAGCTAAAGATGGCAGCCGCAGCTCAGCTCCCGCCCAGTGGAGCCAAATGGGAATGAGGACCCAGGATGGCCAGAGCTGATTGTCTAGGAGAAGCTGGTACCACAGATTTTTATGTCGAACATCCCAATTTTCCAGGACGATAACTAAAAATGTTTTATAACGTCGTGAAGGGAGTCTGTCCTCACGGCCCCCTTGCAGCCCACCGCCAGCTGGCACACTCACCGCGGCTCTGGGTGCGGAACTTGTAGGCCATGTTTAGCAGAGGCAGCAGTGTCACCAGGCAGTTATCCCCGTTGGTCTCGATGAAGTCGTGTCGGGTGATGGCCGTGGGGTCGATGTGATGCTCCCGGAAGGGTCGAATGAAAGCCTGGGGTGGGAGTGCGGGCGGGAGAAGGGATATATCGGACCAGTCAGCCTGGGGTAGCCAGCCTCTCTCCGCCACCTTGCATGCACACTGGACTCGGACTCGCCTGCTGGCCTTTGGGATGCCAGAACACTCCACCATGCTGCTGATACGGATCCAGGTCTAAGCAGCTCTGGCAGAAAACGGTTGCAATGACTTGGCGGGGACCTTGGGATGGTAATGCCCCACTTGGGGCCTCAGTCTCCTCATCAGGGACGTGAGAGGAGTTGGAGACAATCTCCACCCTTCTTCCCCACTCTAATACAGCTGAGGACGCCCCTCATAGCGGCAGGCAGGCCCACTCTAATTCTCCCCTGTGGCCACGCCCCTCCTGGTAACAGTGTCCCCGACTTCCTCTTCCATTGGTACAAGCTGTTCCCATGGGACTGACCCCTCCACCCCTTAGTTAAAAGTAAGCACATGACCCTGGCCCGGCCAATCAGAGCATCTCTCTGCCACCGTGACTGACAGGGGTAGGCATGTGACCTGCGCTGGGGCAATGGGAGGGAGCCATGGGACTTTGGCTCTAATTGTGGGAAAGGAGAGTTCTCTTTCCACCAATGGGGCCAAGCTGGCAGGATGAAGGAAAAGCCCACGTGACAGTGAAGCCAACAGAGGAAAGCAGAGGGAGACGTGGAGAGAGATGGAGTCATGAGAACACGGTATGACTGTCTGTCCTAGACCCCGCCACGCTTTACCCTGGTTCTACTCTGAAATGTTCAGTTACATGAACCAGTACCTTTGTTTGGTTAAGCCAGCTTGTGCTGGACTTTCTGTCACAATCAAAGAAGTCTGATAGAAGGTAAAGCTCGATTAAAACAAACGGTGAGGCACAGCAGGGCTGGAAAAGGAGAACAAGATGTGGCCTCCAAATTCAGGGGGCTCAAAACTTTCTGACTATCCCATGCTTGATGCTTTTGCTTCCAGAAAATCCCAGGGGGTTTTCTAGTCGGTTCTGGTCCCGGAGGATGGGCATGGGGTCAGGCTGGAACAATGGTTTCTGTCTTTCAAACAGGGAAACAGGAGGCTCAGAGAGTAAGGGGGCTCACTCAAGGTCAGACAGCCCAACCCCCTGCTGGGTGGCAGGGCTGGGTCAACATACGCACCTTCCCCACAATGGGCAGCTCCACGGAGCCCCAAGTGTCAGCTCCCCAGTGCACCAGGCCAGACAAGAAGTCAGCAATGAGAGCGCCTGCAACTGTGGACAAAAGGAGGGTGAGGTGGGGGTGGGGGACCCCAAGCGGGGCAGTCCTACCCACCCTCCACCCCACAGTAGGGAGTCCCTCGTTCATTCACTCGCCTGCTTGCTCACTCACTCACTCGTTATGGGGGGTGGTGTCCCTTCTCTACTTCTCTGTGAATGGAGCCTTAGGTATAACACTCCTGTCACTTTACTTGCTCTGCCAAGGAGATATGTGGGGACTCATTTGCTTGGTGGGTCTGGAGGAAATAAACCGGGCATGCACAGATCAACTCAACTTTTCCCTAGTAGGAGCTGACTGTTCCCTTCTCTCTGACCCCCAGTCACTCCACAGAGGGAAGCCCGCTCTGCTTGGGGGCTGCCAGTCACTAGATGGAAATTTCCTTCTGGGGTCTGGTGTCGGAAAACACCTCAGGTGCAGACAGGAGCCATGCCTTCCTCCCCAACGTAGCTTTCATCACGATAAATGTCACGATTTGGTCTCTGGCAGCGTTTTCCTTGACTTTGTTCTCAATGTGTTCGGAACTGGACTGGGGTTCCTTCAAAGACCTCAAACTATTCACTCACTTGAGGGTTCAGTATAATACAGAGGTTAAGAGCTGTTAGATGTGGACTTAATCCTAGCTGTCTCTCACTAGCTGCGTGGCCTTGGGCATGATGCTTAACCTCTCTGTGCCCTAGTTTCCTCTAGATAGATGGGAATCGTCATTACAAAAAACACAGCGGCTGCCATTCATTGAGCACTTTCAGTGACAGGCCCAAGTGCTTTACATGCTTGATCTCAGTGGATTCTCAGTCTGGTCCAAGTAGGTACCACCCTCATGCTCCCCTTACAGAGGTGGAAACAGGAGGCCTGGAGAACAGAAGTGACTAGGCAGAGGCCACAAAGATGGCAAGTGGCACAGCTGGGCTCTTAACCTGCCTTGAGGTCCAAATCTATCATAGCAGGATGTACCACCACCCCTGCACACAGGGGGAAACTGAGGCAGAGTGGCCCAGTACCTGTGCAAGGGAACACTCCGGTGCCATCCCCCATCACTCTCCCTGCTCACTACTGTCTCAGCCCTCCTGGCTTATTCCCTTTCCTCCTGCTCACCCTCACACACCTCTGCATTGCTCTCTGCATTTCCCGTTCCCTCTTCCTGGAATATTCCTTCCCCAGGTGTAGCACAGCGCACTCCTTCACTTCCCCCAGGTCTTTGCTCAAACATCTGCGGGGGACACCTGATCTAAAATTATAACCACCCCCATCTTCCAGCAGCATTTCCTATCTCCTGTCTTTCTTTTTCTCCAAGCACCTATCCTCGTGGACATCACTTGTTTGCTCATGGTCTCTCCCACTCAAGAATGTCAACTCCACAAAGGCAGGGGTTTTAGTCTTTTGTTTATGGCTGCGTCCCAGTTCCTGGCACTTAGTAGGGGTTCAGTAAATATTCCTTGAATTAATCAATGCAAACCACTAAGTCCAGTGCTTGGCATATAGCAAACAAATCAACTGTTGTTGCTCTTTGGCCGTTTTGTCTATCAAGCAACATTCTGTGAGGACCTACTGTGTGCCAAGCTCTAGAGCCAGAGATGCAGCAGACACTGAGCTCACTGTCCCCTGGGGCAGAGCGATGGGGGGGGGCTGTAAACCATGTAGGCCACGAATGCAGTTTTGAGTGGCATTATGTGCAGTCTTTTGGGTCACAGAACTTCAGGCAAACTCTTTCCCTCCTCCTCCCCAGACTGATTCTCCTTGTGAAATCTTCTGAGGTCCAGCTGGGGCCCTTTAAGGGTTCTTTGAGTTCTGCTGGGGTCCTCAGCTCCTTGGTGACAGGGGTCCAGGGCCTTGGGACACTGGAGGCTACAGAAAAACCCCTAGATGCCATCCAGGCTGGGCAGTCCTGGTCCTCAATGACAGTGTGAGGAAGGTGGATCTGGGCTAGGGGAGGTGGGGAGGCCGGGGAGATAAAAGCCAAGGGCTTTTTTTTTTTTTTTTTCAAAGATTTTATATAGGGGTACCTGGGTGGCTCAGGTGGTTAAGCGGCTGCCTTCAGCTCAGGTCATGATCCCAGAGTTCTGGGATCAAACCCCGCCTCGGGCTCCCTGCTCACTGGGGAGTCTGCTTCTCCCTCTTCCTCTACCCACCCCGTGCTGTGCTCTCTCATTTGTTCTCTCAAATAAATAAAATCTTTCTTTTCTTTCTTTTTTAATTTCATCCATTTATTTGAGAGAGCGAGAGAGACAGCACAAGTCCGGGGGGAGGGGTAGAGGGAGACGGAGAAGCAGACTCCCCACTGAGCAGGGAGCCCGAGGCGGGGTTCGATCCCAGAACCCTGGGATCATGACCTGAGCTAAAGGCAGCTACTTCACCGACTGAGCCACCCAGGTGCCCCCAGCCAAGGGCTTCTGCACTTGCTGTCCCTCTACCTGGCACTCCATCTCTCCCTGAAGATCCCCGGGGAGCTAGCTCCTCCTCGGCTCAGGGCAAACATCACCCCAAACCCCTGGCTAAATGCTCCCTCCCCGGCAGGTGCTCCTGGTCACATCCTCCTACTTTATCTCTATCATGGCGCATCCTTTGTATTGCTAAGCAGTATTCCCCTGTCTGGATGCACCAGGGTGAGTTTATCCACTGAGCTGCTGGACGTCTTGGCGGGTTCCAGATGCAGGTGCTAGGAGTCGAGCTGCTGTGAACGCTGACACACAAGCCTGTAGGCAGACATATGCCTACATTGCCCCTGGGCAAAGATGCCAGCTATTTACACTCAACATTTATTGAGCACTTATAGGTACCAGGCCCTGTGCCAGCACCTTAAATGTTTTATCTCTCTTAATCCCTGAACTGCACCAAGGCTAGTCCTAAACCGGTTACACATCTTAACTCCTTAATCGTCCTAAGCATTTAATCCTTACACATGAAAGAACGATAATAATAAAAATAATAGAAAAAAAATATTTATGATAGCGGTTAACATTTACGGAACGCTTCCTGCGTGCCAGGCCCTAAGTCAAAATGCACTATTGGGGAATATAACACCCACACCTTGAATATGGGCTGTGCATGGTGACTTTCTTCCAGGGAGGATACCGTAAGGCAGGGGGAGGAGAGTAACTTTACAGTGGGGAAACCTGACAAACCTCCGTGGGCCAGGTGGTCAAGGTCAACATCACAGTCTAAGTCATGCTGATAAGACATTCACTGGCCATGATGGGATGGAAATGGTACTTTACCTCTGAGTTCTTCTTCCCCCAAACACAGAACAGGGTCTAAGAAAAGCACCAGAACGGGGCACCTGGCTGCCTCAGTTAAGTGTCTTGACTCTTGATTTCGGCTCAGGTCATGATCTCATGGATCGTGAGACTGAGCCCTGTGCTGTCAGGCTCCACGCTCAGCAGGGAGGCTACTTCTCTCCCTCTCCCTCTGCCCTCCCCACTACTCTAGTAAATAAATAAATAAAAAGATAAACACCAGGGGTGTCTGGGTGGCTCAGTGGGTTAAGCATCTGCCCTCAGCTCAGGTCGTGATCTCAGGGTCCCGGAATGGAGCCCCGTTTCCAGCTCCCTGCTCAGTGGGGAGTCTCCTTCTCCCTTCTCCCTTTGCCCCTCCCCCCTGCTTGGGCTCTTTCTCTTTCTCTCTTCAGTAAATAAAAAAATCTTAAAAGAAAAGAAAAGGAAAACACCAGACAAATTCCCACAGAGGGGCATCCTATGAGATACTAGGGCTCCTCAAAACTGTCAAGGTCACCAAAAACAAGGAAAGTCTGAGAAACTGTCACAGTCAAGAGAAGCCTGAAGGAACATGATAAATAAATGAGTGGGATCCTAGGTGGGATCCTGGAACAGAAAAAGGACACGTTAGGTAGAAACTAAGGAGGTCTGAATAAACTATGGATTTTAATTCATAATAATGTCTCCATATTGGTATCTTGATTTTAACATATGTACGACACAGATGTAAAATGTAAGATGTTAACAATATGGGCAACTGGGGGCAGGGGGCTTATGGGAACTCTCCATACAACCCGCTCATTTTCTGTAAATCTAAAACCGTTTTAATAAATAAAGTCTATTTTTGAAAAACTATATCATCTTATTTCACGTCCATAGAGATAGGGCCTGACGCATCCCGACTTTCCAGAGGACAAAGGAGACTCGGAGAGTAAGGGCAGTAGGGGCTGCGGCGAGTGGCCAGGGACCATCACGAGGGCGGTTCATAGAGATGCTGAGCCTCAATGTCCAGGTCTGAGAAATGGGACGTTAACGGCACTTACTCTTCCTAAGAACAATCAGTTAGTAAACTTAGGGCTCACGCACGTAAAGTAAGTCCCTGGGATGTGGTAAGTGCTCCCGGGGGTAGCTCTAGTTAGTAGTTTCGGGGTTACCCCCCTCCCCAGGCCTCAGTCTTGTCATCTGTCAAATGACCAGCACCTGGCCCTTGCAGGCTGCTGAGCAGGGAGGGATGTGTGCTTTGGAGAGATGTCAGCAGTTATTTTTGGTAAGAAGGAGCACCCCACCCCCTTGGACTCTGTGAGCCCCGGGCCTCTGCAAGTGGCTGTTTCTAGAGCAGTGACTCCAGGACTCCTGGCCTGCTGCCTGAGGAGGCTGTAACGGGGGGCAGGGGTGGCCGGGACAAACACACAGGGCGTCTTTGTCCCAGCGCAGGTGGCCGAGGCTGGAGCCGGCTCATCCTGGGGGCAGCCTGGGCCTGGTCAGCGCCCCATGTGCAGGACACTGCAATCAGGTACAGGATGGTGAAAAACTCACTCTGGGCTACCCTGACTCAGCAGGTGGGGCCTTCATCTGGCTGCAGGTCACCCAGCTGTGACTTGTGAGCCCCCTCCCATTTCAAGGCCTGGTGTGGAGACAGTGAGAGCAGCTAAGACCGACAGGATCATGCCTGGGTGGCTCAATGAGTTATGCATCTGCCTTTGGCTCAGGGGCTCAGGTCTCGATCCCAGCCTCCTGGGATCAAGCCTGCATCAGGCTCCCTGCTGAGTAAAGTCTCCCACTTCTCCCTCTGCCTGCCCTTCCCCTGCTTGTGCTCCCGGCACTCTCTCTCTCTGACAAATAAATAAAATCTTAAAAAACAACAACAAAAATAAGCGATCAGCTGTAGGCAGGCTGCTCCACAGGGGCCTGGGCCAAATCCCCACTTTACCACCTTTTCCCAGCTTTCAGCTTGACTCCTCACCTGACCTGAGGCCATGTGACATTTGACGTCACCACCAGTCTTTGCATTCACTGTGCTCCCTTGCCTGGAACACCCTCCCCTTTACCAGGTCACCAGAAATTCCTACTCGTGCCTGAAGAGCCAACTCACAAGCGCCCACGCTCTTCCTCCACTTTCCCCAGCCACAGCAAACAGCTCAAAGGCTCCCAGAGGAATTCATTTGTTCATGCTTTCATTGATGACAGCGCTGTCCTTGTCACAGTCACTGATGGCCTCCATGTGGACAAATCCGGTGGTCCCCTCGCTGCGCCATCCTGCTGGTCTGCTCTGTGGCCACTCCTGGTTGACCCCCAAGTCTTCTGGAGACACATTCTCCTCCTGCCCTCTGTGACCTCGCCCGGCCTCCCAACCTGGAGTCCCCGGGGCCTCTTCTCTACTTACGCTCAGCCTCTGGGGGCACTCTGCCAGCATTTGAGCTTCAAATACCTCTTCTACTGAGAGGACCTCCAGCCTTCTACCTCCAGCCTCCTTCCTGGACTCCAGACATGGATTTCCAATTTCCTGCTCGGCACCTCGCCCTGGCTCTCAGGTGGGCAGCTCAAGCGTCTCCCCTCAAGCCGCCTCTTCCCACCTTGTCCCTTCCATCAAAGCCTGAGAGTTGCCACTGACAGGCCCTCTCTCACCTCCACAGCTGATCTGACAGGACACTCTGGCTGCTCACCTTGCACAGCTTACCGAAAATCTGACACTTTTTCACTGCCTCCACTGCCCTACCTGGTCTGGGCCACCATCCTCGCCTCCTCTCTGCCCCCATCCATCTTCCCTGCAGCTCACCAATGGCCCCTTGTGGCCCGGAGAACAAAACCCCATGTCCAGACCACGGCCTGGCAGTCTGTGCCCCCCTCTCCTGCCTCTGAGCTGCCACCAACTACTTTTTCTCGGATCAATTTTCTCCAGCCACACTGGCTTCCCGTCTGTTCCCTGGGCACACACCAGCCTCTGGGCCTTTCTACCTGCTGTTCCCTGCTGCACCCCCCCCCCCGCCCCCGCCAAATATCTGCCTAGCTTCTTCCCTCACCTCCTTCAGGTCTCCCTGCAAATGCCACTTTTCCAGAAAGGCCTTTCCTGCCTGTTCTCTTATCTTGGTTTTGCTTCCCAGCATTGCATCATCGGTCCGTGTTTATTAAATGGGCACCTTTTCATGCTTTCGCCTCCCCTGGTTTCCAGGGCCTGCCAGGGGCACCGGAACCTCTGGGGAGATAGTGCTGGGCTAGAGGCAGGCTCTGCAGACTGGCACGGTGCCTGGCCTCCTGCATGTTAACACACAAATCAGGGTGGCTACTTAAATCGATTAGGGACTGTGCAAACACCACTATCAGGAAATTGTCTGCTCTTATCGGCCCAGAGGCAAAGGTGTGGGATGGGGGAACTGGTGTCACATGCGGTGACTGGACACCCAGAGAGCTCCTGGGCCAGGGACTGGAAGCTCTGATCCAAACCAGGGAGAGGAGGTAGTGGGCCACCCAGGCTCCTAGCTCATACAACACACACCCGGGCGCAGATACGCTTTCCTCCCGGCGCTAACCGGAGGCTGTATGGCCCCTGTGGGGAGAGGCTGTGGCTCGAGAGCTGGGCAGGTCTGGACGTATGAGCCCAGACTCTGCTGCTGCCCCAGCGAGGGCCAACTGGCAAGTCACCCGGCCTCTCACAGGATGGTGAGCAAAGCCACCTCACAAGGTTCGCACCAGGAGTTAAAAGTGCCCAACGTGTGGCTTGGCGCACGGGAGGCACTTGGGAAATATCCATTGTGAAATGGATACACACACCCACATTTTGCCCTTACAGCCGCCCAACGAGCAGGTACTGCAAGCAGCCCCAATTCACAGATGTGGAAAACAAGGCTCAGAGACGTAACAACACTTGCCAAGGCCCCACAGCCACAAGGTAGGAGAGCTGGGACTTGAACCCAGGGCTGCTCGTAACCACCCCCAGATGGGGAAACAGGGCTCACGCCGGCCACATTCCTGCCCTTGAATGTAGTGCTTGCAGGCAGAGGGGCTGCAGGTGAGATCCCTCTCACCCCTGGGCCAAGAGGGCATGTGTGGCTCCCCAGCACCAGATGGGTTAACTCCCTCTCCTCCAGCTGGCCCAGCCCCCGGCACAGGCCCACCCCACTGCATACCCAGATGGCTCAATTAGCCAGCCTGAGCACTATTGGCTTATGCAGCCAGAGTGCTTTTAATGAGATTGTGGGAGCTGAACACTTAGAGAGGGCCAGGCGGACTGACCAAGGGCACAACCGCCCCCTCTGCCTGGGAGCCCGGGGCAGGGGAGGGGATGAGTGTCTGAGTTTGAGGGCACAGGGGAGGCCGGTGCACGGACAGGAAGGAGTCACCCCAGGACCTGGGGGTGGAGACTGTGAATGAAGAAATATGTTGTGCTTCTGGCTTGAGGTGTGATGGTGGCTGGCCCTTCTCTGAGCCTCTGTTTGCTCATCTGGAAAAGGATGACAAGTGTAGCATCCAACTCCCCAGCTGTGGATGGGGGAGCCCTGACCAATGGGAAACATGCAGCAGGTACTGTAAGCTGCAGCTTGCTCATTCCTTGATTTAATCAATATTTATCGAGTACCTACTGTGTGCCAGGCCTCGTGCTTGGGGCTGGGGCTGCAGCAGCGAACACACAAGAATGTCTGCTCTCAGGGATCGGAGATTTGAGTGGAGGGAGACAGATACTGAGCGAATAAATACACTGTATAACAGAGTATGCTAAGGGATGGTGTATGGTAGGGCTGTTATTTTTGAGAGGTAATCAGGGAGAGCCTCCCTGAGGAGGTGACCTCTGAGTGGAGACCTGGATGAGGAAGTGAACCAGGTAGGTGTGTGTGGGAAGAGAGTTCCAGGCATAGAAACAGCATGTGCAAAGGCCCCGAGATAGGAGTGTGTCCAACAGTGCACGGTGGTGGCACAATGAGGAGGCCAGTGTGGAGGGAGCAGGACGCCCCAGAGAAGAATGGAGAAGGATGGTGTCTGAGGATGAACTGGGGCCAGGCGGTACTGTGGAGTGGGTTTTATTCTACATACACAAAGAATGGGGGTGTAGTGTGACCTTAACGAGGATCTAACGGGATCCTCTGGCTACCAGCAAAGAACGGACAATGGGGGCAAAGGGGAAGGCTGGGGACCAGGGAAGAGGCTCCCACAAAAGTCTGGGCAGGAGGGGCCAGTGGCCAGACCAGAGTGAGGACAGTGGAGGTGGAGAGTAATGTTTGGATTCTGGGTGCCTTTTGAAAGTAGAGCCAAGGGACACCTGGGTGGCTCAGTCGGTTAAGCGTCTGCTTCAGCTCAGGTCGTGATCTCAGGGTCCTAGGATTGAGCCCTGTGTTGGACTCCCTGCTCAGCGGGGAGCCTGCTTCTCCCTCTCCTTGCCTCCCGCTTGTGCTCTCACTCTCTCTCTCAAATAAATACAATCATAGAAAGAAAGAAAGAAAGGAAAGAAGAAAGAAAGAAAGAAAGAGAAGGAAAAAGAGAGAGAAAGGAAAGAGAGAGAGAAAGAAGGAAAGAAAAAAGGAAAGAAAAAAAAGAAAAGAAAAAAGAAAAGGAAAAAAAGAAAAGAAAGAAGAGCCAAGGGCATTTGCTGAAGGTCTGTGTGTGGAACGGAAGACAAAGAGAGGAACTGAGGATGATGCCCAGGGTTTTGGCCCAAGTAAGAGGAGGAACAGAAATGTCACTGAGACAGAGGTGGGGTTCCCACAGCACGTCCTTGGTTCACGTATGCACAGGGGTGCACGCACACACATGTGAGCACGCATAGCCACGCATTGTTACATATGTGTGCAAGTTACCACCACAGTGGCACAGACAGCAGATAGGTCCCTGACCCCCGGGGAAATGGAGGCAGGCAGAGAGGGGGCCATGGGCACTCACCGACACCCAGCATGACGAGGGGCGTGTGCTCCCAGCGTGCCAGCAGCAGGAGGTGGACCAAGTTGTGGGCAATGAGGCTGAAGCACAACACGACACAGCACCACTCCTGGAAACGCTTGCCTGCGGGGACAGAAGCCCAGAGGTGAGCGCGGGCCGGGTGGCGAAGGCCACGGGGCTGCGGACTAAAGCCAGGCAGAGCTGGACCCATATGAGCTCTGCCACCATGTTCAAGGAGTCTAACGTGCTAGGCACAGGCTGAACGTAGGGGCTGCCGAGAAGAACAGGCCCCAGCCTACCCATTTCACAGATGATGTCACTGAAGCCCAGGGAAGGGGAGGAGTCCGCCCAAGGCACCAGCCCATGAAGCTGGCCTTGCACAGGCCAATTCTTTGGCAGACAGGACCAGAATTTGTTTCCCGGGCCCTTGTGGGCTCTCTTTGCAGACGCTCCAGGGAACTCTAATGAGCTTTTTTTTTTAAGTGACATCATTGGATCATTTGTCCCCTTTTGTACATAACTATTTGGAGGTGGAGGCTAATAACACCTTTTAACCCCAGAGGATCAGATCCCGCCCAATGTCCATCAAGCAGGGCTCCAATGAGTCAGGGATTTTGGAGAAATGGGCCTTGGTTACCACTTCTAGGGCTCCTGCCAGGAGCAGGGGGTCTGGGAGCATGACACAAGAGATGAGGGGTCGCAAACTCCCAAAGCCTCCAGGGGCCAGGCAGGCGACGGGGGGTAAGGTGGGCTGTGTGGAGGCGGTGGGCTGTGGCACACGTGCCCTTTGTGAAGGAGGGTCACTAATGGGCTGACTCCTGCCAGGTGGGAGTGTGGACCCAGGATTCCCAAGCTTCTAATTCCTAAGAGAAGCCAGAAATCAGGAGAGGGGTGTGAGATCTTTTTAAATCTCCTGCCACATATTTTTAAAAGGCATGTGAGCTCAGACAAGCTGATTCACTCACTGCAGCTCCGTCTGAGGTGTCTTTTTCTCAACACTGGAAACAACAGAGGTGTCCAACGCCTGGGGGATCAGCCAAATCAATTCGGTCCACGGCATCCTTGCAGTCAGGAAAAGAAATGCCTGGGCGGCTGTTTATATGTGGCCGTGGAGGATGTCCAGGACATACTGGTGAGCGCAAGAAAGCAAAGCGCTAAGCAGCAGCCATTAGGTAAGAAAAAGCTACTTAGTCAAGACTGGCTTTCACTTACTCCCCTTGGAATTTAGTATTTGTGAATGTACTCCTCTATCAAAAATCTTTTCTCATAATTGTAAATTAAAATTAAAAAAAATAAAAGGGAAGGGAAACATTGCGTGGGTGGTACAGACTGTGCTACAGGACCCCTGGGGATACTGTTTTCCCAGGCAGCTGGTCCCAAGGGCACAGAAGACCCTTAATGATAGTAATCTTCTTATCATTAGTGTTAAACATCTACTGAGCAGTTGCTATGTGCCAGGTACCTGCTGAGGTGATGCTATTTTGCAGATGAGAGATCAGAGGGTCAGAGTGCTCCCAAGGAAGTAACCTAAGGCTGCAGAGCTAGTCAGCTACAGACTAGGATCCTATGGCCGGGCAGGTCCCTGTGAGTGATTAACAACTGAAGGGGACATGGCAGAGAGAGAGAGGTTCCTCCTGTGTCTGTCCTCTCTTAGTGCTTGCTATTCCCTTCTCTCCCTTCTGATCCAGAGTGACTCTGATAATGCCCTTGCAGACCTCGGCCTGGAGCCTCCACGTCCAGGAGGCTATCCATGATGCTTCCTCTGACTCTTGGACTCCCCCAGAATAGGGCTGCTCCTATGACATCCATCTTCCCCAATCCAAATGTGAACTCAGGAGGCCCAGGACCATGTCCGGCTTGCTCACCAGGGCCCTGGCACACAGCTGGTACTCAATAAATGTCCATGGAATGAACACATTTCTAAACAGAATATTAGAGGACCACTGCCAGGCTTTGTCTCTGGGTGCCCCTCTAAGAAAGCACCTTAGAAGGAAATATCAGGCATTCTACTGCTCCTGATAGGGAAATAGGCCCAGAGAGAGAAAGAAGTGCCTTGGCCAGGACATACAACATTGCGCCCTGGGCCAGAATCAGAACAGTGGCCCTCCCTTTGCCCTATGAAAGACCGAGGGTCAGAGGGGAGAAGGGACATGCCCCAGGTTGCATTCCCTTGGTCCCCTCTTATGCAGATGAGGACACTGCGGTCCAGCAAGTGCAAGGACCCTGACAGCCGTACCACAGCAGCAGATGTGGGCCTGGAACCTCTCGTATCCCACTTCTTAGTGGCCATTTCCCTTGGGCCACGTGACACTGTTGCTCCAGCAGCCCCTACCTGGGGTCACTATAATCTGCCCAGCACAGCCTTCCCCTTTCTGGTTCCTGTTTGTGGCCTGGGCCTGGGACTCCGAAGCGAAGTCTGCAGGGGGCAGGTGGAAGGGGTAAGGAAAAGGTGATTCTTCAATGCCAGCCTGCCTGCCTGCCCCCCAGCCTGCAGGGACAGCAACATGATGGAGTAACAGTAACAATGGCCGATACACACTGAGGCCTATCACAGCTGGGGTGCCAGGTGCAGCCCACATTAGAGATGCCACAGACCAGCTCCCTCCAGCACATTTTGCACTTGGCTTAAAAAATAAATAAATAAATAAAATTAGCTACCTTAAAAAAAAATCACCTACAATTCCTAATTTCCTGTTTCCCTTGAGAACACAAGGCTCTGGGCACCCCAGGCCTGAGCAGCAGCAGCTATGCGCCCCCATGGGATGGGGCAAGAGCTCCTGGCTCAGTCCAGTCTCCTCCCTTGTCTGCGGCCTCTACTGGGTGGCTTCCTTTGGGGGCAGCCCCGCAGTCACCTGCATTTTTGAGCTGGATGCACAGTCCCTCATTCAAGTCTCAATGCTTCCAGGGACGAGCTACATGATCTCACTTCCCAGGTGAGGAAACAGGCTCAGTGGGTAAAAATGAAGAGCTGGGTTTGGATCCTGGGCTTGTCAATGGGACACGTGAGCCTGGATGTTCAGAGCTGTCCTGGTTCTAAAGAGCGCCCAGCTCTCTCCCCGTGCCTTGGAGAATGTCCCTGAAATCAGAATAGTTTCCCTTCTAAACGCCATCTATGTTTGGCCTCTGGAATCTGGATCCTTCCCAGACCAAGTGCTTCAACTTTGACCCATAAACAATACATCTATAATACGAAGTGGCCCTCACTGAGCACCTACTATATGCCAGTTATGGTGCCAGGGATGAGCTCAGCCAGTCCTCGCCACACACCGTGGGCTGGGGACCATTTGCCCTGTCCTTCAGAGGGAGAAGCGAGGCCTGAGAGATGAAATGACTGGCCCAAAGTCACAGCATGGACAGTCAGCCTGGCAGGGCCTGCGGGGCCAGGTGGTCTAAAGTGGTGTCATTATACAGATGGGCAGACTGAGGCTCAGGGGAGAGAAGGGCTTTGCTTAGGACATGAGTGCTTGGGCCACCTCTGGCAGAGTGCTGGGCCTTGTTTTCCTGAGCCAGCCCCTGGCCTGGCCAGGCTCCATGATTTGGGCTCTGAGTTATGGCCGTGACTGTCTGTTGGCCTGGGGAAGAGATCAGGCTTGTGTGTGGTGGTTGTGGAGGGCTGGGAGGAGCAGGTGCCAGGCCTTGGCCATCTTTGCTTTCCTGGGGGCAGGCCATGGCGGCCAATGGCTTGGCATCAGGCCCGACTCTTCTTGTTTCAGTCAGACAAGCCCTGAATAACCTGTACTTCTGATGGCCCTTGGCGTCAGGGAGGTGGGGGGACAGGAGGTAGAGAAAAGGCAGGAACCAGACAGAGACAGAGGAAGAGAGAGAGGCAAACAGATGAGAGAGAACAGGAACCAGAGACACAGAGAAATGAGAAATGGAAAGACAGGAAAAAACAGAGACATGGAGAGATTATAGGGAGACAAAGAGAAAAAAGACAGAGCGTGGCCAGAGAGGAGAGACAAAGAAGTGGAAAAAGAACAAGAGTGAAGGAGACAGAGTGAAAACCCAGCCCAGAGTGGCAGGGACCAGGCCTGGCCTGGGAAGGGACCCCAGGTCCATTCTGGGGGACCGAATCTTTGCCCTGACCCCAAGCTAAGAGATCCTTGTCTCCCCCAGGGCCAGAGGTACCTGTGTTAGCCAGCGTGGTTTGAAGAGCTGGCTCTAGTGACCCCTGAGGGTCCACCCCTGGAGGCCGGGCACCTGAGATGTACCACATACACCCATGTTTCATGGGTACCTGCGGGGAAGCTGGACACCAGCCTTACCTCCGGGCTTGCCCATGAGGCCTGCCAAGCCCGCCAAGTCCTTCACAAATCCTGGCACAGGGCAGGCTGCTGCTGTGAACCCCGAACCCGGAGTGCAGTGGGCTAAGGGACCCTCCATGACTCCCGGGATCTGTTAGGACCAGGCCCCAACTTCTTGGCCAGACACTTGGGGCCCACAGGATAAGGCTGAGGCTGCCTCACTCCTTGGCCCTTTGCTGTTCCCACCAGCCAGTGCCACCCCGATCAGACTACTCACAGCTCCCCGCAGACACTAGGCCCACTCGCTCTGTCACCGGCCCTGCACGCATGCTGCTCCACTGACCTGGAACATTGGGCCCCTCCTGCACACCCACCCTGGGCTGGCTCCCTTCCACAGTGAAGATTAAGAACACGGAACCTAGAACATCTCCCTCCTTCCACCAGTGTTCTGTTTCTGGCCCTGCTAACTGGCTGTGTGATTGTGGGCAAGTCTCTACTCTTTGCTAAGCCTCAGGAAATGTCTTCAAGATGGACAGGGGGCTCATGAAGTGCCAGTCAAATCAAACGCAAGCAGTCCCTGGCCTTGCTGACCCTGCCCTCTCGGAGGGGTAGATGCAGGCTTGATCCCAAACAGGACAAGCTTAGGAAGAACACATGTTGGGGCTGGGCTATGACGAGGCTACAAGATGTGGGGAGTTGGGGGGTGGGGGAAGCCTCTGTTTCCTCCCCTGAAAAATGCAGTTAGTATCGAGGGGACACCTCAGACAGTTGTGGTGAGGATGAAATGAGATCACGTGGAGGAAATGTCCAGCATGAACAGTACTAAATAATTGTCAACTGTGTTAACTGCCTTATTATTGCTGCCAACTGTCACCATGCCAATCCACCTCTGGCCCCAAGAATATCAAGAATTCAGTCCTGGAACCCAGAAACTTCTCCTACTCTCTCCTTGCTCATTTTTCTCCAGCCCATGGGACTCCTTATATCCACAAACACTCCGGGCATGCTCCCACCTCAGAGCCTTTGCACTTGCTGGGTCCTTGGTCTGGACCAATCCTTCCTCAAATATCTTCAGGCCTCCCTCCCTTCATGTCTCTGTTCAAATATTACTCACTCAGTGAAGCCTTAACTGCCCCATCTCTAAAATGTTCCTGCCCCCAACAACATTTCACTTCCCCCTTTTCTGCTATATATTTGCTCCATAATGCTTGCCACCACTGGGCAAGGGAGCTATTTTCCTTATTTACTGGGCTTAGTAAAATGCCAGCTCTATTTTTCCTCTTATTCACTGCTTTGCCCTCAGGGCTTAGAATGGAGACTGGGACAAAGATGTTCCATATGTATTGAGCCTGGTCCCTCATTTTATAAGTCAAGTCCAGAGAAGGTCAAGGTACTTCTGCAAGGCCATACAGGAATGGAACAGAGAGAGGAAGGGAGCCCTATGAAATTTGGAGAAACCAGTCTGACCAGTCTTCCACTTCTCCACTCCTCACCACCTGGCCTCCTCCCAGCTCCAAGTCAAGAGGAGATAAGGCCTTTACTGAAGGTTTGGGGCATCTGGAGGCTGTCTGCAGCCTCAGATCCCTGCATGGCTGTTCTTCAGAGGGTGGAGGGCATTTGGGGAAATCAGAACGAGACAAAGATGCAATCATGGGGGAATGGAGAAATGGCAGTCTCCTGGGGGAGCTCAGAATGCCTGAGTATGATTTGGTTGAAAGTGGGTAGGGTTTACCCAGGTGGGCAGAGCTGGACACCAAAGGAAGAAGCTTTTGAATACTTACCCGCAAATCTCAGGTGGTGAATCTGAGGACAAGAGAGGTGGAACACCTTATTCCAAGACTCACAGGAAACACCAGACTACTGGGGTAGCAACAGGGAGCACCTACTGTATGCCAGGCACTGCATCAAAGTGGATGATCTCATTCCCCCAAACACTAAGGAACAGGTAAACTTTATGTCCATTTTAGAGGTGAGGAAACTGAGGCTCAGAGAGGGAAAGTGGCTTGGTTCAGGTCACATAGCAAGAAGCAGTCGGGATGCCAAGCCC
The DNA here is from genome assembly GCF_002007445.2 of Ailuropoda melanoleuca. NCBI lineage: Eukaryota > Metazoa > Chordata > Mammalia > Carnivora > Ursidae > Ailuropoda > Ailuropoda melanoleuca. The sequence continues at coordinate 56,406,677 of NC_048230.1, read as the reverse complement.
AGCCTGTCCCAGGGAGTGCGGGAGGTTTTAGGTCCATAGGCTAGGTGCTTTGGAAACAAGCTAAAGAAACCGTGGCATCATGGGCCAGGTACCCAAGTCATTTGGAAAAAAAAAAAAATCACACCCAGAGCATGGAACTGCAAGCCCAGAAAGGGCCTCTGGTGACCTAGGACTCAAGAAAGCAAATGGCCCAAGGTCACATAGCCAGTGATGGCAGAGATGGTATGCAAACCCGGGCCAGTCAGAGTAGAAAGTGAAGGTCGTAGTGGATCCATGCCGACCCCAGGCAAGGGCTGTGCATGGTGGCTGTCCCCTGGCAAAAGGAAAGATGTCAGAATGTTTGACAAACAAAGCTTGGCGTGATGGCGACATCCAGGCAGAGGGGCCTCCTGCAGCAACCAGTCACCTGACTCTGGAGTTCTCGATGGCACTTCCTTAACCCCTCGGGACAGAAGGCCCAGGGAATGAGATTCCTTGGGCTCTACTGGAAGTCAGAAAAGGGTGGGGGAGCTAGTGCTCCCCGGAGCATAAATGGTAGGCACAGCAGGAGGGAGCCAGGGACCATGATCTAGGGGCAGAGCGGTGGGTAAAGGTCTCTAAACTGTGGTCTGGTTTGGAGAATTGAGGGGGCTAATATATGCAATGGGAAAGGGGCAAGGACTGGACTTGAGGCTTGCATATGGGAGGAGCTTAAACTGGAAAATTTACAGTGCCCTCACCACTCGGGATACCGGAATAGAGTGGGAGCTGAGGCTCCTCTCTGCTGGGGGAGGGGGTGGTTCGTGGCCACTGAAGCTATAACTAGAATGGGGCTTGAGGGAAGGGCGGCGACTGGGGCTCTAGGTAGCTGGGGATTCCCGAGTTGCGGTTCCTAGAAGCAGGGAGGCTGACGTGCCCAGATTTGGAGGGTGAGGTCACTGCTGCCTAGGGCCCTAGGCTGGGGCACAGATGGGGCCCTAGGGTGTGAATTCCGGATCTGGAGAACCTGGGATGGGACGTGACTTTCAAGAGGAGGGAGTGGCAGTGCATGCATGTAGCTGACAGGCTGCCTGGGATGGGGGTCCCTAAGTCTAGGGACGCTCTTTGCAGCCGCGGATGATTAGAGGTTAGGATCCGGATCTGAGCATGCGATGGGAGCTCTGTATGCGGTTCGGGGAGCTGAAATGGCAGTTCCTTGATATAAGGATTGTCTGTGCATCTAGAAAGCCCAGTGGCTGGAGCTCTGGCTTGAGCTTGGAAGGGGCCCCGGGGTGGGGTCCCCAGACGTGGGGGCGCTATTTGCAAGTTTAGAAGCCGAGGCTGGAGTTCTGCATCGGGGCCTGAGACTGGGGTTCCGATCTGGGGAACCCGGGTCGCTGTCCGTAGCCCGGGCTGGTGACTGCAGGCCTGGAGTGGGGGGGCCCGGAGGTCTTACCTGGAGAGTAGAGCGCGGCCAGTTCGCGGGCCCCGGCGTGCTGCGCGCCCCAGCGCCGGCAATAAGCCGCCTCATCCTCGTCGAGCTCCGGCTGCTGCCCCGGCCCGTCCTCTGCGCCCGCCATGACCACTCGACCGGCCCGCCCGGTGCGCTCTGCTAGCGGCGGCGGCGGCAGGGCCGCGGAATCGCGGCGAGATCACGCCGCCCAACGACCGCTCAGCGCCGGGCTCGGCGGAGGCGCCGGCGGGGGCCTCGCCCGGCCGCGCGTCACAGCCAATCGGGGACCGCGCCGGGGCCGCGATGGCCAATCAGCGGCCTCCGAGCCGCAGCCAACCGCGGCGCTCGGGGGGCAGGAGCGCAGCTGGGCGCAGCTGGGCACGGAAGCTTGGGGCGGCGGCGCGTCCCTCCCCGCAGCGATCCGCCCCCGGCCGGGGCCAGCCGCCGGCGCCACGGAAAGAGCCGGCGCGGCACCGCCCACCTCGCCCTAGGTTTACCGGCCGGTGCAATGGGCCGAGGTCGTGTGCCGCCGGACCCAGAAACAGGCGTTTCTTCAGCACGCACTGTCAAGCGCCTCCTGTGTGGAAGGAGCAGGAGAGAAGGGCGTCGGGCCGGGGCCAGGGAGCCAGCGCTTGGTGGACACTTCGAACAGTGCTCCCTGGCTGAGGCCCACTCTGCCTGGGCTAGCTTCTTGAGCCCTACCGCGTGCAGAGGTTACGAGAACCGTGCGTACACCTACTGTGTGCCCGCTGGCGTTGAGCGCCCAGGGAGGAGAACCGTCGAGCCTGAGCCCCAGGACCTCCTGTTCTCCTGAGGAAGAGGACAGTAAACTGATGAGAATGACCTTAAGCGTCACTGTAAGATTTGGTGAGCGCTTAATATCTGTTAGACGCCAGGCCAAGAGCTAGTCAACAGTCTTCCATTGGCTCCTAATAACCAGTGATGTTGCCTCCTCAGAGGCCCCTCCCGACCTCCCTGCTCAAAGTTGCTCCCTCCTCCAGTCACTGTGACATCATCATGTTTTGTCTTCACAGCACTTGTCACGAGCAATGAACTTGCAGTTCATGGCTCACCCACCAGAAAACCAGTTCCTGAGGGCCGGGACTTGCTTTGTTCACAGCTGAATCCCCATGTCTGGATCAGCATGCGGCACATGGTAGAACCTCAGTAAACGCTTGCTGAGTGAACTAAGGCTCAGCCCAATGCTTTCATTCAAATTCTTCGCCCATTTAAGAATTGGATTATTTGTCTTTTTATTGTTGAATTGTAAGAGTTCTTTATGTGTTCTGGACACTGGACTCTTATCAGATACATGATCTGCAAATATTGTTTCTCATTTTGTTTTTAACTTTTTTTAAAAGATTTTATTTATTTATTTGACAGAGAGAGACAGCCAGCGAGAGAGGGAACACAAGCAGGGGGAGTGGGAGAGGAAGAAGCAGGCTCCTAGCAGAGAAGCCTGATGTGGGGCTCGATCCCAGAACGCTGGGATCACGCCCTGAGCCGAAGGCAGACGCTTAACGACTGCGCCACCCAGGCGCCCCTGTTTTTCACTTTTGCATGATGTCCTTTGATGCACAACAATGTTTTTACTTTCGATGAAGTCCAGTTTCTGTGTTTTTTCCTTTCTTTGTGCCCTAGGTGTCGTATTTCCTTATTCTTTTTTCCATTTATTTATTAACAACTTCATCGTATTCCATTGTGTGGCTGGACCATAACTCATTTAACTAGCTGCCTATTGGATGGACGCTTGGTCCATCTTTGGATGGTCCTGTCTTTGGATGTTGTCAACTTTTTATGTGATGTCACAGTTGCATGTGAAGGTGGATCAAGACAACACACTCTTGAAGTGGGATCACTGTGATAAATGTTAAATGCCTCTGTCATTTTGGTAGATATAGACAAACCATCATTAGGTACGTGGATACTGGGATTAGAATCACATGCTAATTTATACTCCCACAGTTGTGTTCAAGAGTGCTTGTTTCCCACAGCCTTGCCAACAGAGGGTGGCTATTTAAGTAAGATTAAAAATTCAGACCTTCAGTTACACTAAGCACATTTCAGTAGTCACATGTGGGAGGTGGCAAGCGAATTGGACAGTACAGATGTAGAACGTGTCCATCATCACAGAAAGTTCTGTTGGGCAGTTCTGGTAAAGAGTAGTGCAGTGACCTTGACTTTACATTTTAATAGGGTCTCTCTGGCTGCCCGCAAGGAATGGACTCAGGGACCGTGCAGAGACAGGACACCAGAAGGAGGTGACTGTGATGGCTCAGGTAGGAGTGGATGAAGGGTCAGACCGGGGTGATCGTGGACGTGGGGGAAGTGCTTGATTCTGGATGTGTTTTTGAAGGGGGAGTGGCCAGCGTTTGCTGGTCGATGAGTTATGGGGGTGAGGGAAATGGAAGTCGAGAATGACTCCCAGGTTCCGGGCTGGAGCCACTGGGAGGGTGGAAGTGCTGTTGACTGAGCTGGGAGAGAACACAATGGGAGCATGTTTGGGGAGGGGGAGAGACCAGCAGTCCTGTTTTGGGTGTATTGCGCGTGAGATGCATGGTGGATGTTCCAAGCAGAGATGTCAAGTGGGCATCAAGTTGTTTTTCTGGCCTCGAGAATGACATGCATTTTTGGTTACCAAGTTAGAGCAAACCCAGAAAGGAGGGAAGAGGCGGAATCACAGGCCTCAGCTGGGGATGGGTGAGCGGGGCAAAGGTCAAAGGCAGTGATGGGCAAAGGAAGGAGCCCAGCTTTCGAAACTTGGAGTCTGTTTCTGAGCCTATGTAGGTTCATTTTTCTTCGTTAAATGGAAAGAGATGCGTCATAGGCTTTTGTAAGGTTCACAGTGAACACAATGAGAGGTAGGGTACCTGGCAGGCAGGAGACCCTGCAGAAATGTTCATCACCTCCCCTGTGTGTTACACTTGACTATGAAGGTGTTAGGATGAGATCCACACCCTCACCTGACATTCAAGGCCCTGCTGATCTGGGCCCTGCTGACTCTCCAGCCTTGTCTCCTGACATCTTCCACTGTCATCCTGCCGCAGGGCCTTTGCACTCGCTGTACCTGCTTCCTGGTGAATGGTCTCCCTGGAGAGGCATGTGGCTGGCTCCTTCTCCTCCTTTAGGTCTCTCTTCTCTGGTTCCTCTTGCTACAAAGCTGCTGGAGATGGACACTCCCAAGGTGTCACAGTGTTGGGGGATGGAACCCTGCTGGCTTGCATCAAGTCCTGTTGATCTGGATCGCTCCATTCATTTATTCATCAGATCTTTACTGAGAATTGCTGTGGGCCAGATATTTTGAGAAATGCTGATGGTACAGCAGCAAACAAGACGTGAGGGCCCTGCTCTTAGATATGGAAGAGGGACAGACAATAAACAGGTAAAAAGATAATCTAATTTCAGGTAGGGACCAATGATGTGGAGAAGTGAAGCAGGCTTCAGAGATGGGTGGAGAATGACGGGGAGTGCTTCATCAGATGGGGAGCAGAAGGTGTCAGGAAGGCCTCTCCGAGGAGGTGGCAGTTGAGCAGAGACCTAAAGGAAGTGAAGGAGCTGCCAAGAGGATACCCAGAGAAGAAGTGCAGAGGCCCCGAGGCAGGAGCATGCTTGGTGTGCTCAAGGGACAGCAAGGAAGCTTGTATAGATGGAGCAGAGGGTGAGAGGAAAATGGGGGAAGGTGGGATCAGAGAGGTATGAAGGAGCCACATCATTACGCACCATATAGGCCAAATAAGTGTTGAATTAATGCATGAATGAAAGAGGCAAACAGAGAGTTTTTGGAATGCATACATAATGGCTACCTACCTCAGGGTGAGAAATCAGGGACGGCTTCCTGGAGGAGGGGATACCTGAGCTGACATCTGAAGTTAAGTAAGAACTGGCTGGGGAAGGGGAGTCAGGTGAGGTATGAGGGTCTTCCAGACACAGGGAATAGCATGTGCACAGACCCAGTGGTGAGAAATTGTTCCATTCACTGAATTGAAGAAAAAACGATCAGCTAGGCTGGAGTATAGCATGAGCGGAGAGTTGTAGAGATATGGAAGTTCCATGGGGGCCCCGGGCATGCTTGTTGCCCCACACAGGAATTGTGACCTTTCCAAAGGCAGCACCAGGGCGCCCGCAGAGTTGAAGACCCAATTTGTGCTTTGAGAAGCTCCCTCTAGTTGCTGAGAGGAGGTGGATTAGAATGAGGTGAATCTAGAGGGAAAGGAGATGAGTAAGAAAGGTCTGCAGGGATGATGGCTGAGGGGGCTGGAGGTCAAGGGAGGCTGTGATGGGGGCTTGTGCCAGCAGACTTCCTTCTCCCACCTCTTTATGCATCCTCTTTATCCGTCTGAGTGTGCTTATGCTGGGTGAACGTTTTCAGCACCTGCCCTGAGCTGGCCCCGTGCTGGGGGCTGAGGGACCTGTGGGGAATGGAGTCTCATTCCTGAGAATTGTTCCTAGTGACACACAGCGCCCTACGTTGAGGAAAACGTTTAAGATCCTACCTCATGCGTATTTACGTAGGCTCCAAACAACACAAATTGACTGCAAAAGTGAGCTTCACTATAATTTTAATTTTTACCGTTCATTTATTCATCCATCAAACATTTATTGAGCATGTATTACTAGGCAGGACCTGCTGTAGGTACTGGAAACGTAACAGGAAAGAAAGAAGACAAAAATCTCTGCCTCCTGGCGTTGACACCTGGGGGGTGGGAGGGGGAGATGGACAATAATTACTAAGTACTAAACTACGCTGACATGGGAAAACAGCAAAACAACAACAACAAAGCAGGGTAAGGAGGCTTGGAAACTGGGAGGATGGAGGGCAGGTTGAGTAGTTAACAGGGTAGCCAGGGAATGCCTCACTGAGAAGGTGATAGACTAAAGATAGAAGGTGAGCAGATTAAAGGAGGGAATGGAGGGAGCCATGTGGGACTACAGGGGAATAGTGTTCTGGACAGAGCAAAAAGCCAGTGCAAAAGCCCTGGGGTGGGAAGGAGCCTTATGAGCTTTAATGATTGACTGAATGTGTGGGCTGTTAAGAAAAAGTGGGCTTGGGGCCCACAGGGGCCTTAAAAGGTCTAGGTCATAGCCTGGTGGAAGGACCAAGGGTGTCAGAGTTTCCTGGCTGTGAAAAGAGTCTCAGAGACAAGGGTGTGGGGGCTGCTGCTGTGTGGTCAGGATGCCAGCTATCCCGCTACCCCTAGAGGCTCTGTGTGCCCAGCTGGGCTGCTTGCTCCCTAAGTCAGTCTATGGGAACCTCTCTTACCATCTCCCCTGTTTCCAGCAGGGCCTCCTACCCGGAAGGAAGTGCCCCATGCTGTGCTCTAGACTGGGGCAGGCTGTTTGCCAACCTCTGAGGGTGCCTGCCTCTTGACCCTGCTACCACCACAGGGCGTGGCTATGGACAGGAAGGCCTTCCCTGGAGGGTCATGGCCAGACTACACTGACCAGATGGCGCATGCCTGGGCTATGGCACAGCCATCCCCAAACTAAGCCTTCCTTTTTCCTACGTTTTAAAGTGTTTTATTGTATGTGTGAGTCATGGGGATGGAGACATCTGCTTCTGGTTGCCCACGCCCATTCCCCCTCCTTCATGGAAACAATACCCTGAATTTTTGGAGGAATCTCTCTTGCCTGCTTTCTCAGCCTGTGGTTTGTATGGGACGCACTCTGCCTCTTTAATATAAGCCAAGCGACATTATCTGGCCACCTGGGACATGGTGATTGGTTCGGAGATGGGTGTGTGACTTCAGATGGCCCAATCAGAGTGAGTTTCAGGATCCTGCTATGGAATTTCATGGATCCAGGAATCTAAGTGTCTTGGGATGTAGATGCTTTTCCCCCATGGATGTGAATGAGAAGCAAGTTTTATCAGAATCTGCTGGCAGCCATAAGGGGGTCATCTTTAGGGTGAGTTTGCTGGAGAAGGCAGAGAGGAAAGACCAAGAGAAATCAGGTCCTTGGTGAGATCTTTGGGTGGCTGGATCAAGCCTTACCTGAAAGTGGTCCTCCCTACCAGTCAGACAGACTTAGGTTTAAGTCTCAGCCTCACCACTTGTGTGCTGTGTGACCATGGGCAAATTATTTATTCTCCCAGGATGTCAGTTTCCTAATGTGGAAAATGAGGATAATAAGAGTATGCCTACCTTGTGGGGCTGTTTTGAAGATAAGCTAATACATAAATTGTGGTTAGAAGAGTGCCTGGTGATACATTTTAGCTATTATTATTAGCATTAAATAAATACCCAGAGCAAACCTTTCCTGAATTGTGTGTGATCTTCTTCTGGACTTCGCAGTTATAGGAAACCAATACATCCTCTGTTTTTATTTTACATCCTCCTTCTTACTTGCTGAGCATAGGGATCAATATCAGTGTGGGATTGGGGAGAAAGGTGTAGGGGGCTGGTATTTGAAGGTGGCTGTCTCTGTGAGCTGAATATTTTATGCACACTTGCTCTTTGGCTTCATTTTACAGGAAAAAAAAATTGAGGCTCAGGAAAGTTAACTTGCCCAAAGATGAGTAAGATTTCATCAGGGAGAAAAGGTGAGGGAGGATATGTTGGGCAGCAGGTGTGGCAAGATCAAGGGCCATGAACTGTGAACGTACTCGGTGTACTATTCAGGAAACAGGAGTAATTCAGAGTCCCGGGAATAACAGATTAAAGCCATGTTTTTATTTTTATTTTTTTTAAAGGTTTTATTTATTTATTCGACAGAGAGAGAGACAGCCAGCGAGAGAGGGAACACAAGCAGGGGGAGTGGGAGAGGAAGAAGCAGGCTCATAGCAGAGGAGCCTGACGTGGGGCTCGATCCCAGAACGCCGGGATCACGCCCTGAGCCGAAAGCAGACGCTTAACCGCTGTGCCACCCAGGCGCCCCTAAAGCCATGTTTTTAAAAACTAGAATAAAACATAGCTGAGTATGACAAGATCCTTTTAAAATCATAATTTCTAAGATAATTTTAATTTTACAGAAGAGTTGTTAGACCAGTGCAGTAAAGCTTCCATATCTCCTTCACTCGGATCCCCCAATCATCCACATTTTGCTACACTTGATTTATCACTTTCTCTGTGTGTGTATAATTTTTCTAAACCATTTGAGAGTCAGTCACAGACACAATGTCCTTTTTACCCCTAAATATTTCACTGTGCTTTTCCTAAGAACAAGGACGTTCTCATATGTGGCCACACGTTTGAAACAGGTTTCAAAATCAGGAAATTTAACATTCTCAGAAGGTTATAATATAATTTTTATTGTCCGTATTCAAATACCACTAACTGTACCCATAATGACCTGAAATCTTTAGTGACCACCAAGGTCATGGTGCCCCTTCCAAAGAGAAAAAATATGCACCTGCCCGAAGAGAAGAAAATCATTAACATCCATAAATCTGCTTAGAGAATCTGTGCTTAGAATTCCTACTTGTAGGCTCTGTATATCTCAAGCAGTGGTGTCCAACTGGGGATGCTTTTGACCCCGTGGGACATTTGACAATATCTTGAGACATTTGTGATTGTCACAAGTGGGGGGAGTGATATGCTATTATCATCTCATGGGTGGAGAAGCCAGGGATGCTGCTAAATGTCCTACCATGTGCAAGATAGAGAGTTCTCTGCCCCAAAATGTCAGTAGTGCTGAGGTTGAGAAAGTCTGACCTGCAAATAAGTTGGGGGAGAGACACCTCCCTTTGCTGCACCTGGAGCACCCTATGGGCCTCCAATTCATCCCAGCAATTCTATTTCTCCCCAGCTACCCTGGAAAACCCCCACTCCTCTAGGCATAGGGAGGCCCAGCCAAAACTCTATGATCGCTCCAAACTGGAACTAATCCATGTGTCCTATTAGGAGAAGACTGATAAAATAAAACTGTGGAGTCACGCTGTGGTCACGGCTCTTCCCTCAGCTCTGTTTGCTCTTCTGTAAAACGGGGTTGGGGGGGTGGGATTGGAAGGATGCCAGTCGTCTTGGGTCCAGCTGCTACTTTATGACTTATGGGCATAACTGCTTCTGACTCATGCACAATTGACGCATTGGGATTATGTGCTGACCAGTCTCTGGGCTTTTATTTACAGGAGGCTGCCCGGGAATGTCTCCCCATTGGAATCGAGGGCAGAGCCTCTGCTGAGTCACCTCTGGCCCCTGGGGGCCCAGCTTAGGGTCTAGTTCATTGGAAAAGCAGCTGCCATTCCTTTGGTGCCAACTATATGCCAGGCCCAAGGCTAAGTCCACATGCTCTCGCATGGCACTAGCACACTTACTCTCTTATCTCCATGTTATAAATGAGGACACTAAGGCTCAGAGAGGTCATGACACAGAGCTGGGAAAGGCAGAATTGTGAGTCAACCCAAGATGAGTCAAATTCCAAAGTCTGGGCTATTTCTAGTCTGCTGCAACTTCTCTCACACGTGGTAGGTGTTCAGAAAAATTATGGGTGGCAGAGAGTGGACAATATATTCATTGGTTGTAAACCCCAGAAAGCATAGCTGCCCAGGTATGTTAGCTACTGACTACTGTTCCAGCCTCCCTTGCAGCAGTATAGGACATGTGACTAATTCTGGCCAATCGGATGAGAGTGCAAGCGGCACAAAACATTCTGGTTTGTGCCCTTAAAGAGGTTGACTTCTGCTTCCTTTTCTCTACTTCCCACTGGCAGGAATGTAGATGTGATGGCAGTGTTAGAGCAGCCACATTGGGCCATGGGATGGAAGCTGCCAGTTGAAGATGGATGAGCTATAAGATAGAAAGAGTCTGGGTCCCAGGGTTCCTGGGTAGCTCAGTCGGTTGAGCATCTGACTCTTAATTTCAGCTCAGGTTATGAGGTGGAGCCCTGCATTGGTCTCTGCACTCAGCATGGAGACTGCTTGAGAGCCTCCTTTCCCTCTGCCCCTCCCCCCACTCATGTTCTATAAATAAATAAATAAATAAATAAATAAATAAATAAATAAATAAATAAAATCTTTAAAAAAGAGAAAAAGAAAGAGCCTGGGACCCTGATACCATAAAGCCACCATCCAACCCTGGCCTGCTTTTCTCCAGATTAATGTAAGAGAGGAAGATAAATTATTTTCTTGTCTAGGAGACACTTGTTGTTTGAGCCATTTATTTATTTATTTATTTATTTATTTATTTATTTATTTATTTTTGTTAAAGATTTTATTTATTTATTCGACAGAGATAGAGACAGCCAGTGAGAGAGGGAACACAGGCAGGGGGAGTGGGAGAGGAAGAAGCAGGCTCCCAGCAGAGGAGCCTGATGTGGGGCTTGATCCCATAATGCCGGGATCACGCCCTGAGCCGAAGGCAGACGCTTAACCGCTATGCCACCAAGGTGCCCCTATTTATTTATTTTTAAAATTTAAATTCAATTACTTAACATATAATGTATGATTTGTTTCAAGGGTACAGGTCTGTGATTCATCAGTCTTATATAATAGCCAGTGTATTTGAGCTGATCTTGAACAGCATGGATCTGGTATCTCACCAATGTATTTGTTAAGTGAATGAGTGGATGATTGAATGACAGAAGGAACGGTCAGATACAGGTCCGTACACATATAAAAGTGCAGAGATGGCCTTTGTGCCTCGGTGGGAGCGTCTGACCAAATGCAGTACAAAATCTGTGGCCAGAGGAGCCAGTTTCAGACCTGGCCATCATACTAACTTGCCGTGGACTCCTGGGTAACCCATGTGCCCTCTGTGGGCCCCACCCGCCTCAGCTGTACACCCAGCTTAGCAAGTTCATGTGGAATCCGTGCAATTTAAAGTTGTTCGCTGATCTTTGCAATGCTATTTCTAGAAATCCATTCCCAGAGAAATTCTCACCTCCGAGCTCGTGACCACAGGTGCTAGGGTATAGCTGCACCTTCGTTTGTGGAGGAAAGACTTGGAAATATCCTTAAGGTAATGAGATAAGCGATGGCACATTCATGCTTTGGGGTGCTGACCGCGGACTGTGACCACCAAGAATTCTCTGGTGAGGGGCGCCTGGGTGTCACAGGGGCGCCCTGGGAATTTCCAGAACCAGAGTGGTTCAGGGTGGCTGTGAGGGTAGCGTGGGAAGCCACAGAGCAAGGAGACATTTGGAAGGAAGGCACCAAGGCAAGGAGGTGGGTTCGAATTCCAGCTTCACTACTTCCTAGCTAGGGGAGCGTGGGCCGAGTTGGCACTTTCTCTGTGCCTCAGTTTCTTCTTGTATAACATACGGGCCCATGGGCCCACCTTATGGATGTCTACTAAGGATTCGATGAGAGAATTCATTCATTAGATTAGTTTTTTTAAAGATCTATTTATTTGAGACAGAGAGAGTGCGTGTGAGCTTGTGGGAGGAGGGGCAGAGGGAGAGAATCTCAAGCAGACACCCCGCCCAGCATATAGGGCTCAAATGACTGAGCCACCCAGGCACCCCCAAATCTCATTCCTTTATATGGCTGAGCAATATTCCACCATGTGTCTATAACTTGACTAATTTTATGATTTCCACCCTTTGTGTTAAGACTTTAATCCACATGGAGAGTCTGCCTTTGTTTGCCGTTTTTTTTCGGGGCCAGTCTCCCAACAGCATCCCTTGAACCATCTCCCCTTTCCTGGGCAGGCTATGGTTCCATGCACTGAGGTTCTCAGGCAACTGTGGTCAGCTCCAGCCCCCCTGCGTCCCCGCGTTGGCCTGTGTCTCTGTGTGCCAGCACCCCACTATTTATATTATACTGGCATATGCCTCTTTCGGCTGGTACGGGAAGTCTCCTCTTTACTATTCTTTCTTAAGGTTGTGGCTGTCCATGCCACCCCCCATCAAACCCTCAGGAACGCACTGTGTCAACGAGTGTAATCCTTTTCCCCACAGGACAGGGGAGAAAACAGGCTTCAGGGAAGGTACGGGACTTGATAAAGTTTGCAGAGCTGACAAATGGCAGAGCTAGGACAAAACCGGGCCTGGTCCCCAGCCCCCAGCTGCCTCTCCTGTCTACAGCCCACTAGGGTTTTAGCTTCAAGAAGGGAGAAGGGGCTACTTAAAAGTCTGCTCTACTGCTCACCTGCCAGTTGGCTCTCAGACCCCTTTCTTGTAGCAGGAGAGGAAACCACTGTGCATTTAAACGGAGAGACCTTCCAACAGGGAATGGGTGACAGCGGTGGTGGCGGAGCCCAAAAGTCAAAAAGGAGGGTGTGAGAAAGCTCAGAAATTTGCAGCAGAAGTCATTGCCACCTCTACGCTGGAGGGAGCAAGGGAGGAGGAAATGTTACAGTAGCCCAGGGCCTGTGCCACTCAGCAAAACTGGAAACACATCTCTATGATAGGACTAGGAGCCGCCATTAGCTGAGCATTTACTATGTGTCCGCACCTTCCACTGGTATTTTACATGCATTCTCTACACACAGGATGTGGCTCCTCCTGGCTTCTGCTCAGACCTCCTCAGACATGCCCTATGATGATGCTGCCACCCACACAGATCCAGCTCCTGCTTTATTTTCCTTTATCATATTGTCAATACCTGAAATTATCCCATATGCATGTTTGTCTGTTGTCTCCCCCCACCTGCCCTGCCAGTAGACTGTAATCCCCGTGAGGGCAGGACTCAGGGCTTGGTGTAACTTAGTGCCTGGGTGAGATTCTCAGTCACCCCCATCATAAGTACTTGATGTTCCAACAATAACTAATCTAGGGGCGTCTGGGTGGCTCGGTTGGTTAGGCATCTGACTCTCAGTTTCAGCTCAGGTTGTGATCTCATAGGTCATGGGATTGAGCCCCACATCAGGCTCTGTGCTTAGTGCAGAATCTGCTTGAAATTCTCTCTCTCCCCCTTTCCCCCTGCATGCACGTGTGCACGCTCTCTCTCTCTCTAAATAAAATCTTAAAAAAAAAAAAAAAGGAATGCAATTTCGACACATGCTACAACGTGGAGGGCTCCTGAAAGTGTAATGCTAAGGGAAATAAGCCAGACACAGAAGAACAATTATAGGCAGATTCATACAGACAGAGAGTAGAATGGTGACTGCTAGAAGCTGGAGAGGGGGAGGACAGAATGTTAGTGTTCAATAGGGACAGAGTTTATGTTGGGGACGATGGAAAAGTTTTGGGTATTGACAGAGGTGATGGGTACAAGATATTGTGAATGTAATTAATGCCACTGCATTGTACGCTTTCAAATGGTTAAAATGATAAATATTATATATATTTTACTCCAAAAAAGCACTCTCCAATTGGTAGAAGAATAGTCAGAAAGTCACTCTATGCCTAGAGGTGAGAAAGGATTTTTTATTTATTTTTATTTTTTTAAAGATTTTTAAATCTTTAATCTTTTAAAAATTTATTTATTTGACAGAGAGAGAAGCGAGAGAGGGAATGCAAGCAAGGGGAGTGGGAGAGGGAGAAGCAGGGTTCCTGCCGAGCAGGGAGCCCGATGCGGGGCTCGATCCCAGGACCCTGGGATCATGACCTGAGCCGAAGGCAGACGCTTAATGGCTGAGCCACCCAGGCGCCCTGAGAAAGGACTTTTTAAATTAAGCAAATTTCACAACCACAAGCATAAAGAACCTGATTCAGAAATGCTCAAAGAACTTGAATAGACACCTCTCCCCCCAAAAAACCCTTCTGATGGCCAGTGTGCATATGAAATGATGCTCAGTATCATGAGGGAGACGCAAGTCAAAACCGCAAGAGGATACCACTTCGCGCCCCATAGGATGCCTCTCATAAAAAAACAGTGGAAAATTACGTGTACCTGTGAGGATGTGAGGACCCTGGACCCCTTGCTCAGTGCTGGTGGGAATGCAAAACGGGGCCGCTGGTGTGGAAAGCAGTTTGGCAGTTCCTTGAAAAGTGAAAACATAGAATTACCATATGATCCCCAATTCCACTTCTAGGTTTATCCCTAAAAGAATTGAACATAAACTCACATTCTCGTGCACCTGCTCCCGGCAGCATCATTCACCACAGCAAAGGGCAGAAACAATGCAGATATCCGTCGACAGGTGGATGGATGCACAAAATGTGGTTTGTCTGAATGATGGGATATTATTTAGCCTTTAGGCTACCACGTGGATGAACCTTGAAGACATTATCCAGGGGAAATAAGCCAGACACAAAAGGACAAATATTGTATGGTTCCACTTACTTGAAGTACCCAGAGCAGTCACAGCCATAGAGACAGAAAGTGGAATAGAAGTTTCCAGAGGCTGGGGGAGGAGGAGGATAGAGTTTCCATTTAGGGAGATGAGAAAGTTCCAGAGATGGATGGTGGTAATGGTTGCACAACACTGTGATTGTAGCTAATGCCACTGAATTGTATCCTTAAAAGCCACAAAAATGGTAAATTGTATGTTGTCTGTATTTTACCACAACAAAAAAACCCTGCAAACGTATAAAAGGCATTACCCTGATAACATAAAAATTAAGGAATTCTGGCTGAAGGATGTCACAGACAGAGTAAATAGGCAGGTGTCAGAGTGTGAAGACATTGCAGAATATACAGGAAACTTGCAAATGAACAACAGCGGAAAAGACAGCAGCCCCAAGGAAAAGGGACAATGGATATGGAGAGCAATTTACAGAAGAGGAAAACTACCAGCAAATGAAGCAGGCTCGAACTCATTAGTAATAGGATATGTGAATGAAAACAACCAGGAAACATCCCTTTACGCCTATGAGATTGGTAAAAATCAAAAAGTTGGACAGCACCCAGATTCTGTTTTCAAAATACCATTCTCCTGTAAATGGAACCGGGGCTGGGTTAAGACAAGTAGAAATGGAGCCTGGAACATCTTGTCCCAGAAATAAGGGAATGCCCAGAGAATGCTGGGGACGTGGTGGAAAGACCCGGGAGCCAGTGAAAAGTGACTTAGACTGGCTGAATCTAGGTCACTTTGAGCATCGAAATAAGTAATGGTAGTGATGGATTTATTACCCCTGGGATCACATAAAATCCACAGGTCCCTCCTGATATAAATGAATAAACAAATGGGAGTATGACGATTTTAAGATATGCTACCAATTCTTTGACTTACTCTTTTATCTCCATTCTTCTCAAGAGGTGGAATCTCATTCACTTTCCCTTGTGTGGGGGCTGGACTCAGTGATTTGGTTTGGATGGTAGAATACTGCAGAAGCAATGCTGTGTCAGAGAACGAGGTCCATAAAAGGCAGGTGCTTCCTCCTTGCCGCTCTCTGCCATCACTCTTTCCAGGGGAAGACAGCTTCCATGTCATGGGGACACTCAGGCAGCCCAACTAGCAGGCCCACATGGTGGGGGACCGAAGCCTCCCATAACAGCCCTGTAAGTAAGTCGTCTTGGAAGTAAGTGCCTCCGCGCTGAGGTGTCCCACACGAGTCACTAGCCACCAATGGCTGTTATGCGCTGGCTATGGCCAGTCCAAATCAGAGTGTGCCGTGAGAAATATACACTGAATTTCAAAGACAGCTTGAGAAAAGAGATGTCAGATACGTCAATAATTCTTCCTATTGAGAACGTGTTGGAATGCGATTTGAGTTCCATTGAATTAAATACAGTATATTACAAAGATGAATTTCGCCCCTATCTTTTTCTGCTTTTTAAACTGTGCCTACTGGAGAACTAAAAGTTAAGCATGTGGTTTTCACGTACAGCTCGCATTATATTCCTCTTGGCTGCCGAGGCCCCAGTCTCGTTGAGCTTTCAGATAATGGCAGCCCCAGCTGACATCTTGACTGCAGCCTCCTGAGACACCCCCAGCCAGAACCTTCTAGTCAAACTCATGATGAGAAAAATGAATGATTGTTGCCTTAAGCTGCTGTGTTTGGGGATCATTTATTACGTAGCAATAGACCGATTGAGGCAAACATCATACATGATGTTAAAATTAGTGAAAATCAGCGAAACTGTGAAAAATTAGTGAACGTGGGAGGATTAACAGAATAGTTAGATGGTTTAAGAATATCTCCCCATAAGCTATAAAGAGAAAATACAGTAATTTCACAGCGGTGAGACCTGGCAGACATCATCTTGACCACGTGATCAATATTGACATCACCAGTAAGGGGACAATGGCTCTTGGGTGTCTCCTGATGGCAAGCATCGAGGAGGACAGACACACCACCAGTTGGGTGGTTCCTGACAAAGGTGCAGAGCCTGAGTCTAACCATGAGGAACTTCAGACAGAGCCACAGGAGGGACATTCTGCAAGATAACCGGTCTGTCCTCTTCAGAAGTGTCAAGGTCATGAATGAGAAAGACTGAGGGATTGTTCCCGATTAAAAAAGCCAGGACAACTGAATGCAGTGAGTCGCAGACCCCAGCACACCTCACCCCTAAACACTTCGGCATGCCTATCATTAGCTAGAGTTCAACATTTGTTTCTGTCTGGAAAACTTATATTCAGTGAAATGCACAAATCCTAGGTGTATTTTTGATTATTTTTGGTGAGTGCATCTACCTGTGTTGCCCAAACTCTTTCCGAGATAGAGAACATGAAGTGGGTTGAATCGAGTTCCTCAGAGAGTCCTAACTCTTGGTAATTGTGAATGTGACCTGATTTGGAAATAGGGTCTTGCAGATGTAACCGAGTTAAGATGAGATCATCCAGGATAAGGGTGGACCCTAAATCTGATGACTGGCGTCTTTATAAGGGAAAGGAGAAGGAGATTTGGACATGGACACATAGGGGGAAGAAAGGCATGCAGAGACAGAGGCAGAGACTGGAGGGATGCCGCGACAAGCCCAGGAATGCCAAGGATTGCTGGTAACCACCATTAGTTGGAAGAGGCAAGGAAGGATTCTTCCCCAGAGCCTTCGGAGGGAGCGTGGCCCTGATTTCAGGCTTCCGACCTCCGGGACTGTTGGAGCATAAATGTACGTTGTTTTAACCTGCCTAATTCGTGGTGGCATTTTGTTATGGCCCCCCTAGGATACTAGTACAGAACATCTACCATCACCTCAGAAAGTCCCTCATGCTTCCCCCATTCAAGCCTGCCCATCCCCCAGTTTGAGGGAGCCACTGTTCTGATGTTTGCTGCCGCCTAGGTGAACTTTGCCTATTCTAGAGCTTCATATAAAAGGAAGCATGCAGGGTGTACTCTTTTGTGTCTGGTATCTTTCACTCCATGCAAGATTTTGTAGGTGTTCGCATCCACCAGTAGTTGGTACACCACTAATTAAAGTCAGTTTGCTTGGGGGGAGGCAAATTTTGAAGTTGAGGAGGGGAGCGGGCAATAAGGATGGGCAATTTATCCTCAAAGCTGGGCTTGGGGCCCCCTGCCCTGGCCTCTCTGACCTCTCAGCTTTCCAGCCTGCGGGGGGGGAGGGGGCTTTCTCAGCTCAGAGACGCTGGGGAGGTCGGAGGCTGGGCTCTACTGCCACCTGGTGGCGATTCTAGACAGTGCGCCCACAGACGCCCGCAAAGGCCCAGTGGGGTGGGGAGATTGTGGGTCAGGCAAGTGGTTGGGTCCCCAAATCACTGAGGACGTACTCAGCACCTGCATGATTTCACTGTGTGTATGTATACGTGTGTACAGACATGACCTAGATTAGGCCGACCTTAAATGGCCGCCCGGAGAGGCAGATTACCTGAAACTAACTCCAGTAAGGGCAGAATGAGATTCTGGAGGCACAAAGTGTGGGGAGTGCAGAGGAAACAGGGAGTCATTTGACTTGGGCATTCAGGGAAAAGCTTTTCCGGGCATTGTCTCCGCTGCAGGTGGAAAGGAAGGGTGTTGAGGCAGAGGGAACAGCACAGGCAAAGGTGTGGAGGCAGGACCATGTAACATGGCTTTCTAAACTCAAACACATAATAAGGTAACACATATCTGTTATGAACGTTTTAAAGCTAGAAAAAAAAATGTAGGTCTTCCTCCACCTCCCACGTCAGCCCCCAGCCCTCTTCCCGTGGAAGACTTACTTTCGTGGCTTCCAGTGAACCTGCCCCTGGGGTGCGTGCCCCTCTGTAGTCCCACCTATAGGACAAATGGTGGTGCCAGTTTTGGACTTAAGCCTAAAGAAGGCCTAGCAGCTTTCGTGTTTGTGCTCTGGGGGAGGCCAACTGCTGTATAAGAGGGGTGGCTACTGTGCTGGGAGGACCACGTGGGGAAGGAGAGACTACATAACGGGGAACCGAGGGACCGAGGACTAAGCTGGCAGACATATGCTCCAGCCCACCATCAACCATCCGGGCCATCCTAGCCAAGATGTCACACATGGGGTAAAGGCATCGCCTTGGACATTCCAGCCAGCAGCTGGCACTGGAGCAGAGACAGTTGCCCAGATTTCTGACCCACAGGGTTGGGAGCAACCCAAATGGCGGTTGTGTTAAGCCTCTAAGTTTTGGGGTGTGTTATCACACAGCAGTATTCAGAGTACCCTGGGCCCTAGGCTGCCCCTGGTCGCCAGTTTCTTATGGCCCTTCCATTGGGAGAAACCTCCTCAAACACACACATGGGTGAATTCCTGCACCTCCTCTCAGTTCTGTGGGGGTTTGCACACCACGCATCCTGGCCCGCACTTGGCTTTTTTCTCTTAATGAGAGATCTTGGTTCTAGATGCGTGTTGTTCAGTGCGGTACTCACCAATCACAGGAGGCTCTTTAAATTTAATTAAAATTGAATAAAATTAAAAATCCATTTCCTCTATCACACTAGCCTCAAGTGCTCACTGGCCACATATGGCTTGTAGCTCCCATAGGGCACAGCACAGATGTAGAACATTGCCATCATTCTAGAAAGTTCTGTGGGATAGTGCTGGGCTAGATCCTCTCCCTCATCTTCCTCCCCAGCAGCGGCACAGTATTCCCTGGTGATGGTAGCCACTGACGCTGTCCACACACTCCTGCTATTACTATGGCCATTCTTCTTTGTGCAGCTGTGAGTATCTTTGTAGTATAAAAGCCCAGCGTTTCTGGGCTCAGCGACGCTTCTGGGCCAAAGTACAACTAGAGGTTCTGCCACTTTACATGGCATAGAAGTTTGTAAGAGTGTTTGTTTTCCTGCACCATCAACACTATGTGTAATTAAAAACATTTTTTTAAAAGCTAATGGCAAATGTTTTCAAGACAAACACAACTTCACCAGGATCTTGCTCCACCACATGCTTCTTCACCTCATAGGGCCCTTGGGCACCTTCCCATGTTGACATATGAAGATCTGCCTTGTCCTTTTTTTTTTTTTAATTGTGGTAAAATTCAGATAAGGTGAACTTTACCATCTTAATTATTTTTAAATGTACAGTTCAGTGCCATTAAATATGTTCATACTGTAGTGCAACCATTACCACCATCTGTCTCCAGAAGCTTCTCATCATCCCAGATGGAAACTCTGTCCCCATTAAACAATTCCCCACTCTACTCTCCCCTGGCCCCTGGCATCCACCACACTCCTTTCTGTCTTTATGAATTTGACTGCTCTCAGGACCTCATCTAAGTGGAATCATACGGTATTTGTCCTTTTGTGCCTGGTCTATTTCACTTAGCATCATGTCCTCAAGGCTCATTCATATTGTAGTATATCCGAATTTCCTTCCCTTTAAAGGCTGAATAATTGTCGTATGTATAGACCATATTTTGCTTATCCATTTATACATCAATAGACACTTGGGTTGCTTCTACCTTTTTGGCTATTGTGAATAACACTGCTATGAACATGGGTGTGCAGATATATTGTCCAAACCCTGCTTTCAGTTCTTTTGGGATATATCGCTAGATCATACTAGATACATACCTAGATCATTACCGGATCATAGGGTAGTTCATCTTTTTAATTTTTTGAGGAACCATTGTACTGTTTCCAACAGTGGCTGCACCAGTTTGCGTTCCCACCAACGGTGTGGTGCATAGTTTCTCCATATCTTCACCAACACTTGTCATTTCCTATTTTTTTTGAGAGTAGCCATCCTAGTGGGTGTGGGGTGTGGTCTCTCGTGGTGGTTTGGATTTGTATCTCCCTAACGATCCGTGACGTTGAGAATCTTTTCATGAGCTTATTAGCCATTCACATATCTTCTTTGGAGAAATGTCTATTTCAAGTCCTTTCCCCATTTTTAATTGGGTTGTTTCTCTGTTGTTGAGTTGTAGGAGTTCCTTACGTATTCTGGATATTAACCTATCAGATACATGACTTACAAGTATTTTCTCCCATTCTTTAGGGCTGACTTTCCACTCTATTGATTTTCCCCTCGGCTGCACAGAAGTTTTTGATTTTTTTTTTTAAGATTTTTTATTTATTTATTCGACAGAGATAGAGACAGCCAGCGAGAGAGGGAACACAAGCAGGGGGAGTGGAGGGGGAAGAAGCAGGCTCATAGCAGAGGAGCCTGATGTGGGGCTCGATCCCATAATGCCGGGATCACGCCCTGAGCCGAAGGCAGACGCTTAACTGCTGTGCCACCCAGGCGCCCCAGAAGTTTTTGATTTTAACATCGTCTGACTTATCTACTTTCTTTTGGGGGCCAGTGCTTCTGGTAGTCATATACCTTTATCCCTTTAAATGGCTACGGAGTGGTCCATGTGGTGTGTGGCTGTCTTATAACTTGATCTTTCAGCAATTCCTGAAGGTTCTACTTTCAAAACAGATTCAGAATCTGACCCCTTCTCTCACCACCTCCACAGTCACCCCGTTGGTAGAGTCTCCCATCAGCTGCCTGCATGGACTGTGGTTACTTCCTCCCTGGGCTCCCTGCTTCAGCCTTGACTGCTAGGAGTGTCCACTCCCCACCCCACCACTTGCAACCAGAGGGATTCCGTTAGAACCCAAGTCAGTTCCTTTTCCTCGTCTGCTCAGAACTCTCCATGGCTCCCAGCTCACCTGGAGTAAAAGCCAAAGTCTATTCAGTGCCCCACAAAGCCCTGTGTGATAAGGCCCCAATATTTCTTTCTTTTTAAAAAAAAATATTTATTTATTTATTTGAGAGAGAGAGAGAGACCACAAGCGGGGGGAGGGACAGAGGGAGAGGGACAAGCAGGCTCCCTGCTGAGCTGGGAGCCTGATGTGGGACTCCATCCCAAGACCCAAGATCATGACCTGAGCCCAAGTCAGACACTTAATGGACTGAGCCACCCAGGCACCGCTGGTCCCCACTATTTCTGAAATAATTTTCTCCTACTGTCCATCTACTCCACTCACAGCAACTGCATGGGCCAGGCATGCTCCTACGGTAGGGCCTTTGCGTTTGCTGCTCCCCTGCACGCCTGACCCACCCTCCCCACAGCTATCTGCATTCACGTTTTTGCTCCGATGTCACCTCAGTGAGGCGTCCTCTGACCACTCTAATCTAAAGTTAAAATCCACATCACCGCCACCGCCCCTGCCCCCACTGCCCTGCCCGCACCCCTCATTTCCCTCCTCTGCTGTATTTTTCTCCAGGGTGTTTACCAGGATCTAACACAATGTATACGTTACTCATTTATCTTGTTTCTTGTTTGTCTTCCCAAGGGGAATGTCAACACCATGAAAACAGGAATCGCTCTGTCTTGTTCATGAATATGTTTCTAGGGTATGAACCACCGTAGGTGCCAAAAAATATTTGATGAATGACTAAGTGCAAATGAGCACCTTTTGTCTGTAGACATTGTTTCGTTGGACATTTTTAATTCTTTCAGTAGCCTGCTTCTGTCCTCTGAGTATCTGTCATAGCCATAGTGCCGGCATCTGTATCCCAAAGCAAGAGGATTCACTTAAATCACTCCTGCATTCCCAGAACACGCCACATGGTGGCAGCACACGCACAGACAATTTCACGAGCCAGCCCTGAGCATCTCCTAGGTCTCCAAAACTCTGGATCCCAGGGTATTTGGCTTGGCAGCCCTCTGGGATCTAATTTCAGCCCCATTTGGTAGATGGGAAAAGTGAAGCTTTAAAGAGGAGGTGTAGTGGGGAAAATCTTGGAATCAGGGATCTGGCTTTTCAGTCTGGCTCTTTTACTGGTTCACTGTGATCTAGGGGGAGGTCCTAACCCTCTTTGGACCTGTTTCCCATCAGCCTACTTTGTGAGGCTTCATGACTTACCAGGCCCGCTGGGGGCCAAGGGGATGCACTCCCATGTGCCACAGTGGGCAAGTGGGGGGGGGGAACTGTGGCTCAGAATCCCCAAGACAGAGGGGATATTATTATCCCATTCTGTAGTCCAGGGAATGAGGTCTAGAGAACACATTGGACTGTGCCAGGCAGGAGGGCAAAGAACAGGAACCAAAGCCCACCCCTGCAGGCCTGCCATTCCAGAGCCACTAGAGACCGGCTCCATGGACCATCTCTGATGGTTCCTCTTTCAGTCTTGTTTCTACCTGCTGGCTGGTTTCCGCCCCCTGCGAACACCTTTAATTAACCATTCTCCAACAAGGGAGCAACACTGGGACTCCCTTTGGGCAAGCTGTCTTGGTTTTCTCCTCCTGAAAATGGGGCTGCGGAGAAGCTGCAGAGGCTGGGAGAAGGGATTTTGAAAGAGGTTTGGGGGCAGAGGAGGGTGTGTATCCGGGTAGGAAAGAGCCTGTTCCTCCACAGCCCTCACCGGGTTTCTGCCCACACTTGCAGCCACATAGGCCCAGCCCACGGATTCTGGTTTTAAGAGAAGCTGAAAATTGGAATTTTGATGTGAAGTCTCCTGATTTTTAAATGTTGGCAATAAATTCATTAGGACAAAAAAAACCCCCACAATAAAGCAAAACACCAGGGGGTCACACTGAGCATGTCTGTGGGTTAGATGTGACTCCTGGCTGCCCGTTTGAGACCCTTCCCCACCCCTGGCTCCTACAGACACCCAGGTGGGATGGTAACCGGTAGAGGGCATTGTGGGTGGTGTCAGGTGGAACCTGGCTTCTGGGCTCTCCCTGGCGCAGGGCCATGGGGTGGGCTGGTGGCCTCTGAGCCCTGGTAGATCCGCACCCATCAGACCCTCCTTGGAGGGGAGGCTGAGCGTTAATGGTGCAGCAGCAGGCAGGGCCTGTTGAGCAACGAGGCTTGTAAAAACAAGGGCTTACGTCACCCAAGCAGGCAGCCTCTGTGCGGGCACCTGGGGTGGCACTGCGGTGGCCGCTGATTTCACCGTCAGGCCAGAGTGGGGAATCTTGAGCAGAGAAGGGCAGGAAGCAAAAGGCTCAGTGTCTGTTGGGTGAAGTCCATCCTGGAGGCCAGCAGAACGAGACCCGGATGGGCTGAGTCTGGTCCCTGGGGGCTGGTCACCAGGATCCGGTTGCCCCTCGACTCACTGTGTGACTCCGGGGCCCCCACCTCTGGCTCTCAGCTCTTCTATTCAGAAAATGGGGTTCACATCCCCAGACCCATTTTTATTACAAACTCAAAGGAGGAAGGTGAGCCTGGAAAGACTTTAGTCCTTCCCACCCCTTAAATGTGACCTTGGCCTCAGTTTCCTCATTTGTAAAGTGGAGATAATAGGATCTGCTTCCTACAAATTATCAAGAGGATTAAATGAGTTAATACATGCAGACACCTTAAAATGTGGTTCAGAGAGGGTGGAAGACATCCTTGAGGACACACAGCAAATCCTCTAATTAGCTTCAGACCCCCTCAGGTCTCACTGCAATCTCCCCAGAACCCTGATAGGTGTGTGTGTTGGGGGAGTTCTGCTGAGGCTCAGAAAGGGAAGCCATCCTGTCTGAGGGTACATAGCCCAGCACACGGGTGACTTCACTTTCTCCGCTTCCTCCATACATTGAGCATCTTCCCTGTGTCGGGCACTGTTCTAGGCACTGGGGCACAGCAATGAACAAAACAAAAATCCCTGCCCTGTTGACAGGGTGACATGGGGACAGGGCAGTGGGGACAGAAAGCCACATGCATAGGAGAGATGATTTTGATTGTAAAAAGAATATGGGAATGTGAAAGACTGAGGGTCTGGGACTTTCGACGGGGAGGTTAGGGAGGGCTTCTTGAAGGTAACCTTTGAGCTGAGCCCTGAGGAGTGGACAGAGCTAGGGGAACAGTGTTCTTGGTCCAGGTAGTAGCAAATGCATTCACCACTGGTAAATTTTGATCATGCCCGGTGGAGGAGGTCTAGTATTCGTGGGCCAGCCCTCATGGAATGGGCAGTCTTTTGGCGGGGGTGGGGGGAGACTGAGGTAGACTGGACCAGTAGGGTAATGGTAGCTGGTGACAGGCTGGGAAGGAAATTCACCAGCAGGTGGGGCCAGGAGGGCCTCTTGGAGGTGGTATGAGCGTCCCACTTTGCAGCTTGGAAGGCCTGACTGAGTGGCCCTTGGGCCTCAGATCCCTCCCTGGCCCAGAGGCTGCTGGGAAGGCCCAGAAAGCCAGCAGGCCCGGTCAGTGTTTCATCCTGTTCTTCCTTGCTCCCCCCACCCCCCAAGGGCTCTTGGAGATGTCATTTCTCCAGCTCTCTGGGGCGGAGGTCACCCCAGCTCAGCAGATAACACTGAAGGTTGAGCAATGCCTGCTGGCCTGCCAGGGCCAGGGCTGGGGTCAGTGGGCCGGGGGTTATCCCCAGGCAGGCTGGGAGCTCCTGCCTGGGCCACCTGGACCAGGAATGGCAGAAGGGTGGGCCCAAGGAGCTGCCCAAATGGCCTAGGAATGGGGCTGGAGAGGCGAAGCAGCCCTTTGAGCCCGTGCAGCCCACTGTTCCAATCCAGGATGGGCCATGGCCTGTTTTCCCATCTGTGTACCAGGAGTAGCAAAAGCATCCTCCTGCCGGGGTGGAAAAGTGGACCCTGTGTCCAGGCCCACCCTCAATACAAAGCGGGGACTTGCTAACAATGGGGGAAGTCCCTTCTTTTCTGCATGGCTCTCAGTGGCATCTGGCTTGGCATCCCCATCTTCAGCATCAGAAGTAGGTTATTTGGTCTCAGATTGGCAAATAGGTCTTAGGGTGCCCTGACAAGAGCTCTTCTTTTGAGACTAGTGGGGGACATGAGACCATGTGACCTTGGGTGTCCTATCTCCCCCCCCTCCCCCGGGCTTCTTTGTACCCTGTGTGGGGGGTGGCTTCTTTCCAATGTGCCTCCCAGAGTTGACTTAAAAATGAAGCCTTATGTTTGGAAATCTGTGGTGGAGACAGTAATACAGTTAATAATAACTGTAACGGCACCTTCATGGCTGGAGGTTGGAGAAGTGAAGTGACTCGCCCAAGGTCACATAGTGTGGTAGAGTCTAGCACCCCCGCCCCCTTCCACCTCCCTGGGACCAGGTCAGGGTGGGGTGGGGCCAGAGAGGACCCAGGTGTGGTCTAAGGGGGTGGGCAGGTCCGGTAGGCGGGGCTAGGGGAGGGGCGCAGCCGCCACAGCAGAAGCCCGAGTGGAGTGCTCCCTTGAACTGCCCTCCACCCCCCCCCCAATCAGGGTCCTTGTATTGGACGTGGCTTTAAGAGGGGAGTCTCTACCAGCGTGGAATCCCCTCCTCCCAAGAGCTGGGGATGGGGGCAAGTTTGGGGGCGGGGCCGCGCCCGGGGAAGGGCCGTGGAGATGGGTCACTTCTTCAGGAGCCAGACCTGGGGGGCGGGGGTTGGGGTCTCCGGGATCCGGCATGGGGAGCGCCTCCTCAGTGGGGCGTCCGGGCTTGGCGCCGCCGATCCTGAAGCCACCTCCTCCTCCAGCAGGGGGCGGGCGGCGGCCGTGTTTTGGGTGGGGGAAGGCGATCGCGTTGCCCCCTCCTCGGATTCCCCCCCCTTCCAGGACAGCCTCCAGCCCAGAGGGGGCGGTCCGGGGGCGGGGTCGCACCTCCCCTTTTCGCTTCCAATCCCGGGGCCGCCGGGTGGGGGTGGGCAGGGGGCGTAAGGCCGCCCCCCCCGGGGCCCGCCGACCCCCGAGGGCGCACTCCTGGTCTCGGGTCTGGCAGCCGTGCCCCGCCGACGCCCTCCCGGGGGTCTTGGGCCGCCACACCGCGTCCCGGCGGCGGCGGGAGGGGCCGGGGCGGCTGCCAGCGTGACGCAGCCGTTGCCATGGGCCGCCTTTATAAATAACCGGGCTCAGGAGAAACTTTAGCGAGTCAGAGCCGCGCACGGGACCGGGAAGGGGACCCACGCGAGGGTCCAGCCGTCAGCCCCCGCACTAGTAGCGGCCACCCCGGAGGCAGCGGCAGCAGCAGCAGCGACACAGCGGCGACAGTTCGGAGCCAGGAGGCCGCGCCACCTGCGGGCCGGCCGGAGCGGGCAGCCCCAGGCCCCCTCCCCGGGCACCCGCGTTCATGCAACGCCTGGTGGCCTGGGACCCAGCATGTCTGCCCCTGCCGCCGCCGCCTGCCTTTAAATCCATGGAAGTGGCCAACTTCTACTACGAGGCGGACTGCTTGGCTGCTGCGTACGCCGGCAAGGCGGCCCCCGCGGCGCCCCCCGCGGCCAGACCCGGGCCGCGCCCCCCCGCCGGCGAGCTGGGTAGCATCGGCGACCACGAGCGCGCCATCGACTTCAGCCCGTACCTGGAGCCGCTGGGCGCGCCGCAGGCCCCGGCGCCGGCCACAGCCACGGACACCTTCGAGGCGGCTCCGCCCGCGCC